>NW_021703783.1:90886148-90904699 GCF_005190385.1 Monodon monoceros
GAAACAAGTCACTATAAGGAAAGCACTGCGAACAGGGCCCGGCACCGTACGACGTTACCTGTGATGATTCACTCCCGTTTCAATCATTGCATCCTTCAGCCAGGCCGAGAGAGCACACTCCCAACGGCCTCTGAGACCCGGGCCAGTCCTGTCTCTGGTAGTTGGCTCTTTTTTTAAATCTTCTGAGGTCATAGTTTCATTCATCAGTTTCAGATCCAAAGCCTCTTGAGCTGCACCCATGAAGTGCTCGCTCGGGCAGTTGCTACACACCCACGGGCCAAGCTGGGCTGGCAACACGCTCGCACGCACATCTCCAGAATACGGAATACGAACGCAGCCTGGGAGGGGTTTCGGTTCTTTTATTTAAGATACACGGAGGAATCTCCACCTTCGCGGAGCTCACTAGGCAGCACTTGACCTGAGCACGGTTAATCTGAACTGGCCACTGCTCTCACTTCAGTTGCCTGGGGATGACGGGCCCTCCGGTCTCTGGGGGCTGTTTGTTCTGTGGACTTCTGGGTGGCTATCTTTTGGGGGAGGCTGACCCACATTAGAGCAGGTCAGCAGCCCACAGCCTGGCCCTTCTCCAGAGATTAGAGGGAAAGCGCAGCCAAGGGCTGGGCGGTGCTGCCTGGTTAGCCTTTGGAAAAAGGATCACATGCCCTCACGAGGGGGCAGGGTCCCATCTCTCAGTTCCACGCCCCTTTGATCAACACGGACAAGCTGAGGCCACGCTAGTGGTTCCACATCTGTTCCTGTTCTCCTGGGGTCAAGTTCCCACGAATCTCTCAACAGGAAAGAAAAACCATCCAATCATGTATCTCTCCTTCACATGGTGTTGGGGGCAGGGGGTAGGTGCAGAAATAAAAGAGAACAACAAAGTAATCCAAAATCCTTCAGCAAACACTTACTTAATTCAGCCTTGTAATTAAGTCTTTTTTTTTTTTTTTCAACACATACCAGGCCAAATTTTGATCTTTACGGTTTTCTCTCAAACTGAGAACGGATGGGCCAGTGCTCGGTCTCTCTAGCTAGACTCTGTGTCCCTCTAATGAGACCACCTTTTCATCCAGCTAAACCCCACCCAGCCCTAAGCAAACGGGTCCCCTTTGGATGTGGAACCCTCAACAGTCCCGCTAGCCCTTGGGTGCAGGCTGTCTAAACTGAGATCCCTGAACCTGCCCTGACCCCTGGGACCCCTTTGACAAGAAGCCCAGCTCCAAGGGCAGAAATAGAGACACAGACGTAGAGAACAAACATATGGACACCAAGGGGGGAAGTGGCGGGGTGGTGGGGGTGGTGGGATGAACTGGGAGATTGGGACTGACATGTATACACTGATGCGTATAAAATGGATAACTAATAAGAACCTGCTGTATAAATAAATAAATAAAATAAAACTCAAAAAAAGCAGCCGCTCCAGCCCGGTGAGAAATCCTAGCCTGACCTTCATCCATGCCAACGTGTACTGAGTCAGGCAAGTCAGCGTTCCACCCCAGGTGCACAGCCCACAGGAGTCCATGTGTGCCACACAGACAAGAACAAGAAACTTCACTGCAGGCCTGTTTATAACAGAAAAAGCCTGGACACAACCCAAATGCCTATCCTCAGAATGAATAGTGATGGCTGAACCTTGAACAACAATGGGTCAGGGGCGCCGACCCTCAAAAATCCACATATAACTTATAGTCAGCCCTTTGTATCCACGGTTCCACATCCTCGGATTCAACCAACCGTGGATCATGTAGCACAGTATGTATTTATTGAAAAATAAGCCATGTATAAGTGGACCCACACAGTTCAAAGCCATGCTGTTCAAGGGTCAACTGTATATTTAAACAGTGTGAACTTCCGTGGCACAGTGAGCAAGGACTGCTCTACACAACCTGGGTGACTCTCACTACAGGTTTTCCCGTATGAGACTCTATTTGCAAAAAGGTCAAAAACAGTCAGTAGTGATGAGGTGTGAATAGTGGTTACCTCAGAGGTTCATGACCTGGATGGAGGAGGCTCCAGGGAGCCCCCAGGGAGAGGCTGGGAATGTTCCACAGCTTGATCTGGACAGCGGTTTACACGGGTATTTACAGAGGTAAAAATCCATCGCACTGTACATCTAGTTGTATATTTTATTGGAGTAGGTTAATAAACATACACTTTCAAGCACCTTCTATGTGCTAAGTCCAAAGGGTATCTCCAGCAAGACTCTAACTGCTTAAGAGCTTACAGTCCAGTGGGGAAGAAAATACACTCAAATAACAATATAAGATTGCCCGTGGCCAGTGGGGCAGTTAATAAGAGTGGGCCAAGGGATCAGTATTACTCATGAGTCAGGGGAAGTGGCAGAATAAGCTGATCAAATGCAGGCATTTTGGAGGCAGCCAGACCTGTGTCCAAATCTTATTTCTAACTGTGTGACCTGGACGAGATGTTCACTCTGCTTCTTCATGCTACGGGGGAACCACAGTTGAACCACAGCACTTCATGGGTCCTTGTGAGGATGAGGGAAAGAATGTACACAAAGCACTGGGGCATAAGACTTGTTATTCCTGTTGCAGGGGGGGGCCTGCCCTGTGCCAGGCACCACAGTTCACAGATGTGAAACGGGCCCCGCCCCCCATGGCTCCCAATCCCACCATGAAGAGAGCAGCCACCATTCACCCACTCGGCAAACATCTAACAAAACAGGGGCTGTGATGTGGACTTTGCCCTAAAGGAGCCCACAGCCCAGTGGGGAAGCAAGACACCTAGGACACAATGTAAAAGGCTTAAGTGCCAATGGAGACGAACAGATAAAGAAGCAGGGGAGGTCTGAGCTGGGCCTTGAGAGGCAGAGAGGATTTGGGTATGTGGAGACTGCTAGAGAGGGAAAGGCAAGCAGGCAGAGGGAACAGGATGAGCAAAGGCACAGAGGCGGGAAGGCGAGGAGGCACGTGGAGAAAAGAGCGACCAGTCAAGTGTGGCCCAACAACAGGGGACCCAGTAAACAGGGCCTGGGACAGGGTCTTTATTTATGTGTCAGTGGGGAAGCCCCTGAAGGTTTCAGGGGAAATAAGCATATCAGAGCAGGGATTTAAATGACAAGCCAGACAACAGGGAGGTGGTTACATTTCTCCAGGGCTGGGGCCGTGGGTCAGATTTCCTGGTCCCCTTCCTGACACCCAAGCTTGAATTCTTGATTAGCTGATGGTCAGGGGCCTGAATGAGGATGGCTGGTCCTTGAGGGGGTAGCCTTGACCTTCCTGCACTGGGCAAGAGGGTGAGGATACATTTCTTATGGTTCTTGTTTATTTAATTGTATTCGGTTTAACTTTTTGAAAAAGTCACATATTCACACGAATTGGCACTCAAAGCGTACAAAGGGTCTCCAGTGAACAGTCTCCCGGCACCAGCCACCATCCCAGAGGCACTGCAGTCACCAACTTCGTGTGAATCCCCAGAGACCCTGAGCACATACATAAGCAAATGCACTTTCTATTTCCCTTCACTTTCACGCAGATGGAAGCACACCAGACATACATCCTGTACCCGCTGCCTTCACAGCAATCTATCTTGGTGACTGTCCTGTACCCGTGCATGGAGTCTCCATCTTATTTTTTATGGCTGCACAGTAGTCCATGGTTTGGATGGACCATAATTTGTCCCTGGCCCCTGCTGATGGACTTTCAGGTTGCTTCCAACCTTTCGCTATTAAAAATGAGGCAGCCATGACTAACCTTGCACACGTGGTAACTCATCTGTAGGATAAATTCCTAGAAGTGCAACTGCTGGGTGAAAGCCTTCAAGGATCTGTAATTTTGAAAATGTTGCTAGAGAGGCAGGATACATCTTAATTGCTCATCCAAAAAATAAGCCTAATTATTGGGGAAAATACTGACAACATGTAGTTCCAAGGATGCCCAGATGAAGACACAGTAGACACAGAGAGAGCACTAGGTCGGAAGATGGCTCTGGACCCAAATCAGCCCCAACTCGCCCAGCGTCCTGGTCCATGGACTCGCATTTCCTCACCTGTGAGTGAAGGGCCAGACCCGCTCAGCCCCTCGGCCGTTCCCAGAACGGACAGGCTCTGGTGCCCTGGTCCCAGGACAGGGGCAAGTGTGGGAGATGACTGGGGTCACCACGACACCCGGCCCTAATTGGTCTCCCTGGGCAAAGGCGCCATGGGAAGAGCAGGCAGGCCACGGAGCGTGCACCAGAAGCAGGTCTGGAGGGGACAGGTGGGAGCGCAGAGCCCGAGACGGCAGGGTGCTTCCAGTCTAGCTATCCTGAACGAGTGGCAAGCGCCTCTGGCCACTTCCCGTGCGTGAGCTGTAGGGACACCACAGCCGTGCGAGACACACTCAGGCTCCACGACATTTACTGCTGTGTCCATCACGGACCTGTTACGTAACAGCCACGGCCACCTAAACCTCACTCATCAAGCGTGGCTGGCAGAGGATGGAGGAGGGCCTCTGGATACCTAGTGTCCTCCCTGTGAGTGAGGATAGCTGGGTAAACGCAGCGGGCAGGGCAGGGCTTCCTCCCACCCTCACGAGTCTGGCTCAACTACTGAGAACTGCAAATGGAAGAAGTGGTCTTCCGCCGCCAACCAAGCGGGAGACGCCTCTTGGCAAAGCAAAGCCAGCATTTGAGAGGCAGAACCCTCGCCGACCTTCCCGTTTCCCAGCCCGTGCTCTGCTCCAACAGACTGGACAGCCAGGAACGCCTGTAAATCGAATCATACTTAAATGCACCGAGGTTATATCGCCATTAACATTTTTCTAACCACTGCCCAGGGCATCAAGCTTTCTTTGTAAAGCAAGTATGTACTGTTTTGCTAAATCTAGATTTTCCCACGCCCTATTTGTTTAAAACCTACTGACAAACATGTAGAGATGTATTTCTCTTCCGGGAGGCGAGGCCTTGACGCCAACTGCTCTGGGAGAGCTCCCTCCCTCCACTCCTCTGCTCACCTGCCTGTACCTGTGCTCCAGGTGGTCCTGCTACCTGGAAAGCCCTCCCCTGCTTCTCCACCTGCCCACCTCCACTGTCCATCAGAGCCCCCAGCTCAACTGCCCTTCCCCCAGGGAGCCTGGGCCCCCCGCCCACCGGCAGGCAGAGCAGACTGCTGTCTCCTGGGGCCCCCACAGCTTTGACCGGATCCTCTATGAACGCTCTTTCCAAGTCTAAGCAGCAGTTCCACCTGCTGGCCTTCCCAGTGGGAATGCAGGCTCTCTGGGGGCCACAGCTGTGCTGAAGGGATCACTCAGAGGAGCAAGGGCACACAGGATTCGAAATCAAAAACTTGGGTGCTTCCTTCCACAGGATCTTAGGCAAATTCACCCCTCTGAGCCTCAGTCTATCCGTCTGCAAAGTAGGCACAATAATTCCAAGGGGCCAGGGCCATTGGGAGGATTAGATGAGATGATATATGTGAAAAGCAATTTGCAAACTGCAAAGCCCTACACCAATCCGAGTGAGGATTAGTAATATTAGTACTAATAGCAGCAAGATCTTTTTTGACCCGCCTCCTAGAGTAATGAGAACAAAAACAAACAAATGGGACCTAATGAAACTTAAAAGCTTCTGCACACCAAAAGAAACCATAAACAAGATGAAAAGACAACCCTCAGGGTGGGAGAAAATATTTGCAAACGAAGCAACTGACAAAGGATTAATCTCCAAAATATACAAACGGCTCATGCAGCTCAATACCAAAAAAAACCAAACAACCCAATCAAAAAATGGGCAAAAGACATAGACATTTCTCTAAAGAAGACATACAGATGGCCAACAAACACATGAAAAAATGCTCAACATCACTAATTATTAGAGAAATGCAAATCAAAACTACAATGAGATATCACGTCACACCGGTCAGAATGGCCATCATCACAAAATCTACAAACAATAAATGCTGGAGAGAGTGTGGAGAAAAGGGAACCCTCATACATTGTTGGTGGGAATGTAAACTGATACAGCCTCTATGGAGAACAGTACAGAGGTTCCTTAAAAACCTAAAAATAGAACTAACATGTGACCCAGCAATCCCACTACTGGGCATATACCCTGAGAAAACCATAATTCAAAACGACATATGCACCCCGATGTTCACTGCAGCACTATTTACAATAGCCAGGACATGGAAGCAACCTAAATGTCCATCAACAGAGGAATGGATAAAGAAGATGTGGTACATATACAATGGAATCTTACTCAGCCATAAAAAGGAACGAAATTGGGTCATTTGTAGAGACGTGGATGGACGGAGAGACTGTCATACAGAGTGAAGTAAGTCAGAAAGAGAAAAACAAATATCATATATTAATGCATATACGTGGAATCTGAAAAAACTGGTACAGATAATCTTACTTACAAAGCAGAGGACTTCCCTGGTGGCACAGTGGTTAAGAATCCGTTTGCCATTGCAGGGAACACGGGTTCAACCCCTGGTTCAGGAAGATCCCACATGCCGCAGAGCAACTAAGCCTGTGGGCCACAACTTCTGAGCCTGTGCTCTAGAGCCCATGCATCACAACTACTGAGCCCACGCGCCTAGAGCCCGGGCTCCACAACAAGAGAAGCCACCACAATGAGAAGCCCATGTGCTGCAAGGAAGAGTAGCCCCCGCTCGCCGCAACTAGAGAAAGCCCATGTGCAGTAACAAAGACCCAACACAGCCAAAAATAAATAAATTTAAAAATAAATAAATAAAAAGCAGAAATAGAGACACAGACGTAGAGAACAAATGTATGGATACCAAGGGGGAAGGGGTGGGGTGGAGTGGGATGAATTGGGAGATTAGGATTGACGTATATACACTATTGATACTATGTATAAAATAGATAACTAATGAGAACCTACTGTATAGCACAGGAAACTCTACTCAATGCTCTGTGGTGACCTAAATGGGAAGGAAATCCAAAAAAGAGGGGATATATGTATACGTATGGCTGATTCACTTTGCTGTACAGTAGAAACTAACACAACATTGTAAAGCGATTATACTCCAATAAAAATTTTTAAAAACTAGATTAAAAACAAGAAAAAAAAAGTAACATTAGTACTAAATAGTATGTTAACATTAATTAATATTAATTTCCTCACACACATCCGTTCACCAACACCTATCGTTGTGCCTGCAGGCACCCGAAATGACTGCTGATGGAATCCCAGGTTCTCTGTTCATTCCAGACAGAAAACCACGGCTGCTAGAGATGGAGACGAGGAGCCTCTGCTCCCCCCGGAGCTTTCCTGTAAGAGATAACCCAGAGGGCTTTGGGAAACAGCCCCACCCAGCAGAGTGGAGGTGTTCAGCCACCTGCCAACAGGACGGGGCCTCCCTGCGTGCAGGCTGCCCACAGGGGTTGTAGCAGGAGAAAAATAAAGGCACCAAACTCCACACACTTCTCCCAGGGTGGGGAGGCTGTCTTATCTGAAAATCACTTTCAGGGCGGCAGATGTAGTAACTTCCAGAGGTCTCATTCCACCCGCTTCGTTGAGGTGAGGGCTGGGGACAGCCATCCTGGGACCACCCATGGCCTGAAGCTACACGGTCCTCAGATCGTGGCTCCCGAACAAGGATACTGAAGTCTTCAGGGGGATCACAAAACAGACTGCAGGTTGGAAAATAAGACACACACACACACACACACACACACACACACACACACACACACACACGCACCCCTTCTCTATCCATCTTCACTTGACGGTGAAGACCGGCTCTCCCTCCAAGACAGAAACCAGGCCCTCCTCTTGTGGGCAGGGTGGATTTCAAGGTTTTCTAACCTGGGACCTCATCTGAGCCCTGCGACAGCCAGGAGGTGGGCAGAGGAGGATGAATAACCCCACTGGAGGGCAGGTGACTGGCCCAAGGTCATCACCAGGTTCTCTGACTCTGTGCAGTGCCCCACCTGCTCCTCACATCATGGTGCATCCAGCAAAAAGGGTGGAGACCTCGTCTTTCCTACAGACCTTGAAGTAAAGCACCAAGGGGCTCTGTTTTAGAACTTCTCTGATTCTTTCATATCTACGGCTAACTTTCATGTCATGGGTAAACGCTAGCAATTCAGTGTTACGTTAACAATGAGCTAATGCAGGATGATGCCTAGAAGGAAAATATGCCCACTCTTCAACAGCGATTATTTCTTGGTTATTAGAAATTTGGGGTGATTTCTATTCTTATCCTCCAATCTTTTCTGGGTTCCAAATTTACTATAATCAACAAGTACTATTTTCAAAAGCAGAGAACCCCATTGTTTTTCACAGGCTGAAACCTTCCATGAAATACTCATTTTGTTGTGTGTGACTTTTTAAAAACATGGTAGAACTGGAAGTGATTAGTAGGTTAGGAACAAAAGTTTTCTGGGTGGGATCTTCCCTCTCTGGTTTCCGCCCCAGAGAAGAAGGAAAAGGAGGTGACTGTGGGGCTTCCTGCCTCTCAGCCCAGGCCTGAGACCTCCAGACCATTGGACGGAGCCTGTCCTTGAACATACCCAAGGCTGTTTAATGTACCTGTCAGCTCCTGATATAACTCAGTTCTAATAAACAATCCTGTTCGCACCTATCACTTCTCAAGAATAATTCCAGCTTTATCCTGTGTGGCAATGATACTAACCCATCCAACTGTTGGTTTGTTAGTCAAAGCGATTTCAGCACCTACACTGTGCAAGGCATCGTGCCAGACACTGAGCCACCATTAATCCAAGACTGGAAAAACAACCAACCAGACAGAGGCCCCATGTCATCCTTCTAAGTTCTGCCCAAGCACAGGGTTTCAGATGCACTAAAACGGCAGCAAACAGGAATGTGAACAAACGCAGCCTAATTCCAGCACCGCCCCTCCCAGGACTTTGACAAAGCAGGGGCCTAGCACGAGTCCCTGAAGAGAACATTGGCAGCTTAGCTGCACTGCATTAAGGTACCTGCACCACATGCCACCCGGCAGAGGTAGACAAAATGGGCAGGAAACGGGAGACAATCCGAAACTGGGGGACCTTCCAAATCTTCTCTCCAGGGCCCCTCACACTTTACTTCTTCCCCTTCCTGTCCTCTCTGAGGCCAAGAAGATCATATTCAATTAACATTTACTGAGGGCCTACTACGTGCTGAGCCCCAATGCCAAACAATTTTGCAGACAAAGAACTCAGACCTTTGCTTTGCACATGCTGTTCCCTCTGCCTGGAACCTGCTTCCTTATACATGGTGACAGCGTAAACGTCACCTGGTCAGAGAAGTGCCTGCCCAGGCGGGAATGCCTCAGTGTTCCCTCAGAGCACCTATGACAACTGGAATGGCTCTCCCCAGCTGGACTCAGCTCCCTGCACTGGCATACAGGCGTGCAACACCTCTTTCTTGAATAAATTAAACAGCCTGTAAGGTAACAATAAAAGCCAGTGTTTACTGAGCACGTACCACGTACAGCCAAATGCGGTGCTGAGCTCCGTGCAGACATCAGAGCGTCACAGCCGTATCATGGCTGCACTGTTATTACTCCTCTTTTACAAATGAAGGAAGTTGCATCATCTCCCGCTATTCTTTAAGAATGGGAATCAGAACCTGGTAAGCAACTTGTCCAAGGCGACGGAGCTAATAAGAGAGCCGCAGCTCCCAATTCTTTCTCCAGAAGGCTCAGCTTACCTCCCTCTCTCCCCGGTGCCCAAAGGGGTGCTTCTTTCTCCTATGCTCCCAGTGACCATTTTTGTCCCCTTCCTGAATTCTCCGCCTCCTCTCCCCAGGCACCCAATTCAGAAGGTTTCCTTGATTCCTCCCCTCACGTCCTACACCCATGGGCTCCCAGAGCCAAAGCTGTGCTTCAGCAGACATCCTGTGCGAAGACCCCTAGTCTTTCGGCCCTGGAGGGAGGGACACACTGGGGCACTCAGCTGGCCGCTCAACACCCAGCAAAGCAGCCGGGGAGGGCAGGCATCCCCTCAGTGAACCCACACATCCCCACCCCCCTTTGCCTGTATTTATAGCACTGATGAGCATGGGGGCCTGGAGGATGGAAGATGGGGGAAAAGGAGCGGCCCACCCTGTCCACAGCCACAGTGTGAGAGGTCAGCAAGGACCTGCCAGACCCGGGAGGGCCAGGAATAACCCGGTTCCAGTTCAGGGGGCCACCCTACCGCCAGCCACGGAGGCCAGGGTAGAGCCACCATTACAGCAGTGAGCTCCAGAGGCCTGTCCTGAGTCACACAGGGCTGTCGGGACCAGAAGCTGCTGGAAGAATAGAAGCGAAAGGCAGCAGGGACCGAAAAGGATGCCAGTGACCAGAGGGAAAGCAAAGGAGGGAAAGGCCCAGTCTCCTTGGAGTTACCTGCAGGAATGAAGGAAGAAGGAGACGCGGGCACACTGTCCCGGAACACGCGGCTGAGGCTGTCGCTTCCTTTTGGAAAACTTCAGGGCTCCCTGGTGACCACACCGGGGTCAAGCTCAAACTCCTTAGTGGGGCCTTCAAAGGTCTTCACGCCCTGGGCCCACCATAGCCATGTCTGGGCGAGGTATTTCAGGCCTCCGCACCTCTGCGCATGGGGGCTTCCTCTGCCTAGAATGCCCTCTCCCTCCACAGGCAGAGCACTCCCCGTCGTCCTTCAAGGTGCAGGAGGTTTCGCTTCTACGATGATGTCGGGCACACCCCAGGGTTAGTGGGGGAAGAGCGTGGGCTCCAAGGTCAGCTCCACGGCCCAGCGCAGCTTTACCCTCCTAGGCTGCCTCCTCTGCAAAACGTGAAGGTAACTGTTCCCACCTCACTGTGGTGGGAGGATGAAACTCAGTCGGTCATGAAAGCACTTTGAACTGTGCCTGGCGCACAGTAAGTGCTTAATGAACAGGCTGTTGTTCCTACTGTCCTCCGGCCCCACTAGGGCCCTCTGTTTCCACCACAAGCAGAGCACTCTCTGTCGCATATCTGTTACACGGTGGACAGCCTCAGCCAACCACAGCCTCTTAAAAGACACAACCCACGACTCAGCACGGTGCTGGGCACACAGTAGGTCTTCAGCAAGTGCTCAGTGCCTGTGAAGGTCCAGTGGTAGACCCCCCCCCCCCCAGAGTTCTCCCAGGGCCCGGCAGCTGGCCTTCCACAACTCACACACCAAATCCCCAGTCTCAAGGCCCAGCAGAGTGAGAAGGGTATTCACAGTTACTTGGTTTCAAAACAATAAAGGACCGTACTCTGCCTTCCCACTCCAGGGAATTCACAGGGAGAAATGAGCACAGGAGGGACTGGAAATAGCATGGAGCTCCTCCTGCGGAAGAGAGCTCGGCCGGCCCGCCAGAAACCAGGAGCAAAACCTCAAAGGCAGAGGAAGAGAAAACAGCCTCCAGACAGAAGCCCGAGCTCCACAGAACTCGGCCAACACCAGTGAACTAGGACAAGATCACCTGCACCCATTCTGCCCTGAAGCTCTTCTTCCCACCCACTTGGAGGCCTTTAGAAGGGGTTCCTGGGGTAACCCACTACCACATGGGAGCAACTTAAAACACATCCAGAATCCCAGAGGCTGCACAAAGAAGCCAGGTTGCCTGTGGCCAATTCTTGGGGGGAATTGATGGTGACTTCTCCACGCACACTGGCTATGGGGGCCTTGTGTCTGGATTGGGGTCACTGTCTAGGTCCATCTCCCCAGCAGACTGGAAGCCCTTAGAGGCCAGGCACCAGGTCCCATTCATCTTTAGACCCCTGTGCCCCTAGCATAGTACCTGGCATGTAGTAGATGCTCAGCAAGTTACAAGGCAGCACACCTGGCAGCAAGAGAGGTCCTGGTTCATGGATGACTCCATCCAGGCCTGCCATATACATGGACAAGGAGTCATGTGCTCCCTCTGGGTCTCAGTTTCCTCATTTGTAAAGAGGGATAACAAACAGTTCTGTACACGCACAGCCTCCGAGAGAATTAAGTGGGGAAATATACATGGAAAGCACCAAAGCATCAGAGGAATGCTAGTCAGCCTTCCAGTTTCAGTTCAGCTCCCCTCGCCCCCTCCACCCCATGTTGGAACCTTTTCTGCTGGCCACGTTTCCCCTCCCCCAGCACTGAACCCACTCTGCATTCCCTCTATTGCTTTATATTTTTCACATCATTGTGACTACTTGATTCTAAGTTTGATTCCCCGACCGACCTGAGAGGTCCTGGATCCCAGGGGCATCATGTGTTTCTGTTCAAAGCCTAATAAAATGGGCACACAGACCTGACCGCTGGGGCCTTCCCACCCCACGGTCCCAGCTCTGATACACACAGCACCCTCCAGCAAGATGTCCCGATGTGCAGAGCCCAGGGGGCCCACCAAGCACGCTGGAAAGGAAGGGAGATAGGAAGGGACGCTGCACACACAAGCTGTGCAGGAGTCACACCTCTGAGACCTGCGCTGCCTTTGCAGGTGCGTGAGCGTATTTGCCTGGCTGCCTCCACAGCACAAGGCCTCCAGGACACAGATTGCTGCTTCTTTCCTTACATAAAGCACCCAGCAGTCAGATAAATAATACATGGCCTTCTCCTCACACGCAGGTATCAGACGTGCAAACACCTGCTTTGCCCCACAGTGCCCTGGGTGTGGGTGTGTAATGTCTGGCCTTGCACAACCCCAGAGGGGATACGGGTTGGGAACAGATACTCACGCCCACCTCTCAACCCCATCTCCTTGCCTTGGCCTAGAGTCAACTAGCACTAGACCCAAGCAGTGTGCCCAGAGAAGAAATGTCTGGGATGGATGCACACACCCTAAACCAGTCTCTGTGTTCCTTTTCCAAGCACATATCCTTGGAGCCCCAGGTTCCTGCCGGTGCCCCTCCAAACTGCTGACCTGTATGCAACGCGTGTACACCTTCATGCACGCATCCCCAGAGGCCTCGCCAGGCTAGCCACCAGCCCAGATCACAGCTACCGGCACAGGGCAAGGCCGACTCCCCCACTCACTAGGCTGTGCCAGGCGCCAGCACACCCACCGGGCGCACACCATCCCACTTGCAAAGGGCCTGTCCATCCGCTTCCCCTCTCTCCCGGCCACCCCCACGGGCAGGTCCGATTACACTCCAGGCGCGGGCCCCGCCACGCTGGCGAGGAGGGGGCAGCGCACACCCACGGGCGGCCCGCGACCTCGCAAGGTGGGGAGAGAGCGCAGGGCGAGACGGGCGGGGCCGCAGACGCCCCCTCCCTCCCCGCCAGGCCGGCCACCTTCGTCCGCTCCCCGCCCGGGGACCCGCGGCCAAGGCGACCCGCGGGGCGCCCCCCGAGCGGGCCTCTCCAGAACGGGGCAGCCCCGCCGCCCCCGGAAGCCCTCGGCCGACCCCCTCGGGGCCTCCAGCTCAGGGCCGGTGGGTAGGGTACCTCAGGAGCCCATGGCGGCGCGTGTGCGGGCGACGCGCGGCAGCCGGACTGTGAGAGCGAGGCAGGCTGACGGTACGGCAGCCCTAGTATCTCGCCGCCGGCGGCTCGTCCCGGGCCCAGCAGAGTGCCGCCGCGGCGCGCCTGCGCACCGAGCGCGCCGCCGGGGAGGGCGGGGCGGCGAGCGCGAGGCTGAGATCACCCTCCCGGCCTTAAAGGAGCCGCCGTCCCAAACCCCAGGTGGTGGGTGCGATCCCGGCTCTCCTCCAGCCGATCGTAAACCAGTCAAGAGTCGCCTCCCCAACCTCCATCCCACCCCGAACCCTGCCCACCAGTGAGCTTCTTGGGGTGCAGGGACAGAGTCTTGGGCTCCAAGCTCTGTCCCTGGCACTCGCTGGCTGTATGGAGCTTCACCTCTTTTCCTCCATTTGGGCCTGTTTGAAGATGAAACAATATCTAACGGCTATTTGTCGAGTGAAGGATGCATGTGGAATTGTGGAATGAATGCATACTGACGTGCTGTGTGCAATAACGCGAAATGAAATTGCAAAACAGAGAAAGAGGTTTTTCTTCCCACTCCACCTAGCAGCGCTTCCTTCCTGCCCCACCGAGCTCTAGCTGGTCTAACAAGCAAAATTCTTCAGATATCATTCAAACCGCCTAGCCCATTTCTGTTTGCCAGGTTCACACCCAACTCAGTTTAACTAAAAAACATAAAATCCAATCAAGTTCCGGCTTTGGTGTGTTCAAGATCCCCAAATGTATTTCTATCCCCAGCCCAGGCTCCTCCCGTGAACTGTGTACTCACCGTCTCATACCTGAGGTTCCAATAGGATCTCAAAGTCAACATGCCCACAACAGAACCATTTCCTCTCAAACGCAGAGACCTGCACTCTCACAGCCTCCCCACCAGAACGGTTAGCAGCTCCATCCTTCCAGCCCCCAGCCTAGAACTCCTGGAATCATCCTTGAATCCCTCCTCTCACCCCTTTACCCGCTGGAGCAGGAAATTATGTTGGCTGTACCTGCAAAATATATCTAGACTCTGACCTCTTCCACCCCATCTCTACTGCCACCACCCCATCCACTTTCTGTCCAGGATTATTGCAATATTCTTGTTATGGACTGAATGTTTTTATCCCCTCAAAATTCATAGGCTGAAATCCTAACCCCCAATGTGATGGTATTAGGAGCTGGGGCCTTGGGAGGTGATTAGGTCATATGGGTGGAGCCTTCATGAATGGTATTAATGCCCTTAAAAAAGAGACCCCAGAGAACTTTCTAGCCTTCTTTCTGCCATGTGAGAATACGGTAAGAAGTTAGCAGTCTATAATCCAGAAGAGGACCCTCACCAGAATCTATCACGCTAGCAGGCACCCTGATCTCGGACTTCCAGCCTCCAGAACTATGAGAAATAAATGTCTGTTGTTGATAAGCCACCCAATCTATGGTAATTTGTTATAGCAGCCCAAGCTGATCAGGGTTATTGCAACATTTTCCTAACCTGTTTCCCTTTTTCCAGCCCTGCCCCGTGTCCCAGTCTACTTCATTGCAGGAGCCAGAGGGATTCTTTTAAAACCTAAGTCAGAACACTGCACTTCTTTGCCCAAAGCCTGCCATTGGCTGTGCATTTCACTCTGAATAAAAGCCAAAGTTCTTACAAATCCCTGCAGAGCTTTGCTTCATCTAACATTCCATCCACCCAGCAGTGTCCGACCTCATCTCCTCCTCTTGCTTCCCTCCACACTGACCCCTTGCTGTTCCTAGAACAAATGAAGCACGCTTGACTTCAAATCCTTGGCACTGGATGTTCCCTCTGCTGGGATTGCTGTTCCCTCAGACACCTGAATGCCCCCTCCTTCACTTTCTTCAAGGGGTTGCTCACGTGTTCCCCACTCAGTAAGGCCTGCCCTAACCACACTAGTAAACTTGCCAAACCCCTTACATGCGGTCCCGATTCCCCCTTTCCGTGCTCTAGTTTTTCCCACATCACTTAATTTCTATCGTGACATAGTTTGCCTGTTTTACTGTTTGTCTTCCACCAGTAAAACGTAAGCGCTACAAGGACAAAGATTTTTGTCCTTTTTGTGTCCTGATATAATCCCAGTACTTAGTACAAGGGTTGGTATAGAGAACATGCTTCAAGATGTTCTGTAGCATGAAGAGTCCTCTAGGAAAAGTCCTTCCCAGTCCCCAGGTAGGAAGTTGCTCAGGGCTTTCCAGCACACAAACAAGGCTTGCTTATCATCAATTGCGTCATCATCATTTGTTCATGACTTCCCAGCTCTTCCTCCCTGCATATGACCCCCCCCCCCAGGGCAAAGTCCTTGTCTTAATTACCACCATATCTTATGCTTAGCATAGAAACCGACACGATTTGACATCCAGAGTGGTCAGGCCAAACCACACCCTAACTCAAGTTGTTAGCCCCTGTTCATTAAGGGCGCTCTGAGTCTCAGTTTACAGAGGCCCTAGGCTGACAGGGGCAGGGGCAGGTGGTGGGTAGTTTTAGGCTTGGGTTGCCAGAAAGGGGCTCAAAGACAGAAAGTCACCTGGCCTGAGTGACATGGCAGGTCAGCAGCAGGTGGCACTGTGAGCCCTAGTTTGTTGCTCCCTGGCTTTCCTCATCCTCTCCCCAGGCTGTCTAATTTAGAAGTAAAAATTTACCCCTCAGTCACCACCCCACTCCGTGCAAATGTCCATTCACCCTGGCTCAAAGATGCCACTCAGTTCGGCCCCTCTCCCTTCCATGCTGGGGCCACTGTCCTGGTTCAGGTCCCCTTATTTCTGGACAATTATAACAGTCCCCCAACCCACTAGTCACCTTTACCCCAGCTCACTGGCTACTGAAGGAGCCTTTCTCCACCTCCAGCAACCAACTACTCTTCCTTCAAAGGCCAAATCCGATGTCATCTTTTGGTTCTTTCTTGATTCTCACCTCCCTCACTCTCCTCTCCTCCATTCTGGTCTAATTAGTTTCTCCCCAACAAAAAAATCGCAAATAAGCTGAAATTCATCAAAGAATAGTTAAGCAAATTATGGTAGATCCATACAATGGTATATTGTGTAGATACTGAAACAGCCAATTTACACATTTCAAATAATAAGGGGAAATGATTAGGAATAATACTGACTGGAAAAGGTAGTAATAAATTTGCATGATAGCCTGATCTGAACTGTTTACATCTTTTTTTTTTTTTTTTTTTTTTTTTTTTTGGCGGTACGCAGGCCTCTCACTGTTGTGGCCTCTCCCGTTGCGGAGCACAGGCTCCGGACGCGCAGGCTCAGCGGCCATGGCTCACGGGCCCAGCCGCTCTGCGGCATGTGGGATCTTCCCGGACCGGGGCACGAACCCGTGTCCCCTGCATCGGCAGGCGGACTCTCAATCACTGTGCCACCAGGGAAGCCCACTGAACTGTTTAAAAAAAAACTTTTTTTTTTTTAGGCTTAGAAGAAAGATTGGAAGGAAATATAACAAAATGTTAACAGTGGGTTCTCCTAAGTGGCAGAATTATGAATATTGGTTACCTTCTCTCTCTCTCTCCCTTACTTAATTTTTGTTTCTCTGTATTTTCCAAAATGTTTGCAAAAAGCATGCAATCTCTTCAAAATAAGAAAAAAGTTATTTAAAGAAATGGTCTGGGACTTCCCTGGTGGCACAGTGGTTAAGAATCTGCCCGCCAATGCAGGGGACACAGGTTCATCCCTGGTCCGGGAAGAACCCACATGCCGCGGAGCAACTGAGTCCGTACGCCACAACTACTGAGCCTGCGCTCTAGAGCCTGCGAGCCACAACTACTGAAGCCCACACACCTAGAGTGTGTGCTCCGCAACAAGAGAAGCCACCACACCGCAAGGAAGAGTAGCCACGGCCTACCACAACTAGAGAAAGCCCGTGCGCAGCAACGAAGCCCCAACACAGCCAGAAATAAATTTATAAAAGAAGAAAAAGAAGAAGAAATGGTGTGTTGTTCCCTTCTGTTTTCTTCTCTCTGTGCATCACAATTCATCTGAATGCATCTGTCTCCCCCACCAGACTAAGGGCCTCTCAAGGGTAATAGGGATCAAGTTGGATTATCTCTGCATCCAAAATCCACTCCTAGCATCTGTAGGGCAGTGCAGAGGAAAGAGCCAGGGCCTCAGCGGTGCTGGTGAAACCGTGCACCTCAGATTCGGACTTGAACCCACGTGGCTGGGACTCGAACCTGGCCAAAACCCAGTTTTCCAACTGAGATAACACACCTGGTTTCTCGACTTTATGAAGCTCAGTTTCTTGATGTCTCATGGCAGAAAGAATTCAGTGAGAGATAAAGTGATAGGTAAGAAGTGGATTTATTTAGAGAGAAACACACTCCACAGGGTGTGGGCCATCTCAGAACGTGAGAAAGGCACCAGGGTACGGGGTTGTCAATTTTTATGGGGGTGGGTAATTTCGTAGGCTAATGATTGGGAGGGGTATTCCAGCTATTTTAGGAAGGGGCGGGGATTTCCAGGAATTGGGCCACCATCCACCTTTGATCTTTATGGCCTGTCTTGGAACTGTCACAGTGCCTGTGGGTGTGTCATTTAGCTTGCTGATGTGATCGAATACTGAGGCTCAAGGTTTAGTGGAAGTGACTTGTCTGCCATAGTGAACCCATTTGGTTCTAATCAGTTGATGTCATGTCCTCAGGCTATGTCATTCTTTCAAAGGTTGTGCCCTGCCCCCCTTCCCTCCAGTTTCACTGGTGCTAGCTAATGAGTGGCCCAGAGCCCAGAGCACTCTGAATCCATTTACCTGCAGTCTCTGCGTCTCCCACGTTTCCCCAAGGATGCTGTGGGAGTCCTGGCCAGGTGTCCTGGAGAGGCAGTGTGGTGTGGAGGGCAGAGCACAGGGCCAGCTCCATTTATTTCCTAGCAGTATGATCTTAGGCATGTGGCTTTGCCTCTCTGAGGCTCCGTTTCCCCATCAATATGTATGAAAATGTCGACACGGTATTTTGCACGCAGCTGACGATCATGCTGCAGTCTATAGCATGGGGCTGCTGAAGGCCCAGCTAACTTTTTACCTGAATCAGACCCTTTTGGTTGCAACGGACTAAAACCCAATTCAAGCTAAGTTAAACAAAGGAAGGGAATTTAAGGGAATTTAAGGGAAGTGCCAGGCAGAGCTGGATTTGAGCCTCACACACCGTCATTAGGACACTATTTCTCTCATTGTGTGTGTGTGTGTGTGTGTGTGTGTGTGTGTGTGTGTGTGTGTGT
>NW_021703783.1:90904709-91043782 GCF_005190385.1 Monodon monoceros
GTGTGTGTGTGTGTGTGTGTGTGTGTGTGTGTGTGTGTGTGTGTGTGGTCTTTACCCCGCAAAGGCACAGAGAATACGTCTTTCCTAAGAATTCCGAAAGTTCTGTTCCATACTTGCCTCGGATTGGCCCATCTTGGGTCTCTTTCCTATCTCTGAGCCAATCACTGTAGCCAGGAACTGCAGTGCTCCAATTGGCCAGGCCTAGGTCAATGGCTCCGCCCCTGGAGCCAGTGGGAGGAGTCAGTTCCTACCGAACCAAAAGCACTGAGACGGAGGGTGGGCCCCTTAAGGAAAATGGGATGCCGTGACCAAAAGAACCAAGAAAGAGTGCTGGGGAGGAAAAAAACCTCAGATGTTCAGCAGCTCAGGGAGTTTAAGTGGCTCTCCCAGGTCACCCAGAAAGGAAGATCAGGGACAGGCAGAAGTGTAACCTCAACCAGAGCAGAGATGGAGGGAGCTACGAGAGCCATCTGGATGGGGTGGCTTTTTGGAAGCCTTTAGCCTGTACTGTGGCCAGACTGCCTGGTTCAGATCCGACTCCACCACTGACAGTCTGTGAGACTTTGGGCAAATCACTAAGCTTCTCTGAGCCTCAGTTTCTTCATCTGTAAAATGGGGTTAATAACCACACCATCATTTCAGGGCTGATGTGAAGATGAAATAACACAAGTAAGGCTGTTAGCACAGGGCCTGGCATGCTATAAGCACTCAGGAAGTGCTGGGGGGGGGTTGTTTTGTTTTTTTGTTTTTTGGCCTCGCCACATGGCATGTGGGACCTTAGTTCTCTGACCAGGGATCGAACCTGTGCCCCCTGCATTGGAATTGCGGAGTCTGAACCACTGGACCACCAAGGAAGTGCTGTTTTTAATATATATAAACAGTAAGAAGGCCTTTTTTGAAATTCCTGTTTGCAACTGAAAACATAAACAGGCCCAACTGAGATGATTTTGATGAACTTGCCTCAAACTCTGCCATCAGTGAGTCTATCCCCAGCAGCCACTTTGTGTCTGGTGTCAGGGTCTTGCTGCTGCTGTTCCCATCACCTGGAACACATTTCTTCTCACACTCTTTCCTTTCCCTAGTTAATTCCTGCCCCTCCCTCAGGTCCCTGATAAAACGTTGGTTCCCCCGGGTATGTCATTAAGTGGAAAAAAGAAAATATCATACAGAACAGTATTAGGTGTATCATTTATGGAAATATATGTGTGTATGTCTATTTGTGTGTGTGTATGATTTAAAATGCATAGTAGGGGGGACTTCCCTGGTGGTCCAGTGGTTAAGACTCCACGCTCCCAATGCAGGTGGCCTGCGTTCGATCCCTGCTCAGGGAACTAGATCCCGCAAGCCGCAACTAAGACCCAGTGCAGCCAAATAAATAAATAAATAGGGACTTCCCTGGTGGCGCAGTGGTTAAGACTCCACCTGCCAATGCAGGGGACACGGGTTCAATCCCTGGTCCAGGAGGATCCCACATGCCGCGGAGCAACTAAGCCCGTGCGCCACAGCTACTGAGCCTGCACTCTAGAGCCTGTGAGCCACAACTACTGATGCCTGCGCGCCTAGAGCCCATGCTCCGCAACAAGAGAAGCCACCGCAATGAGTAGCATACGCACCACAACAGAGTCCCCTGCTTGCTGCAACTAGAGAAAGCCCGCGTGCAGCAACGAAGACCCAACGCAGCCAAAAATTTTTTTTTAATTTAATTAAAATAAAAATAAATAAATAAATATTTTTAAAAATAATAAATAAAATGCATAGTAGGGAATTCCCTGGCAGTCCAGTGGTTTGGACTCTGTACTTTCACTGTGAGGGTGTGGGTTCAATCCCTGGTCGGGGAACTAAGATCCCACAAGCTGTGCAGTGTGGCCAAAAAATTTAAAAAATTAAAAAAGAAATAAAATGCGTAGTAACTTTCTGGAATTCATGAGAATGGACCCTCACATGAACAGAGGGCAAACAAGGACTAGGTCTTAGTCATCTTTGCTCAGAACCTGATGCACAGGGTCATCATCTTCATCACAACTCCTTTTCATTGAGCAGTTGCTATGTGGCAGCTCCTCGTCATATACTAAGCTCCTCATTATCTCAACAAGCAGCAGTGACGGCCGTTTGGCAGATGAGGAAACTGAGGCACAGACCTTGGCATCATTACTTGGCCAAGGTCACACCTGAGCAACCTGGCACACAGGGAGCCCTCGTGAATGTTTGTTAAATGAACCCGGAACCCACAGTAGCCCCCACAGGGAACTAGGAAAATCAGCCAGTGAGAGAAAATGCTTCTGACTTCACAAAGCCTTTCCTCTTAGGGTGGTGATCTTCAGGGCATCAGTGGCCATCAGCAAGCAGAACAAGGCCATTCCTGGGGACACCATCTAGGTCGTGTGTATGTGTGTGTGTGAATCAGGGATGTGGCTGGTGATGATTTACAGGTTGCTGTGAAAAGACCCTGAGTTGGAGACACAGAGAGAAGGAGCTTCCTCTTTCTGCCTGTCAGTCACACACACACAAACGTGCACACCTGTACCTCCAACAGAGGTGAGGTGAGTCCCACTTCAAACTCACCTAGCCAAGACAAGCAAAAGAAAACAGGCCAAAGAGAAGGATTTACTGCCAGTTTCCTTGGAATCACTAGGAACTTGTTTCAGCTTCTCTACAAAACCCCAGGTTGCAACCAACTATCCCGAGCACTGCCATCAGGAAAGGGAGGTCCTCCTCCCACAGGCCAGGGACATGCAGGAGCTAGGGAAGCTCGGTCCAGGCTTTCCTGAGAAAACCTTTAATAAGAGGGAGGAGAGGGGCTTCCCCGGTGGCGCAGTGCTTGAGAGTCCGCCTGCTGATGCAGGGGACACGGGTTCGCTCCCCGGTCCGGGAAGATCCCACATACCGCGGAGGGGCTGGGCCCGTGAGCCATGGCCGCTGAGCCTGCGCGTCCGGAACCTGTGCTCCGCAACGGGAGAGACCACGACAGAGAGAGGCCCGCGTACTGCACAAAGAAAAAAAAAAAACAAAACAAAGAGGGAGGAGAGGAGGGGAGGAGCAAGAGGCCTGGTGTCCCAGCCTCAGAGCCGCAGTGACCTGGAGGGCATGACTTCGGAGGGGCTGCACCTTGACCATAGGTGCTTTGAAGATGTTGGGATGAAAGGCTTTGAGAGGCATAATTACCGGAGATGCTCTTCTCCCAGGAGCCTGCAGGAGCCCAAGTTACTATCTGCAGGGATCTGTTGTAGAGGTCCCCAGTGGGGCCTTCTTAAACGGGCAGTACCCCAGGACTCGGCCCTCTGCTCCCCTCACCCTGGCTGCTGGCTGGACTGCTCTCCCGTCCCATCAGTGTCTCCTGCATGGGTAGCGCAGCCTCAGTGAAGCCAGGCTCCAGATGTGCAGCTTCCTGAACCTCAATAGGCGACGGGACATGGCCTCGCATGGGACAGTTGGGAGGACAGGGAGATGCTGTTGGTGCCTCAAGGCTAGGGTGAAAGGAAGGATGGCAGGGAGCAGGCCAGAGGAAGAGGAGGAAGGTGGCTCCGTGTCACCATGGCAACATTTATCCAGCTCGCCAGACCCCTTCTCCCTCACCAATTCACGTGCATCCAGGAAAGCAGGCCCCAGAGAAGTGTGGCTTGAGCGAGGGTAGATGTTTGGTGATTGGGCAGCTTGAGGTTGGAGCTTGGAATGGGTTTACTCCTTGGAAGGATTAGATGGGTTCCTGTGGGAACCTGTGTTACAGGCTCTGGGAGAGGATGTGACATGGGGGCTCAGCATTTTGGCTGTAACTATTCCTGTATCTGTTTCTGAAATAGAGTGTGGGTGGGGGAGGGGGAGGCAAGGGAATGAGACGGAACACAGGAGTGGAAGGTTCTAAAGCTACGCGGGAGTGACCCCGCCCCCGACTGGAGCTGACGGCAGTGGTCTGCTCCATCCACTCCTCCATGGGAGGCCCTGGCTTGCGGAGGGAGGGGGAAGGCATCAAAAGGTAGGTAGGAAAGGAGAGGGGATGCCACCACCTAGGAGGCAGCAGCCGCGGGGCGTGGGTGGCTCGTGTTTTACGGGGCGTGGGGGAGAGTGAATGAACCAAGTTCAGAGGAAGCCTAGTCCCTCCTTTTGTCCCAGACCTAGTTCTCCCGGTGTCTCCTCCCCTCCTTCCTCCTCCAAACCTTCTGCCATCCAGTCGTCAATCCCCCTTCTCCAGGGTTCTTTGGCCTCCAAACGAGGGCAGACCTCTTGGAGTCTCAAAACCACCTCCTTCCACGCCTCACCCTCAGCTGCCTCTTCCCCCCACTTCCCACCCACCCCAGTCGAAAGGTCACCTGTTGATTTTTAGAGGAGTGGTCGCCTGTGTGTCTGTGAGGGGGAGTATTGCACGGGAAGGGGCATGGGCGAACTCGCTGGGGTATTGACAACCGCCCACATCTGCATCAGGTGAGGTTACGCGGGTATATAGAAACAGGTAAAAAGCTATGGATCCGTGTACACTTAAGATGTGTGCGCTTTTCGTACACGAATTATACTTCAATTTAAAAAAGAGAAAAGAAAAAGGAAAAGAACTAGGGGAAAATGATCAGTAGGAAGCTTGTTTTTCTGCCAGCCTCCCTTTCCTCTGCCCGGTGGCTGAGCCCGCTGACCACACCCTCCTCCTTCTTGCCCCGCCCCCAGCCCTGCTCCTCCCTCCCTGGCCGCGCCCCCTTAGTTTCGAGCTGAGAATGCACGTCCCCCATCGGTGTTCTAGCTTTCTATCAGTGGTCCTGCTGTGCTCCCAGGCTCCCAGGCAGGGAACCTCAGAGCCTCCGACTCCCTCCTAAGCACACCGCGTTCTGAGACGGTTCAGTCATCCTTGCCTTCTGGTTGCCTCCTGCCTGGATTGTGACCATAGCTCCCTAACAACTCTCCCTGTCCCCTTTCTCCATCCTCCAATCTCCCTATCCACTGTTCCCAGATGCACATTCCTCAAGTTCACATCCATGGTGTCCTCTTCTCTAATCAGCGGTCCCCCGCAGTACAGGTGCTGGCGGATGGAAAGCAGGCCATTGGGATCTGGCCTCTGCCTCTTCCAGCCTTGGCTGCTATAGATCTTCTTCCCCCTCTGAGCTTGGAAACTCTGTATCAAGCTGGTCCTTTGCACATGCTGTTTCCTTGGTTGGTAATGACTGTCTCCACCTCACCACCTTCCCCAAACCCGGCCGCCACCACCCAGTAAACTCACATTTCAAGGCTCAGGTCAAATATCTTTATTTTTTTAAAAAGAAATTTATTTATTTATTTGGTTGTGCCAGGTCTTAGTTGCAGCAGGAGGACTCCTTTAGTTGTGGCAGGCAGGCTCCTTAGTTGCGGCTCACCGACTCCTTAGTTGTGGCATGTGAACTCTTAGTTGCGGCATGCATGCGGGATCTAGTTCCCTGAGCAGGGATCAAACCCGGGCCCCCTGCATTGGGAGCGCAGAGTCCTATCCACTGGGCCACCAGGGAAGTCCCAGTTCAAGCATCTTTGAAACACCTTCCTGATGACGTCAGACACATTCCTCCCTCTTTTGTCCCTAGTTCACACTGCGTATCTCACACTGGATCTTGGATTGGGAGGAACCACTTGCTAACCTGAGTCTTAACTTTGGCCCCTGGAAGCCAAAGTCACACCTTGTGTTTGAAATGTGTAGTTACCATTACTGAGCACTTAAGAGGTGCCTGACTGTAGTGAAGGTTAAGAGGATGGGACACTGCACCTCAGGCATCATAATACACCAACCTCATAGGATTGTTATGAGCAGAGGGTGGGAAAAGGGCCTGGCACAAGGAGCCTCCTCAGCCCTTACGTGCATCTGTGGTTTTATTTAATCCTATAACCTCTGAAGTAGGTATTGCCACCTCCACTTTACAGAGAAAACCGAGACCCAGACAGTGCCCAAGATCACAGAGAGATGGAGCCAGCCCTCTGGATTCCAACCCTGTGCTCTCCACCCCTCACCCCTGCGCTCCACTCCACCTCAGCCCAGCACCTGGCATCCACAAGCCCAGTCAATGTTTGTTGCATGAATAAAAATGATGCACCAAGTGGCATGCTTGCCCCCTCCAGTCTGGGCAAAACTTCTGGGCAATTGTTTGGCATACTCGATAAAAATAAATTGTTTGCATGGTTGACACATCCTGGTCACTCCTCTGGCCTCAGCTTAAATATCAGTTCCTCAGAGGCTGTCAGCCACCACCCCCTTTCTTATACATTAGCTCCCTGAATAAGAAACACAGGAAGGACAAACCAGGAACCAATGAGGATCGTGGGTAGGAACACAGTGGAGGGGGCAGGGATGGGAGTGATTCTAATGGTTACTTGACTTTTATATAGCTTGACGTTCATATATGTAATACCTCCAAAAAAACAGAATTAAACCAAAAGGGGAGGGACACACTAACTCATTATTTATATATATATATTTTTTGGCTGCATTGGGTCTTCCTAGTTGTGGCACCCGGGCTTTCTCTAGTTGCGGCGAACGGGGGCTACTTTTTGTTGCAGTGCGTGGGCTTCTCATCGCGGTGACTTCTCTTGTTGCAGAGCATGGGCTCTAGGCACGTGGGCTCAGAAGTTGTGGCGCACGGGCGTAGTTGCTCCACGGCATGTGGGATCTTCCCAGACCAGGGCTCAAACCCGCGTCCCCTGCATTGGCAGGCGGATTCTTAACGACTGCGCCACCAGGGAAGCCCACTCATTATTTTTTTTCTTCTTAATTAAATTTATTTATTTATCTGTTTATTTTTGGCTGCGTTGGGTCTTTGTTGCTGTGTGCAGACTTTCTTTAGTTGCGGCGAGTGGGGCTACTCTTCGTTGCGGTGCGCGGGCTTCTCATTGCAGTGGCTTCTCTTGTTGCGGAGCACGGCCTCTAGGCACGTAGGCTTCAGCAGTTGCAGCACGCAGGCTTCAGTAGTTGCAGCACACAGGCTCAGTAGTTGTGGTGCACGGGCTTAGCTGCTCTACGGCACTTGGGAACTTCCCGGATCAGGGCTCAAACCCGTGTCCCCTGCCTTGGCAGGCGGATTCTTAACCACTGTGCCACCAGGGAAGCCCCACCCATTCATTATTTAAATTAATAAAATAACCACACAGAGCACAGAGAAAAGAGTAATTTCAAGTTACTTCTGGGCACTATACTCTGACAGTATTTCCTTAGATACATTCTAAGGGGGAAAAAAAAAACCTGTAAAAAACTTTTTACTCCATAGGTATACTTTTTTTGGTTGTTGTTTGTTTTTGGCCACAAGGCTTGTGGGATCTTAGTTCCCTGGCCAGGGACTGAACCTGGGCCCTCGGCAGTGAGAGCTTGGAGTCCTAACCACTGGACAGCCAGGGAATTCCCATCCATAGGAATACTTTTAGTAGTAACATTAAAATTGTAATTTTGAAACTTACGTATATTATAGGATACAGCAAATAAGCACATTAGTATTAATAGGATCTAAGATTTTCACTGCAAAAGATATATAAATTAAAATTTTTTTTAAAAAAAAGATTAACTCCTTGTATTTCCCCTTAGGGCCCACAGTTGGTAACATCACACTGTTTGATGTCAGATGGGAGGGGCTAGGAATCACCAACTATACTGTCACCCTGCTCCAAGGCAGGTCTCCCTGTGGTTCACTGCCTACAATGCAGGGCCCTCTGGCATCTCCTGGTGGTTAAGAATAAGGACCCACCTTTGCCTCAGCCTCACAAGGAGGGCCAGGAGACCCTTTACCAGGCCTGAGCCAGGCTGTGGGGTCATAGGGTCTTCGAATGCCAGCACTGGAAGGGACCTGAATTATGAGGGTTTTGAGCGATGCCCAGGACTTACAAGCGGTCTCTCAGAGCCCTCCACCCCCTCCCCAGGCTGAGCTGTTGCCTGTGAGTGGAGATCGTGGCAACAGTGGCTTTTGTGTTAATGAATGAGAAGCAGGAAAGTAACGTGTGCTGGATAAACATGGACTGCTAGACAAATTCTTGTATAAGCTGGCCAGACAAAGGCAGCCAAGGCTGAGGGCTGTTCCTTTATCAAAGCTTGGCTGAAGGAACTGCCCAGGCTCATCTGTGGCACAGGTGCCATTGGACCCAGGAGAGCTGTGGTCTTGGGCAAGTTATTTTACGTTCACACTGTTTCTTCATCTGAAGGCAGGGAGATTAACACCTAACTCAGAATTAATGGCTAAGATAACTCAGAATTGTGGATAAGATAACGTGAAGAGCGTTTTGAACTTTCCTATTCAGTGTGGTCCTGGGCTGTGGACATGAGCTGGAACTTGTTCGGATGCGGACTCTCAGGCCCCACTCCAGCCCTCCTGAGTCAGAAGCTGCTTTTTTTTAACGAGGTCCCCAGGTGGTTTGTGTGTGGTCTTTGAAGCACAGGGTTAAAACAGTCCCAGGGAGGTACCAAGTACTCTCCGAGTGTCCTCAGCCATCCCCGGCTCCCAGGTCTGCTGGACAGAAGCCCCTAGAGCAAAGAGGTGGGTGGACCAAGGGCTGCCCATGTCACTTTATCCTTTTCTACTTTATTACTTCAAATTAACAACCACAATAAAGCTCAAAAAAGTCCAATATTTACACAGGAAAAAAGTACAAAATTCCCCCCAAAGTTCATCAGTATTTTTTTTGTTTTTTAAATTACAAAGTAATAAAAAGCTTTGCTCTTTAATTAAAAAAAAAGAAAAAGAAAATAAAGGGGAAACAGAGGTAAATAAATTAGGAAATACACACATGGAAAAAAACAAACAAAAATAAAGTAAAAACGAGTGTTAACTAGGCAGGATGGATAAATCCAGTGCCCAGGCCTGACCCCAGGTGAGTGTCAGGACCAGGGAATTAATTTATAACCCAGGAGCCAGATGCCTTCTGGAAGCAGTCTCCACAGATTCTGCCCTAAGACCAGAAAAGGGGGACCACAGGCTTATGACAGTCTCAGGGGTCGGTGCTGTCAAAGACCCTCTGTGCCCTCCTTGAGGGACATGGAGATCACCGCTCACCCCCATGTCCTTGTCAGGGGCATGAGAACACAAAGTCGGCCTGGCAGGTGGGCGGCACACCTGCTGTCCTGGGAGATACAGGTCAGATACATACACACACGCCCACAAGGACTCCTGGCCCCCCTGCCTCACCACCCCCTCCTCAAGGTCTCTGTGGACAGGCAAAGAAGGGACCCAAACGCTGAGGGGGGCACTGGCAAAAGCCCAACACAGAAAGTCGGCGGCCGTCATCTCAGGGGGGTGAGGCTGCACACGTCTCCCGTGGTCCCAAGGCTCATGGACACCCAGTGGGACCTGCCTCTGACCAACCAATCCATTCCCCCAGCTCCTCAGGCCACCTCCTGAGGGCCCGTGAGGACCTGCTGCAGCTCCAGTGCAGAAGTGTCCCCCTCCCAGCCATGTCAGGCGGCGGCCGTGGCAGGGCCGTGGCGTCCGCCAAGTGGAGCCTGATGTCTGGGAGCGTTTGGCAGCCTGAAGGCTGTGGGCAGCGGGAAGTGTGAAGGGACGAGGATCCTCTATGCCGAGGGCATCCCATCTTCTTGCCATTGGCAAAAAAAGAAAAAAAAAAGAAAAAAAAAAAAGACTCGAAATAGAATCCATCGTTGGTTTTGTGCTGGGTTTTTTTCTTTTTGTTCGAGTGGTTTTTTTTCCCCCATCTTTTTGTTGTTTTTTTAAAAGAAAATACAGTGAAGACACTAGAAAGGGGGAGAGAGAAGACAGATCAGGTGCACATCTGCCTCTGGCTACCCATCTGCCAGTGGCCTTCAGCTCCTGTCTTCCTGCCCCCGAGGCTTTGAGCTGGTCCCTCTCTGGGGCACAAAGTAGGTGCTCCATTTTCACAGAAAAGGCACAGAACCTCTCTCCCTCTTTTTGGTGAGCAGCCAACCCCCAGCCACACATCTGCCCCACCCTGCCACGGATGGACTGGTTCCTGGGCCTGAGGTCTGACGAAGGTAAACTCCGATTTATGCCCCAGAGCTACCTGTGGAATACATTTCCAAAAAGCAGATCGTACTCAAGATGTCCTGGTGCGAGGTCAAGCCTGTGAAATGTAAGCCGCTGCCAGCCATGTACATATTCCCCAGGGAGCTCCGACATCCCCCTATGTACCGCCAAAGGAGCCCCAAGCGGGTTCCCAAGTGGGGCCTGAGTGCAGAGCTGCGACATCCCACCTCAAGGCCTCGGGCAGCCACAAGCTCCATAGAGGCTCACACTAGCCAGAGGGCCTCTCCTGGGCTTGCGGAGCCACCAAGGGCCTTCTTTGACAGCAGATAAACTCCTAAGTACAGGGCCCTGTCTTACGTGCTCTGCATGAATGAAGCGTTTAACGGCCCAGAGGCTGGGACAAGGCTAGAGCCCTGGGGAAGGTCGGGGTGTGGGGCCCCGGACTCAGTCCCTGCTACCAACCTTCCAGAATAGTTAAGGCAAAGCGGGGATGGAGGACTGCCCCACGCAAGAGGGAGTTTTCCAGCAGAAGTTAGCTGGCGTGGGCCGGGCCCACTCAGCGCACACACTGGGCTCCTCCAGGGGGCCGTCGGTGTTTCCAGACCTGACGGGGCTACGTCTGCAGCAGACATCGGCTCACCTAAGCAAATACTGGTCCGATGGTGGCTCCTCACTTCCCGAGGTGGTCAAATGGCACGCTTGTCTTTGGGAAGGGAGGCAGAAAGGTGGGAGGGGTGAGCTGCTGGCCACGGCACTTCGGCAAGTCTCTCCCCACCGTGGAGCCCCACCCCCAACCCAAGCCCCTCAAGCCAAGGGCAGGGGTACGTGATCTCAAGGACCCAGGATGTCTCTGTTCTGTAAGACAAGAACCCTGCCCCCAGCGGCAAAGCAGCTGCTCAAGGCCACACGTGAATGGAGCCGCTGGACTCCCAGCCTGTGGCCTGTCCTGCTGAGGCTCCTCCACCACAGGCAGGAGGCCCAGAGCAGGTCTCCTGCCCACCTCTGCCGGACCCCTTCCCTGGGCAACCGCGGATTCCCCCTTCCCAACTTCCCTAGCCCAAACATGGCCCCTAAGTGGGGCCAGCCGACAGGGTCCACCCATCCCTCCATGCTGTGCTGACCGGGACGGCGGGGGCTCGCTGATGGCAGGGGCCACGAGCCCCTCCTCTGTGAGCGCCCCGCCGCCCACGCAGGCTGGGCCCCTGGCAGAGGGCTGGGTTCCAGCTCTACCGCCTGCTGGGGCGGTTACCTCTCCTGGCTCGGCTGTGAGGCACAGAAGGGCTGGCGTGAGGGCAGCTCACCTGTGAGGCTGAAATCCGGGAGACCTCTTGCCGCCCAGTGAGGTCGGAGGACGAGACGTTGGCGGGTGCGCCCCTGTGTAGCCTCATGCTCACCTTCCTCTCTCTGTCGACCCGTGAGATCGCTCTGGGGGAAGTATTGCCTGGAGGGCGAAGCGGGGGGAAGCTGCCCTCAGCACCTGGGGCCCTGGCCGCCCCGCGCCCCCCCCAGGCCACGCCCCCCCCCCCCCCCCCGCCCCGCGCACTGCCCAAGGTGTCTGCTCACCAGCTTGCTGGATGCGGGAGGCAGGGGTGGAAGCTACAGGCTCGGCCGCACTGCGGAGCCGACTGGCGGTGGCCCCAGTGGGTGGGCCAGGGGGCAGGGCCCGGGTGGCGGAACCCCGGAGCTGCCCCATCCTCTCCTCGCGCTCGTGCTCTCGCCGCTCCCGGTCCACGTCCTCGGGGTTCCGGGCTGCACCCTGTGGGTGTGACATGAGACCTGGTCAGCCCTGCGAGGTCAGTGTGCTCCGGGATCTGGCACTCCCTCGGGGTCAGAGCAGGGGGAGGCAGGCCAGGTGGGCGTCTTGGGGAAGTGGCATCTCAGAAACCCTCTGGTCCGACCTCCTCCCCACAAAGCAGGAAGCCCAAGAGACCTGGAAATGACCCATGATCACACCGCACAGAGAAACAAAGACACACAACTGCCCGGAAAGAGGAAACTGGGCCCGAGGGGCAGAGGGAGGTCGCATGCCCCAAGACAACCAAGGGTACTCCGTGGCCCTCCCAACCTGGGTCCCCTCCGTGTACAGAGGGGCCCCAGCTCCTCAAGGTTTCCAAATACAGCAGGGCAGGTGTTCAGAGGCCCAGAGAGAGTGTTACAAGGCTAGCTGAAGGTGGGGCCAGGACTCAAACCAGGCTTCCCAGTGCCTAGCCAGGGAATCTTTTCAAAGGGCTGTTATTCCCCTGCCCCTGGACCTGGCAATGGCTTCTGGCAGGTGCTGTGGGGACCACAACTAAGAGGCCCGGGGGACCCGCACAGATGCTGCCTGCCTTGGGATGGGAGCTGGAGAAGGAATGGGCTAGATGCCCCATGGAAGAAAAAGAGGCCCAGCAGGCAGGCTGTGGCAGAAGGGGTGCGTGAGCCCCTGGGGGCTCTGCCGTCTGGCCACGGCCACCCCCAGTGCAGGAGGAAAGGAGGAAGGCCCAGAGAGGAGTGCGGCATGGGAGCGGCGCCAGGCCGCGTCACCTAATTGGTCCTGGGGTCGTCCACAGGGAAGGGCGGGGGCTGGCATGAGGGAGGCCGCATCTGTGGAGAGACGTGCAGGCCGAGTTGGGGGCCTGCTCACGGGCCACGGGGTGCGGGCTCCTGCAACCCTGTCTCTCCCAGAGAACTGGCGGAGAAGGCCCTGCTGTCCTTGGGAGATGGGGTAGGGGTGGCCCTTTGACTTTAAGCAATTCCGAGAGATAGCGGCTGGGGATCAGAATGATCCCTGAATCCTACTGAAGAACCAAGGCCCAGAGAGGCCTCAGGACCCTCCTGGGGCCACACAGCTCAGAGCAGAGCTGGGGTGTGAACCCAGGCTTCCGCCACCCAGTCCCGCTCTGCTCCCCGCACCCCCAGAGGACTTAGCAGAACATTCTAGGGATGCACATTCCCAGCCCTCCCACCCACAAGCCTGGAAGATGGAAGCACCAGGGCACCATCTCCCGACCTCCACTCCTCACCCCGGGTTCCCACCGACTCAATTACAGACTGGCAAAGAGAATGTCCGGCCAGAAGCACAGCAAAACCTATGATATGAGCTGCAGCAGCCACTCCTTAAACATCCCATCCCATGGGCAGAGGGCACATCAACCCCACAAGGCAGGTATGAACTCACTCCCTGGTGGGAGAAACTCAGGCTCAGTGAAGCCAAGGGATTCACTCAGAGCTGCACAGCCCGGGGGCCGTGGATGAGCGGAGGGCTGGAGCCCCTGCCCTTTGTGACCTCAGGAGGCTCAGGCCAATGGCAGGCTCAGGCCCGCGGCAGGCTGAGGTGAGCTACTCTCTCCATTTCCAACCAACCCAAGTGATGCCTCAAGAAACGCACACCAGGGAGGCCTCTTGGCTTTTTATTTGCCCATGTGAAAACACAAAAAGGTCAACATCAAAGTCACACAAGCATTCACCAGGGTCGCATGGACCCCCGTCCTTGGCTGTGTCGAGCTTCCACCTGGCCAGCTAGTTAGGCCTCGGGACACAGCGGCTCTGTGTGCTGAGAGCAACACCCCAGGCTCCGGGTATCCGGGGATTCCAGGGCCCTGATGCCGAACGATACGAGGCAGCCACTCCAAGGAGGGAAGTTCTCAGTCAAGGGCAGGATCCTTCCCATGGAAGAGTCTGTGGCCCACGGCGTCCAGCATGGCGTCCAGCCTGCTGGTAGGTGCTGATGAAGGTTTCTTGCAGGGGGGGAAAGGGGTGATGTGGGAGGGGCTTGGTCTTGAGGTGAAAGTGTGGAAGGTCTCCATCATGTGTCTGCAGATACTTCTGCCAGGGCAGCAGGAGGCGGTTGAGCTCACTACAGTGGTGATGGGGTCAAAGGTGCCCAATTATCCAGTACGATGGCCCTCAAGTCAGAGATCGGGGCAGGATAAGGCTGCTGGCACCTTTGCTCAGCTTCTGAGTCCAGGGCCTGTCTCTCAGGGAATCCCAGGAAGGGGTCAGCGTGCCAGCAATGGGTGGAGAGCGTGCTCCCGGCCTGGTCTGAGGCGAGATCTTGTCGGCTGGATGGTCCCATGAGAAGCTCTGTGAGGAGCCATCTGGAGTAGCAGGTACCACAGAACTTTCTGTGATGATGGGTATGTTCACATCCGCCTTGCTGGGTATGGCAGCCACTAGCCAGCCGCTTGTGGCTCCTGAGAACTTTAAATGTGCCAAATGCAACTGAGGAAGTACGTTTTCAGCTTTAATTAATTTTAATTAAAAATTAGCCACACGTAGCCAGTGGCTACCACGTTGAAGGGCACAGGCCTGGACGATGCAAAATCCATTCCTGGAGCTATACCGAGAAAAGGGCCAAACTCAGCCCAGAACCAGGCTCAGGAATGACTTTCTACATGGATGAGCCGGTGCCCAGTGCCCTGAGCAGTGCCCTGGGGCAAGAAGAGCTGGCCCCGGGCCCTCAGCTGTGCTCCCAGCCGGAAGGTCTGGGGTGAAAGGTGCCCCACTGCCCATCTCTCACCCCGGGGCCCTTCGGCCTGTGGGACCCCCAACCTCTGCCCCACTCCTTAGGAAACAGTACCAGGCCACTGTTTGAGAGCCAGAGGGAGGAGGGGCACAAGACCAAGTGCCGATCCCAGCGTCCTGGAGAACAAGGCCTCGGTCCTGAGCATCTGGTGGGGCAGGCCGAGGGCACCCACCAAGAGGCACGCCACGATGGAACGCAGTACATGTAGCGACGTTTAATGAGTTCAGGTTCGATACAGAGGCCACCGACAGGGTCTGGTTGAGGCTGCTCCTGGGGCCCATTGCCACCAGGCCCCCCCAGGGCAGTGAACATCGTCCCTCCTTCAGGCTCTGTTCATCAGGCAGCCGATTTGTCCCCAAGAATCTCGCAGCAGGGCCTTCTCCATCATGCCTCTCCACTGTACTCCCACCATGCCAAGGGATGTCTCCTTGGGCCTAGCCCCGGTGGGCTCAGGCACACCTGGGGATGTCAGAACTGGGGCCCTGAGGTCCAGACCACAGGCCAGGAGTGTGGGGGGGGCAGCTCCTCCATGGGCCTATCTGGAGGGTCCTGGGTGCCCAGGGGTGCCAGGCACCTGGAAGGGACAGAGAGAGCACAGCAGGGGCTCAGCCTCTTGTGCTCACCCCGCCGAGCGGTACGTCTTGGAGGCTAGGTCTCGGAGGGTCCTTACCAGTACGTGGGTGGGTACATGGACCCGGCACAGGCACAGGGGCGGGGCCTGGGCAGTGCAATAGCGTCGCTGTCACGGGGCTGAGCCTGGCTCGAGGAAGCCCCCTTTTCCAGAAGAGACGGGAAACAAGACATAGGATTTCACAGATTCCGGAGCTCTAGGCCCAGCTGACTACAACAGTTCTCCCCAGCCCACCCCCAAGACTCTTGAGAGAGAGAGAGAGAGAGACAGAGAGGAGGCACCTAGCAAGACCCAGGGTCCCATGACCAGGAAGAAGGAAACCACAATGAAGGGGTCCAGGCAGGCCAAGGGGGCCTCAGTGAAGGCCGCCACCTGGGAGGTACAGAGCAACAAGAGCAGGATGGTGTAGGCCACGATCAAGAGAGCAGGGGGGCCCACCAGCGCCATCCGGGCCCCACCCATCCAGGCGCCCATGATGGACTCGAGGCCCAAACAGGTCCTCTTGGGTGTGGTGGGAAGTGGTGCCCCGCCTGGGCCCCGCTGACCGCAGCAGCACAGATGACGCTGGAGTGGGAGGAGAACGGGGGCTCCGGGACCCCGGTGACGTCACCTGCACTGTCCGGCTCATAGCTCCCATCTTCCGGGAGCCCCGCCCGCTACGGGGTCACGTTGGCTTTCCCAGTCCAGTCCCCCAAGCCCGCCTCGGCCTCCAGGTGACTCACGAATTTGAGCATGTTCCAGTCGAAGACATAATCATAGGAGAAGCCCTGACGGTGGAAGAGGTTGCGGAAGAGCTGGCGCAGGTAGGAGTAGTCGGGCTTGTCATCAAACCGCAGCGAACGGCAGAAGTTGAGGTATGTTGAGAACTCAGCTGGTGGAGGGGACAGAAGGTGTCACCATGAGGCCCGTGTGCCCCCAGGGCCCCCGACAGCCGACGGAGTCCCACCCAGCCACCGTCCCTACAGATACTGCTGGTCTAAGAGGGGTCAAGACAAGGTCCAAGAGGCCGTCCTCCCTACAACAATCCATGAACTTCAGCCTGTCAAGAGCCCGATGGGAACTCTAAGCCACAGGAGGAGAACTTCCCTTTCCTCCTCTGAAAATCAGAGGCATGAGAGGACCCTTGTGAGACAATAGGAAATATACACATTGGTTCCTGCCCCTGGGCCCCTAAAGCCCTTGTACCTGCCTAAGTGGTAAGAGCAGTAGGAGCATCTTTTGCTCTAAGGAGGAGACTCTGGGTTAGGGCTCCCGGATGGGGGCAGGTCAGCAGAAAGACCAATCCATGATCAGAAGCTTGGAATTTACAGCCCTCAGCCCCACCCACTTCTCTAGAGAAGGGAGAGGGGCTGGCAATGGAGTTAATGATCACCCATGCCGACGTGATGAAGCCTCCATAAATATCCCAATAGCATGGGGTTTGGAGAGCTTCCCAGTTGGTGAACACATCCACATCAGGAGGGTGACACCCCCCAACTCCACGCACAGAAGCTCCTGCTTTCGGGGCCCTCCCAAACCTCACCCTACCTATCTCTTCCACTGGCTGTTCATCTGTATCCTTTACCACATCCTTTAATAAGCTGGTAAACAAGTAAGTGCTTCCCTGACTTCTGTGAGCCCAATTAATCAAACCGAAGTAGGGAGTCATGGGAACCTCAGGTTTATTTATAGCCCAACAACCAGACGCACAGGTGGCAACCTGGACTCGTGACCGGCATCTGAAGTGTGGTGGGGACAGCCTTGTGGGACTGAGCCCTTACCCTGTGGGATCTGACACTACCTCCAGGGAGATAGTGTCGGAACTGAGTTAAACTCTAGGACACCCGGCTGGTGTCAGAGAATGGGCTGCTGAGGGGAAAAGAACCCCAGATCTTTGGTGACCAGAAGTGTCAGAAGTGAGGTGTTCCGTGAGAGTAGTGAAGGAGACTCCCAGGAAGAGGAAGGTCTGGAGTTCTTCCTGACATTCAGCCCTTACGAGGTGAGGCCGGAGTGTGGGTTGGGGACACTCGCTATTTACCAGCCAGGCCTCCCAGCTGTGCCTGAACAGTGGCAGAGCCTGTGATTGACGTTCTGGTGCCAGGCAGTGGTAGCCCAGGACAGGCTCGTCTGCCCCTCAGAAGGGGCCTCAGGGGTCCCAGGCTAACTACCTGCCCCACTGGGCTACTCACAGGGGTAGCCTTTGCAGAGGACCTCAATGGGCGTCGACATCTTCTTCTCGCTGATCCGCTCGTACTTCTGGCGCTTGGTGGCCGCTTTGAGGCCCTGCCAGGGCAGGGAGCCCAGGTTGAAGTACATGAGCACGTAGCCCAGACTCTCCAGGTCATCTCGACGGCTTTGCTCTGCAGAGTCAAGGACGAGGTGAGGGGCAGGGTCCACTTGGGCTCCCGGCTGGTGGGAGTCAGGACCCCTTTCTCCAGGACATGCTCCTTGATTGAGGGGAACAACGCCCCCCGTGCACCCAGCACGAGCCCCACCTTGTCACATGCTGGCTTGCTGCAGCCCCACTACGAACAGGCACTGTTATCACCCCCTTCTACAGAGAAGGGGCCTGAGGCTGAGCTTTTCCAACATAACTTAGGCCTAGTTTTTCCAGCTCAGGCTCTCATTCATTCAGCAACTATGCAGTAGGCACCCCGGGGCCTTCTTGCCTGGCCCACCCCGCGGATAAGGCTCAAGCAGTGGCATCAGACAGGGCTGGGGTCAGTTCTGACTCTGGCACTTGCTAAGCTGTATGACCTTAAGCGACCTGTGTCACACAGTGAGCCAGCATTCCCCACACGTAAAAATGAGGAAACAGGGCTTCCCTGGTGGTGCAGTGGTTAAGAATCCGCCTGCCAATGCAGGGTACACGGGTTCGAGCCCTTGTCCGGGAAGATCCCACATGCCACAGAGCAACTAAGCCCTTGCGCCACAACTACTGAGCCTGCGCTCTAGAGCCTGCACGCCACAACTACTGAGCCCTCGTGCCGCAACTACTGAAGCCCGCGCGCCTAGAGCCTGTGCTCTGCAACAAGAGAAGCCACCGCAATGAGAAGCCTGCGTACCACAATGAAGAGTAGCCCCCGCCTGCTGCAACTAAAGAAGGGCTGCGCACAGCAACGAAGACCCAAGGCAGCCAAAAGTAAATAAATAAATTTATAAAAAAAAAAAAATGGGGAAACAGCCTTGCGCACCAAGGCTGCTGCAGGGATGAGTAAGGCACGAGAGGGCGGGTGCTCAGCACCCCACAGCTCTTCTTGTGAAAGAGAAGACCTGCCTGTGCGGCCAGCCAGGGGAATAAACCCAGGCTGCAGAAGGAAAGCCAGGGTCCTGGCCAGCAGCCCGTGGGTGTACTCTGTTCCCGGGCCTCGCTCACTCACCAATGCCCAGGTGGGTGTTGATGGAGGCGTAGCGGGCAGTGCCAGTCAGGTTCTTATTTTCCCGGTAGGGGATGTGCTGGTGGGTGCGGGCGTCCCGGTACTTCTTGGCCAGGCCGAAGTCAATGATGTACACCAGGTTGCCCTTCTTCCCCAGCCCCATGAGGAAGTTGTCGGGCTTGACGTCCCGGTGTATGAAGTTCTTGGAGTGGATGTACTCAATGCGGCTGATCTGGGGGAGGGGAGAGCAAGTCGTTCAGCACATGTTCCACAGAGGGGCTGGGGCCGTACAGATGGAAAACACATCCGTGGTCCCTGCCACGGGCCGGGGGGAGGGCCAGATCAGTCTGCAATCACCATGTGTGATGATTTCAAGGGTCAGGTCACGGAAGGCTTCCTGGAGGAAGTGACAGTAGAGAGGAACTCTGAAGGAAGAGTTCATCAAGTTCGCTGTGACAAAGGAAAGAGAGCAAGGCAGGAAAGCGAATGGCAAGATCTAGAAATGAAGCCCAGAAAGGCATTCAGGCCTCACCTGCCTGGCTCTACACCACAGAGGACATGAGAGGCCCTCAAGGGACCAAAGAGGCATCGCGAAGGCTGTTCTGGCAACCAGACTGGGGGGAACAGGAGGACCAGTGAACCCTAAACTTGGCAGGGGTGACAGAGATGGAGCACACCGACAGGATTTGTCCCCTGGCTTCCAGAGGACACCAAAGTAAGGCGGACACACAGGCCCTTGTCTTCCTTTAAACAATGTGTTGGAAACTTAAATTAACATATAGGCACACAATAGGTCCTCTGGCAGGTTGGTCCCCTCCCTGGGCCTCAGGCTTCTGAGTATCTCCTAAACCCTTTTTGAGTCTCCCGTCCTATGAGAATCTGACAACCCTCCTCTGCACACACACATCTAGCCTAAAACTGGAGGATGTTTGCAGACGTTCTGGAGGGCAGCCACAGCTACAGACCCCTATGTAACAAGATCTCCACGTATCATTCCAGGGCTAGAATTCTATGCTTTTAAAACTTTCTTTTCCTAAAATTTTCCTCCCTTGAACTTATAAAGGGATTGAGGACCTTAAGCATTGCTCGTCCGTGGGCTCCTGCTCTGGTCCAGGCACCGTGTGGCATCCCAGGTGACCGCACAACAACCCAGCAAAGGGAAGACGCTCCTGAGGAGACTGAAGCCCAGCAGCTCACCTACAGTCACCCCACAGGGACAGGACCCAGGTCTGTGTGACAACAGGCTTTACACTCACCTGAGGGCAGGGTCCCAGGCCTTGCCCTGAAGCCCAACCGAGCAGGTCTGGAGTGGAAACTGGGAGCCTGCGTTTTAATACCCCCTCCTTACCTACCCCCCAACCATGGCTGATGGTCAAGGTCCCGTGGTCCTGGTCCAGGAACCAGGCCCGTCCTACGTCGCTGTCACTGCCTCCTGCTCCAGCATCCTCCAGCTGGGTACCCAGTGCCCACTGGCACGATGGGGCAGGGGAGGTTGGAAGGGAAGCTGGGAGCCCAGTCCCCAGCCCGAGTGGGTAGGTGGGGGACTCACCATCTGGTCGGCCAGGAGCAGCACCGTCTTGAGGCTGAACTTGCGGGAGCAGAAGTTGAAGAGGTCCTCGAGGCTGGGCCCCAGCAGCTCCATGACCATCACATTGTAGTCTCCCTCGGCTCCGCACCACTTGATGGACGGGATTCCCACTGAGGGGGATGCAGGGCTGTCAGGGTCGGTCACTCCCCACCCGGCCCAGCCCCAGGGCCCCTCCCACGAGCGGCCCAGCCCCAGGGCCCCTCCCACGAGCGTAAGCATGCACATGCACAGAGCTCCTCAGGCCCCGCCCCCCTCCAGCCCCCTCCAGCCCTCACCTCCCCCCTGCATCATCTTGTAGAACTTGCTCTCGATGTGCAGCTGGGGGTGCTTCGTTTTCACACACTCAAGCTTGATGGCAACTTCTTCACCAGAGGCGATGTTGGCACCTGCCAGGGGCAAGGGACTGGGGTCACACTCAGCTGGGCAGGCAGCACCAGACCAGGACCAACTAAGTGTCTGCCCCCAAGCAGCTCAGCGCCCCTTGGGGGAGGCTGTGCAGAGGGCCCGGCACTGTATCCAAGGGAAGCGGAGGGACTGTGGGACACAGAGCAGGCACCCGACCCAGCCTGGGTGGGAGGGGAGAGCCAGAGCTGCAGCTCATGCCAGGGGAAGGAGGTGAGGGCTATGGACCATTCAGAGAACCGGAGGCTGGGGCAGCAGGAAGGCTGGATGCGAGGGGGGGGGTCAGGGCACAGCCGAAAAACGCTCACAGACCAGTAAGGGGAACTTCATCCTGGAGCGTGGGAGCTACTGAGGACTCCCGAGCTGAAGACAGGTAAGGTCATTGGGGTGTGGGGATGAGGAGGAGAGAAGGGAGGGGGGCAAGACTGTCTCAAGAAAGACCCAAATCCCCGCTGCACCTGGCCTCAGTTTCCCCAGCTACAGTAAGGGGTGGGCTGACTTGGAGGGCTGGGGGCTAGGCTGAGAGGCTGGCTCCTTCTTGGGGCCAAGCGGGACTGAGCTGCCACAACTAAACGGTGTAGTCTTAGCACACAGACAACAGAGAAAGTCCGGAGGAGGGCACAACGACTGGAAGAACTGAGGACAGGCAGGATAAAGCCGGCACCTCAAATCAGGGGACAAGATGGGGCTATGCAACCAACGTCCTTGGAATAACTGGCATCTGAGAAAAGACAGCCCAGCTCACAGCACACACCGGAAGTCCGAAGTGGAGCAAAATATAGTACGGGGGGAAAAAATCGGAGTGTAAGTTGGCTCAGCCACTTCGGAAACCAGGTTGGCCTCTACCTGGTAAAGCTGAACACACACAAACCCTTGGCCAAGCCAGTCCACTCCCAAGCGTATGCCCTTCAGAACCGTGAGCACCGGGAGGACACGAAAGGACCTGCACAGCAACAAAGACCACAAAGTCCAGCACCAGAAGGATGGCTACAGGGTGGTGCAAGCGCCCCGGGGATGCCACAGGCAGTGGAAGGCATACACGATGGCTAAGCGGGTGGCTCTCAGCATCTGAACCCTGAGTGCAGACAGCAAGGAGCAGCACCGTTCACAAGAGCCAGAAGGTGGAGACACCTGAACGTCCATCAAAAGAGGCATGGATAGCAGACTCTGCCTGTCCCTGAGAAGGAACGGCGCACTGACACATGCTGTGACATCAGTGAACCTTAAAAATACTACGCTCAGTGAATAAGTCACACACCGAAGGGCAAAGAAATACTGTCTGATTCCATTACATGAAATGCCCAGAACAGACGAATCCATGGAGACAAAGAGTAGACTGGTGGTTGCCACAGGCTGGGGGCAGGGGGAAATAGGATGGGCCTGCTTAATAGGTGCAGGGTTTTCTTCTGGGTGATGAAAACGTCTTGGAACTAGGTAGGGATGGTGGTCGCACAACACGGGCTGTACTAAATACCACTAACTTGTGTACTTTTAAAATCGTTAATTTTTTGTGCGAATTTCACCTCAATTTAAGGAAAAAAAAAAGAGGAAGGAAGAGACAGAAGGATGCAAGCACAGTTCTAATTGTCTCAATTTCAAAACACACAACACTGAAATATATATAGTTTAGGGATATAAACATGCGATAAAACTAACAGAAGAGAATAACTTAAAATGTCAAGATAGTGCTTACCTCTGTGTGGGGGAAGCAGAGGGCGGGACGGGGTGGGGTGGGGTACCAGGGGCCTTCAAGGTGACAGGTAATGTCCCCCTCCAACTGGGTGTTGGGAAGGATGCCTTATACCATGGACATGTTTTATACATTTAATAAAAAAGTAAAACAATGAGATGTTAGAAGAAAGGAGCACTGCCTTTTAATTTGGGGGTAGGCAAGGCTTTTTATCCTGACTTAAAATCCAGAAGCCATTAAAGAAAAAAAAAAAAAAAGGCTCCCTTCCCTCCTCCAAAAAAAGGAATCCCTCTCCACGGCAAAAACACCAGAAACAAAGTCCTAAGAAATAGTGCACACTCTTATCAATAGCAAAGAGGTAACATCACACTAATATATGAGCACCCACAAAGCAGTAGGAAAAGGACCAATGACTCCATAGGAAATAGGGTAAAGGATTCAAACACACACTTCACAGAGAAAGAAAGAAATCATTAGTATAAAAATGGCTTACTCAGGGACTTCCCTGGTTGTCTAGCGGGTGAGACTCCGAGTTCCCAATGCAGATGGCCCGGTTTCGATCCTGGTCGGGGAACTAAGTACTGCGGGCATGCTGCAACTAAGGATCCCGAGTACCACAACCAAGACCCAGAGCAGCCACAATAAATGAATAAATAAATATTAAAAGACCACGTCCACCCAAGCTGGCCTGCGCTCTCGGTGGGAGGGGTCACTCCTCCCCAGCGGTCGCCGTGTGAACCGGGGAAGCCTGGCTGCAAGGCCTCTCGGCTCCCTCCAGCTCCCACTCTGGGGACTTTACTCGATACCCTCGCACAGTGCAAAATAAGGCCTGGACGAGGCTGTCCACTTAGGCTGTTTGCAACAGTAAAAGCTTGGAAACAACCCAAATGTCCAGCAGTGGGGACTGGTTAAATAAAGAAAGGCCCATCCATAAAACGGAACACAATGGAGAAAGAAAAGAGGAAGCTCTCTCGGTGCAGAAGTGGAAAGATCTCAAAGATACAGGAAGTGAAAAAGCAAAGTACACAACAGTATGTATTATATGCTCTCCTTTCAGTGGTTAAAGAAAAAAGTGCAGAAACAATATGTATCGGTGTTTGTTTGTATCAACATAAAGAAACACTCAAAAGGAACATGAGAAACCAGTCAAGACTGGGCAGGGTTGGATAAGGACAGGAGGGGAAAAGGACACTTCTCTGATACCATGTTACGTCTTGTCATTTTTTTCAACACCTTTGTTGAGACATTATTCACATTCTACACAATTACTTCTTTAAAGTGTACAATTCAGTGGTTTTCAGTATATTCACAAGGTCATGTAACCAACACCACAATCAATTTTAAAACACTTTCACCATCCCCAAAACACCTGCATCTCTTAGTGGTCGCTCCCCATCTCCCCCAACGCCCCAGCTCTAGGCAACCACTAATCCACTTTCTGTCTCTATGGACGTGCCTACTCCTGATATTTCATATAAAGAGAATCATAGAATATGTGATCTTTTGTGACTGGCTTCTTTCACTTAGCATGTTTTTGTGTTTTGGTTTTTGGTTTTGTGTTTTCATTTCTGAACCACTTAAAACTTAAAAAAAAAAAAAGTGGATTCCCAAATCCAGTGAGCAATGGGAGAGAAAGTGCTTTGCAAACTGTAAAGTGCTTTTGACACGGCAAAACTCATCACTGGGGAGAGCCTCACACGTTTCCAGGCAACAGTGAGGATGGGGGTGGGGGGGAGCTGGGGCTCACTGCAGTCCACTGGCCATGCAGTGGGAGGAAAGGCTGCAAGGGCTCCTGCTGTGTGAGCAGGACCATCCCAGACTGTGGTCACAGCACGTGCAAAGGCCCGACAGGAGCGGGTGCAGTGAACGATGGGCGGTCTGGTGCAGCTGGAGCTCGAGGTGGCTGAAGAAGACAGTGGAAGAGGTGAGTCAGGGGGAGATGGGAAGGGGCTCAGATGCCGAGCTACGATCCTGGCCATGAGCCTGAGACTCCAGGGGCACTGCTGACGCTCTGCTCTGGGGCAGTCCTGTGCACCGCAGGGTGTTTACCAGCATCCCCGAATCTACCCACTCGCTGCCCACAGCACAGCCCCACGCTGAGGTGAAACAACCAACAATGTCTCCAGACCTTGCCAAACGTCCCCTGTGAGACAAAATCTGGCCTCCCTCCCCTTGTTGAGACCCAGTGGTGTATTAGAAAGGACTGGAGAGGACTTGAGGTGTGTGTGGGGGGGGCGGTGGGACCCGGAAGGAGGCTGCTGCAATTGTCCAGTCGATGGCGGCCCCGCCCAGGCAGGGGGAAGAGACCAAGAGACACTGGATGATGCAGGGCCTTCAGCACTTATGACTCAGCAGATTGCTCAGGGAGCAGAGGTGCCCGGAGAACATCCCTTCCCGAAATGGGGAGGTGGAGGGGAAAAGCCCTTTGTCCCCTTGAGCTCTTACACCATATGTATCATATGAGGAAACGGAGACACCAAAGGTCAATGACCAAATGCCACACAACTTCCCTGAACAGGGACCTAAGCTGTTAGGCAAAGGCTTCTGACCCCAAGCAACTGCTGGAAAGCTGTCACAGCTGCCTACGGGTCCCACCACCACCAGACCCCTGCACTGCCTCTGAACTCTACCAGGAAGCTGCCAGTCTTCTCTCTGACCTCCCTCACTTCTCACAACCACTGACCTGAGGCTCAGAGAGGATACGTAACTGGCCTGAGGTCACACAGAACTGGCTGGGGCAGAGCCAGGATCTGAAACTTAGTCTCTAGAACCCCTGCTTTTTTCTCTACTCCAATTCCCTAGCATCTCATTCATTCAATCACCAGACGCATACCGAGCCCTGGGCCACCTGAGGCAGCCCTGCCCTGGAGGAGCTCAGCGCACCTTCCGTGGGAACAACAAAGGATAACTTTGATTAAGTGAAAAGTGCCAGGCAAAGGCGGCAGAGGTGGCCCCTCGGAGAACAAGCAGCCCTGTCGGGGGACGAGTCAGTGTGGAAAACAAACTTGGATGTAGAGAAGGGCTCAGACCTGGCCAGCCCTAGAGGGTCTGGGACCTCGGCAAGTTCTAGGTGGGGAGGGGGATGATCAAGCTCAGGCGGGGGCTCACTCACAGACGGTACAACCGGGGGCCGGGCGGGACTGCAGGCGGGCAGTACCCACACCATCACCCGCTGGGGTGCACCACTCCTTCCCCCATCTGCAACTGAGGACCAGAGACTAAGAGGTGTAGAGAGCTCCTGAGGCACATGGCCAGCGGCTGGTAGAGTGGGTGGCACAGGCTCGGCCACTTCCGGACCCCATGCAGCCAAGGTGAGGCCCTACCAGAGCTGGCCCCGCACGATGCCGAGGGGAAAGGGAGGAGGGGCTGGAAGAGGAGTATAGGCCTTGCGGCCACATCCACAAATGTGCTCCCCTTCAGTGGATCCTGGAAAGCAGGGCCTGCAGGCCGCGCCCAGCCCCACCTGCAGAGGCCATCTGGAGTCAGGCCCTGGCACTGGCACCAGTGACAAGAATGTGGCCAGAGCTTTGAACAAAGGGAGCCAGTGAGGCCAGCCAGGGAGGCCCTACAATCACTACCATCCCCACACCAGCGAGAGGGGCCCGGGAAGGAGCTGGCAGGACACTGCATCAGGCCAGGGTCCCCGAGGCCTGTGCAGCCAGCCAAGGCTGGACAGTCAGCAGAGAACCAGCTCCCTACCCCCCAGCTCAGGCCCAAAAGGACCCAGTTCCTGACAGTAGCAAATCCTAACCAAGACTGAGGGTTGGGGGACAGACACAACATAAAAGCACCACTGCAGGGCTGAGCATGTGCAGAGTTTTTGCATGCTGTGATCTCACTACTTCTCACCACCCTGGAGGCCTCGCAACTCCATTTTACAGATGGGGAAGCCAAGGCTGGCAGAGGTCATCACTTGCTCAAGGGCATACAGTGAGGAAAAGAAATGCCAGTACCTAAACCCTGGTAGAATTTACTCCAAAGCCTGTACAAAGGGGAGTAAACCCGGACCTAGTTTTTAAAATGAACTAGATGGGGGCTTCTCTGGTGGCGCAGTGGTTAAGAATCCGCCTGCCAATGTAAGGGACACGGGTTCGAGCCCTGGTCCGGGAAGATCCCACATGCCGCAGAGCAACTAAGCCCGTGCGCCACAGCTACTAAGCCTGCGCTCTAGAGCCCACGTGCCACAACTACTGAGCCCTCGTGGCACAACTACTGAAGCCCGTGCGCCTAGAGCCCATGCTCTGCAACAAGAGAAGCCACCGCAATGAGAAGCCCACTCACTGCAACGAGGAGTAGCCCCCACTCACCACAACTAGAGAAAGCCCGTGCGCAGCAACTAAGACCCAATGCAGCCAAAAATAAATAAATAAATATATTTTTAAAAAAATGAACTAGATGATTACTGGATCAACAGGAAGTACTGCCCCCAGCAAGGTCCCACCACAGGGACCAGGGACACTGACTTTCTGAATGACCTTGGATTGCCCCTCCATCTATGGGCCTCAGTTTCCCTTCTGCAAAGAGAAGGCCTGGGGCTGGGTGTTGTCTAGCAGCAGGTATGCACCAGCCAAAAGCTGCCTCTCCCTGCCCTTTGCCCTCAAGCCAGTGGCTCCAGGCTTCAGTCCTGAGCCCAAAGCCTCCATGATAAGAGGGTCCTTTATACCCACCCCAATTTCACACACAGTAAGGAGATGGCACCCCCTTTCACAGATGAGAATGCTGAGGCTCAGAGAGAGGCTGAGGCTCAGATCCCAGGTCACACAGCACATGAGAAATCGACTGGGGACCTGAACTTGCCCCCATATCCCCACCTTCTTCTCTCCTGCCGTAAGTGAAGCCGCTTCACAGGCCTCTGCACGTCACAGCCCCCATTTCCTCTTTCATTCATGTGAGAGGCCTTCACTGAGCCCCCACGTGCTGGGCGCTGGGGCGAGAAGGTGGACGCAACCCAACGCCTCCCTGCCTCCCCCCAGAGGAGCTCAGAGTCACAGAGCAAACCTTTCCAACAGCTCCAGCCTGCACTGTTCCTTCCCTCTGTTCTGAGCTCTGCAGTGCTTACAGGAGGGTGATCTACTAGGTGTCTGACAATGACCTGCACATCTGGCTGGCACTTCACAGTTTACAAGATGCTTTCCCACGCGCCCATTTCACCTGTGCCTCATGAAAGTCCTTAGTGGGCCAGGCAGCAGTATCACACAACCTTCACCAACCGCACAAAGCCAGGTCTGACGGCTCTCTCCCACGTTTTGTCCTCTACACTCTCACTCCCGTGGAGGGCTGTGGGTAGAAAGTTTGCCTTTTCTAGTTTGTTTGTTTGTTTTCTTTTCTTTTTTGGCCACGCCACAAGGCTTGCTTGCGGGATCTTAGTTCTCCAACCAGGGATCAAACCCGCACCCTTGGCAGTGAAAGTGCGGAGTCCTAACCACTGGACCACCAGGGAATTCCCTGTCTTTTCTAGTTTTGGAGAGAAGCCTCGGTGGCCAACTTGATTGTGCCGCCCCCGTCTCAATGTGTGAAGCAGGGACAGCTCGGCACCATCTCTAGAGGCTGTTGTGAGGGAAGACGGCATTCAAACAGGGCCCAGCCCAGCCTGAGTACTGTCCAGAGAGTGTGGGCATACGTGTCCCCCTCCCCTCTGATGGGGAAGGGGCAGCTCACTGAGAAGCAGATTTCATACCCTAAGAGGGCAGGGACCCAGATCACTGAGTAAGAGAAACCCCCCGAGTTCTGAAGCAACAAGCACGGCACACTGACCTGTCAGTTTCCTCAGCCCAGGACAGAACTGACTTATTGTTCTTTTCCCAGGAGGGAAACAGAGGCACAGATGCTTCCAAGGGCACAGGGACAGGAATGGGGAGAAACCCCAGGGGCTGCTACCTTGCTCTAACAACTCCAATCCACGATTACCAACACAATCTCTCCCCTCCAGACCAACAACTGCCAAGGAAGGGCCGCGCCCCCTGACTGTGCCCCCGCACCCCCAGGGCAGCTGAGAAACGGGCATTCTCCTGGGTCAAGGACAGGGTGAGATGTCAGTGATTTGTTTAATCAAGAACAAGAGAGCAAACTCAGACTTTCAACAGGAAGCACATCCAGGGAGAGAGATCCTAAAAGCTAAGACCGACCCCCGCCCCAGCCCTGAGGTTGGCCCTGAGGTTACGGGGGCGCCTGCGTCATTCCGAAGCCTTCCTGGGCTGAATTCCAAGAGGCCGGACCACAGGGAGGGGGCCGAGCTGGGAGCAATCAGCTTGTTCAAGCCTCTTCTGTCCACCAGCATCCTTCCCCCAGGAGACAAGAGACAGGGGTGCTAACCCAGCTTGAGTTTTCCCGTGCCCAGCTGGAGACCCAGGTCATCTGCAGCTAGAAACCAGAGTTAAAGATACACTCCCCTGCCCAGACTGCAGCAAGCAGGATCCCATCCTGCCCTGACTGAGGAGCCCCTCGGCCTGCCTCACCCCCAGCCTGCTGCTTCCCTCCCCACCTGGGATGGTTCTGGGGACAAAATGACCAAAACATGCCACCAGAGCCACGTTCTGACTTCAAAGCATGAAATGTTGGCATCTTTCCTCCTAGTGCCCAGGGCTGTCCCAGGGGCTCCAGAGCCACTGAGCTGGAGCCAGAAACACTCACCTAGGTAGATATCTCCGAAGGACCCGCTCCCGATCTTCCGGCCCAGGCGGTACTTGTTCCCCACACGTAGCTCCATGGTTCACTCTTGCTGCAAAAGTAAGCAGAAACACAGGGTCAGAGAAGAGGGAAGCTGGGAAGGGGGCCTAGCCCCCGGAGCCCACTCTTCCCCCACCAAAGGTCAGGAAAAGCCACGAGAAACTCAGGATACCACCATCCTCCCTCCCACCATCCAGGAAGGGATTTGGCCTTGCTTTGCCTAAGAGCAACCAGGTGTCAGGTAGCCCAATAGCCTCCACCTGTGCTGAGGCTATTAGAACAGGTGTCAGTGTAGCCAGGCAGAAGGGGGACTAGAGACAAGGCCCAGGAGGAAAAGAGCAAAGCAAGCATCTCCTCGGGGGTTACTCATTCAGGAACCCTCCGATAGGAGCCTCAGAGGCAGGCCAGTCACAATGGGCAAAGACTCTGATAGGAAAATCAAGGACAAAGGGGGTGATGGGGAGGTGGGATGCAGGAGCTGATCACCCTGGGGGTGCGGCCATGGCAACCACCAGCAAATTCCAACCTCCAGGGATTGGAGGACAGCCCCATCAGGACTGACAGGATCCCCGTGCCCCCATCCTTACCCCAGGCCTCCAGCTTCCAGCACCAAGAATTGGAGGCCAGGTCTTCACAGCCTGGGCTGGTCTTCCCAGAGGCAGACCTTGCAAGTCTGCAGTGTGCCCTGCCAGAGAGGTCTCCTCCCCAACTCACGGGGAAGGCAAGAAAGGGGCCCCCAGAACATCCACCTTCTGGTCCTCTCCCTCTCTCGACCTCACAACACCGAGAACCTCACAAAGGACTCTCTGCAAGGATCTCTTTGGATGAACAGTTTGGGGCTGGTTTTCTTCCAGATTAGGAGGGTCTCCTAAGAGGGCCCTGCAGAGCAACTGAGGGGACCAAAGCCAGGTTTTGAGCTGAAGGACCAGCTTCTGTGGTGTGGGAGGAGGTCTGGGGGGAAAGCGCTGACCTGAGCACTTCCCTCCTTCCTGTGCCCCACCCTGGCTGTCCAAGCTCACGGAACATCAGGGGCCACCCTGGTAGGGATGCCTCTGCTCTGGCCTGGGGCAAAGGTCTGGGCAGCAGAGGAGGAAACTCAAAAGGCCAGGAGGAGGTGGTTTTTGCTCTGGGGGATGGGGAGGGTTGGCCTATGAAATAAGGAGAGGGATGGGGGATCCCTAAGATCTCAGAAGGTCTACGAGAGGGCAAGTGCAGAAAACTATAAAGAGGTGCTGCTCCCTGCAGACAGGGAACTGAGGCCCAGGGAGGACACGCCACCTGCTCCCCACCCCACCCCAGCAGCAAGTTAGTGACAGTTTCCTCCCCTAAGACCCAGACAGGGTTCCTGCTGCCCTACCTGGCAGCCTCCACCCTCTCAAACAGGACCTATTTCATGCCAGGGCCAGGAGGCAAACAAAACAGGAAGGTGGAAAAGCAGCTGTGTGCGGCACAGAGGCTCTGCCCCTTCCCCATGCCAAGTACTACCCCAAAAGCCAGACCCACCCAGGAGGGGAGACGGGAGAGCTTTATTCCACAGTTGGTCAGGCTGGAGCTCTCCACCCCAGCAGAAGCAAGGAGCCAATAGCTCCTGCCCAGGAGAGACATCCAGCTCCAGCACTAGTTCCCAGGGAGCCGCCACTAGCCCTTCACCAATGGTCACAAGGAAGGAGCTCCACCCGGCGCCAGCCAAACTCCGGGCTCTCCACCAAGGGCCTCTACCCACATGCCTGGCCAGTCCCAGCTGAGGTGCCAGGGCTGCCAGCAGAACACACTCCACATATGCGGGAAACTCACATGCCACACACCTCACATACACATCATCCCGTGTGTACACTCCAAAGGAAGAAAGAAACGCAGACATACACTGTGAGCCCTGCTTGGGGAAGGGGGTGGGGGGCGGGCGGGTGTGTACACACACAAACAACCCCCCACCCCCACCCCCGGCCCCGTCCGTCTTCCGCCAAGGCCAATTCAGAGACCACACATGGCAGCCGGGAAAGCCGCAGGTTAGGAAAGGAACATAAATACACCCGCATCCTATATTACATAAATACCCACGCCGGGTTATATAAATACCCGTGCCCTCCGTCTGGGTGTCTTACATAAATACACTGCACATGACCCCCCAACCCCTCCCCACTCACCGGGCTGTCAGCAGAGAAGGGCAGAGAAGAGGGGGTGCAAACAATCAGCCCTGCAGGCAACCACCACTTTTCTGGGCTACCACCCAGACCTGCCAGCGTTCCTCCTACACCCGGGGGGCCAGGGCCCCAAGGAGAGCCTAGACTGTCCCAGCACTGTCTCCCCAAAAGCCTCCCAGAGGAGAGGAGAGAGGCTTGAGTCAGGAATGGAAGAGGCTTTCCAGTTCTTTGCTGCTTCTCTCCTTTGGGGGGCGGGGTGGGGGGCTGGCGTTGCAATAAACGAAGAAAAAAAAAAAAAGGCGGACATGAAGATTCCGGAGTTTCAACTGGTTAAAAAAAATTAGACAAACTACCAAGCAGAACGGCACATGGGCAGTTTTCTTACTCCCTGCCCACCCCCCTCCCCAGCCAGGGCCCTTGTCCCTGGACCATTAAAATAAAAAGTGGAGGAACATCCCAGACACCCAGGCAAAGGAGCCCCAAACAGGCATTTATTGGGTGCAACTTAGACACTCAGGATCCCCTTGCTCTGTTCCCAAATCTATCTCCCTGACGAAGGCTGATCCAAAAAGAAAATATGCAAGAAAACTAAGGGGAAAAGTTGGGGAGGGGGCTCACCCCACTTTGAGTTTGGGCGTGAAGAGCTTGGGAATCCTCTCTCTAAGGACACCCGGGCACAAACATAGTTTTATGTTCCACAGAGACTTGCAAAACATGGATTTCTCACACGCAGAAACGGGAGAATCCGATCTGATAAATAACCCCCACCCCTTTCTTTCTCTCCACAAAGGAAAACAGAATCGGTGGCTGGGTGACCACACACCCCATCACCCCAGGGCCCCCAAGCGCCCCCAGCCAACATGCGGGAGAGTAGCCTTGCTGACCCCCAGGTCTGGAGCACCCAAGCCAGGAGCGAAGGGGTTGGGGGCTCTGCTAATGCTCTGGTGAACCCTACCGAAGCCCCAGGGTTTGGGAGAGAATTCCGAATCAACAGTATCGGGTGCACCCCAGCACCCCAGTCCCGGACCCCCTCCCTCAGCGTCCCCAAATCGCAGCCTGGGGTGGCCGCCCCGGCTGGCTGGGGCCTTGAACGGTCCAGCTGGGGGAGGGGGAGGCGGGCCGGACTGGGGGGGCCCCCCCCGGGCAAGTCTGCAAAATAATAGTCACCCTCCTCCTCCTCGTCCCCAGTCGCGCCTTTGTCCTCGCCGGGCCGAGCGGGCGGCGCCCGGGCAGCCCCCCCATACCCGAGTGCGAACGCGCGTGTGTCCGCCCTCTCCTCCCCTCCCTCTCGCGCAAAAACAAAGAGGCGGAGGGAGCCCCGTTTCCCCCCAGGTTTGCGCCCCTCCGCGGGCCCGCGGCCCCCCAATATTTACCCCGCCGGGAAGGCGCCGGTGCCGGGCCGCTGCTCGGGGAGCTGCCGCGGGCGGGGGCGGCCCGCCTGGGCGGATGCCGGAGGATTCGCAGAGCCGCCGGGCGCGCCAGCCTCTCCTGGCCCAGCCGCCGCCACCGCCGCTGCCGCCGCGCTCCGCTCCGCTCGTCCCGGCCGGGCTCAGGCTCTGGGATTTCAGCGTAGCCGACGCCGCCTCCCTCCTCCCGGCCCTTCTGCCCGACCGCCCCCGCCGCCGGCTCGCGCGCTCCCGCCTGGCGCGCGCCCGCCGGCTCCCATTGAGCCCCGGGCCCGCCCGCTGATGTCATCCCGGGCCCGCCGCCGCCGCCCTGGAGGATTTAAAGGGCCCGCGCCCTCCGCTCCCGGGGATGCTGGGGGGTCCCGCAGCCAGGAAACACGGCCCCCCAGCCTCGCGAGGAGCACCTTGCAGGAACGGGGCCTTACGTGTGGGGCCGAGGAGCGCACACAGACACTGACACCCTGATCCAGTGGGGGCACAGGTGGAAAAACCTGGGAGGGGGTGGGGAGGAGGAGGGCGCACAAAAAGCTGGGTTCTTCTAGACCCAAACACTCCTCTCCCCTCTGTCCGGTTCTCTCTCCTCTCACACCCTAGTAGTGGGCCCCTCTGAAGGCCGGTGTTTGCAAAAGGAGAATGTTTACAGTGTTGGGGGACACTCCGCCTCGGGGCTCTGAGTGCTGCAGAGCACAGAGGCCAGGTTGACTCAGGAGCCAGCGATTTGACCGGACAGCAAGAGACGGAGGGATATTGACAAACGGCCCAGAGAGGTAGCTGGGGCTATGCTGCGCTCTGCCCCCATGGAAAAAAACAAATGCAAAGACCTTTTTCTTCACCCTTCTTCCTCTTCCGGCAGCTCAAACTGATGGGTACAGAGCTGACCTCAAACCCAATCCTGTCCTCACTCGTTTAATGAGAGATCCCACACACTGCCATGGAGCCAACACTTGAGCCAGGGTCCCCCAAGTGGTGCACATTTAGCCAAGTCCCCGCCCAGCTCTGGGCTGGGGTTTCCTTATCTGCAAATCGGGAGGGAGCACCCGTCCCTCCCCAGGTCACCGAGAATTAATTAAGGCTTCCTACTGGCTTCCAGAGCAGGCGATGAAAGATTCCAGGGCAGAGTTATTAAAATGATATTTACACTGTACCATGCAAAGCTCCAAATTATGACACACATCCATTCACGCACACAACTGTGGCTGTGGACACACAAAATGCTGGAGTGCACTGCATCCCGTCCCAGAAGCAAGGTTCCTGGGAAGAGTCACTTCAAGAACAATCACACCTTCCTTGGAGCCTGAGGGACTTAGTCACACACACTCTCCAAACTGTCAGGAGACCCACAGACTGGTTTCTTCTTTCAGAGCCCAGGAAAATGCAGCCCAGAGACAGGAAGGGGTTGGCCTGGGACCACACAGCACAAGATGGCTCTGTTCTCTCATAGGTCCCTGGGAAGATGAGTCTATCATGATCTCACTTCCAAAAGCAGGAGAGTGAGGACAAGCCTCCCAGGAGAGGCCTGGGGCAGTCAGCTGGAGATCTGCCCTCAAAGCCACTTTTGCCGAGAAGAGGGTCACCAGCAAAAGTGGTGGGCTTTGCTTGGCTTGCATGGTGTTTTTCGTTATTTCTTTTGTTCTGTTAACTGATTCCCAGTGTTTTAAAATGGGAAGATTTCATATGACAGGTCTGTATTCCCTACTTCTCTCGAAGCACTGGGAGAACTGCCACTCTGGGCCCAAACGCACCCTGGGCCCTGACCATACTCAGCAGGCCTGGGCGGCAGCCACCCACATTTATCAAAGCCCAAGGGCCCCCACTTGTTTTACCCATTTTTATGACTCCCTCATCTCCTGGAGGTCTCCAAATGTGACCCGTCCTAGAGGCCAGCCACGAGGCTCAGCTACCAATGCCCTTCCCTTCGTCATCTGTTTCCATCCCAATCTCACCGACCCTGAATCCTGCTTCCAGTGTCCAGGGAAGCCAGGCCTCCCTGTGGCTGCAGGTTCTCCTACGTGAGACAAGACACCAGGCCTAGGGTCCCAGGCAGAGGGCCCCCCAGCACTACTGAGCAGGGTGGATACACCACTGTGTCCTCTGTCTTCACCACCCCAACCTTCCAACCTGGCCCTGCTTCCTGGCCCTCCCTCTCCAGGAAGGGACTGATACTCCTCCAGCATCTACTAAGTACCTGGCACTGGGAAAGGTGTTATCTCATGTAATCCTCTCAACAACAGATGAAATCCTACTCTGTCCTTTCCCAGGTTCAGGGGGGAATCTGAGGCTCCTCACCTTTGCCTCAGGGTACACATTAACAGTCAGATGTCCCATCTTCCCCTCCCAATCTTGTCACATGTCCCCTCCCATTCCAGAACTTGTAACTGACCCCCCTCTGCACCACTATTGAAGATCCTGGTCAACCAGTCTTGAGACCCACTCTTCCCCTGAAGGCCTGCCCCCAGCCTCTCCACACACACACACACCCCATCCCATCGCCCCCCAGTCTCTGCCTTGGAAGAATGCTCCCCACACCCCCTCCCTGATTAGCTGTTCTGTGGACCCAAGTTCTCCTCCTCCCTACTCCCCTCTGAGACCACCCATGGGTCCTTCTGAAGCACTTTGCAGCTCAACTCTCAGGAGAAACTGAGGGGACACAAAACCTAGCCAAGGAGGGGAGGCGGTTCCAAAGGGAAAGAAAACTTACAACAGAGTTCTAGCAGCCTCTGGGCCTGACTTCTCTCTCCAGACTGGATTCTCATTGACTCCTCCTGGGACTTAACTCCCAACTCTAAAGCCCAAGGGTGTGTCCGGCTGGAGTTCCCCTAGCCCCCCTCCGTACATCCCACCCACCCACCCAGAAGATGCAGTTGGGCCTGGGACAGGTGTCAGTGAAGAGCTGATCACTGGGTCCCACCCTGGGTTTTAGCTGCTCCGCACTGGTCAGGGGAGCCGTTCCAGATGGTTTGTTCCTATTTCCCCGGCACCCCAGAGCATGGGGCTGGGGATCTTGCGGTGCCCAGTGATGGCGAGAAAGATTTCAGCACCACCCCCAAGGGACCTGCAACCTGAGTCTTGGGGGTGGGGTGTGGGGAGGAGGAGGTCACCATGGATTTACCACGCAGCAGGGGAGGGTCCTTAAAATGACCCTACACAATCTGTGCCCTGAGGCTGACCTCAGGCCTGGCTCTCCCGCTGCCTGGGGCACTATTCCCTCAGCTGTGCACCTCACCTCCCTCAGGTCAGGACTCTCAAGTCCCTTTCACAGGGAGGCCTTCCAATCCTGATTTAAGATCTGCCTCTCCTTCTCTGCTTCATTTTTTTCCCTGGCACTTAACCACTACCTAACTTATTCTATATGGTACTTATTTGACTTTTGTTTTTCTTGGTCTGCTTCCCCCACTGGGATATCAGTCGCATGAAAGCAGGGAGTTACAGATCTTTGGGGGCATCACTGCATCACCAGTATCAAGACTGGTGTCTGGCGCACTGGAGGGATTTAACAAATATTTGCTGAATGAGTGAATGGTTGGATGGTAAAGGGACAGCCTCCACTCTCTCTGAGGACACATGAGGAGCTATCACTTATTGAGCACCTACTGTGTGCCAGGCCCTCTCTGAGGCCCGATACCTGCATTCGGTCCTCGCATCTATCCTCAGCAGAGATAGCGGCCTGGCAGAGCCCACTCTCTTAACCACCTCGCCCAGGCTGGTGGAGAACACAGCTCCGGGACAGGGCCCTGGCTCCCTCCATCAGATCCCTGAGCTCCTTTACTAGAGAAGCAACTCTGGGCCCCAGTTGAGAGCCACAGGGCCTAGTGGGGCTCATTTATGCCAACTCCATCATTTCACAGGCAGAGACTCAGGGAGCCTTGCTCAAGGTCACAGAGGGAATCCAAGACAGCGGCCCACCGTGGTTAAGAAGCTGCCTTCAAATGCTGGCTTTGCCACTTTTTAACTGTGGGACCCTAGGAAAGCTCCTGAAACTCTCTGAGCCTCATTTGTAAAATGGAGATAATGCAGAGGATCACGCACAGAAACGCCCTGGTCCAGAAGCAGCCCCGAGTAAGAGGAAGATGTTGATCCTATTACTGTTGTAAGGAGTGGACAGGGAGTGAATGCAGCTGCCTGTCTCGGATTCTCTCTAGCGGTGCAGGCTACATCTCCAGCTTCTTTCCTTACCTCACCTCCCCCTGGAGGGTCCGCCACCAGCCCCTTCGAGGTGGGTGTGGGTTGGAGGTATGCAGTCCTAGCTGGGCCCGGTGAGCCACTGGCCTTGCCCACTCTCTGTCTATACCTGTGGTCTTGGTTCTAGGAAGCCCCTGCAAGAAGTTTCTCTGGGGTCTTCCTACTTGGGTCTCTCCCAAGACCCTCAAGGGTCAGTGGCCCACACAGGCTCTGCTCTAAAAGGTCCTCCTCAGGCATACCAGCCTGAAAATGCTGCCTTGCTCCATTCACCTGGGCTCCTTGCCCCCAGAGCCTTCCAGGGTGCCCTCCCCCAACCTTTGGCTGCTTCCACGGCAGTGTCCTGACACCTCGGCCTGCCCTCTCCAGTCTCCACTGCTTTTCGACGCTTCTCCTGGGTGACCTCACCACATCGTCGTGACTAGTCAGGTCATTCCCGGCAGTGATTCCTCCCTCCTCTGCCATCTTCAGCTGAGAGGCAGCTGGGCGGGCTAGCAACAGGCCTGGACCAGGGCCCAGGAGGCCTGGGTTCGAGTGCCAGCTCAGCCACTGAATTTCAGGGGGACCTTGGAGAATTCACAGCCCCCAGGAGGCTGGACAAGGAGACTTCTAAGGCTCTTTCTTCAGTCTCCCTGTCTGTAAACTTAAGGCTGGACCAGATGGTGCTCCACATCCGGCACTCTGTTGAGAGAGATCCTGAGGTCCCACACATCTGGGCTCAGTGGAAAGGGTTCTCTTCCCACCATCACCCCCATATTCAAAACACGTGCGCTTCCTGTCAGCTCTGTCTCCCAACTACATGCTGAACCCGGCTGGATTACTTGGATACCACACTGGTCTGTTAATGGTGAGATCACGTCCCTCTGCTACTGAAAATACACTAATGGCTCCTTCTGTCGGCGTGAAATCCATGCTCTCTTCCAGGTCTGCTATGATCTGGCCCCAATCTGCCTTTCAGATTTCACCCTGAACCTTTCTCCCCCTGGTCTTTCATTTTGTCACATCTCAGGGCCTTTGCACTGACCATTCCTTCTGCCTATAATGATCTCCCCAGGTTGTCAATGGCTGCCTCCATCGCATGATTCAAACTGCAACTCAGATGTTACCTCCTCACAGGGGTCTTCCTTGACCACACAATCTGAAGTGGTCCCCCTTGCCTTCCGTCCCTCTTTGCTGGATCACCCTGACTTATGGTCTTTATGGAACTTACTAGAGGCTGAAAATGTTAGCTTGTTTATTTTTAATGCCCGTGAACATAAGCTCCAAGAGAAAGAAATCCTCCTATAGCTGCTCCGTGGGTGCTCAGTTGGTAATGGGTGCCCCATAAATACTCGTGCAATGAGCGAACTCTGCCACGAACTCTGCCACGGGTATGTGGTCCCTGGGGTGGAGGCAGGGCCTGGCGCTTCCCATCCCTGGGTCAGATGTTGCCTGACAGCCTTCCCTCAGGGACAGGCCTGTGGTTTCTCCCCACCCCCTCCCAGCCTTCTTGGCCTTCTTGTGGTGGGCTGTCGGCCCGCCCCCTCAGTTGCACACAGCCTCTCTCAGCAATCCCTGGGCTGCTGTCTTCTTAAGGGAAATCAGCTCCCAGTGGAGTTAGGAATGCCTGCCACGTGTCCAAAGGCACAGTGAACACTAACAATAACCCAGCATCACCGAAGGATCACATCAGCCTGCCTCCAGTCCACCACCCCACCCCCAATGCCTCCATCCACCTCCTTCCTTCAACTCAGCCTGTCACCTGGCTGCCCCTCTGGGCTCACCTGACCTCTCTGCTCGGCACAATCTCCCTCATTCGCACTGCTGTCGATTCTCTCCAAAACTTGCTCCTTCCATCCTTTGGGAATCCAAGGAATCCCATCCCCGGGACACACAACCACTCACTAGCCGGGCTGCAGGAACTACGATGATTGCCACGGCTAATAATCCCAATTCCCACAACAACACTTCTCAACTCAGCATCATTGCTGCGACTCATCTCCTCAGCATGTCACATGTCTGTCCACAAACATTTCCTGATGCCAACTCCTTGCAGGGCCTGAGAGATCCACACGGGACCCTGTTTGCCGAGAGGTGACAATCTGCCTGGGGAGTCTGGGTATACCCAAGAAAAAGACGGACTAACAGTGCCGGAGAGGGACTTCCCTGGCGGTCCAGTGGTTAAGACTCCGAGCTTCCGCTGCAGGGGGCATGTGTTCGATCCCTGGTTGGGGAACTAAGATCCTGCATGCTGCGTGGGGAAAAGAAAAAAACCAATGCTGGAGAGAACATGCCAGCAGTGAGGGCAGGAGGACAGATCCACGGGGCCTGGGATCAGCGGAGGCACCAAAGTGTGGTGAGCTGCCCCCTCACCCTCCACCGGGGCATTCTATAAGATACACGACCTGGGTTTTCTTAACTTCAAGTGAAATGTTACACAAATACAGCATCCAGACAAGTCCCTGAGCCCCCTTCTGACCAGACTGCCCCCAAGCCCCTTCAGTGATTCAGGAGTTGCCATGGGGGAGGGTGGGGGAGGGGGGACTTGAAGATGGGTGGGATTTGGAGGGTGGAGCGGAAACAGAGGATAAGGAAGAACAGTCCAAGTGAATGTTCTATGGAAGGAACCTCAGATATTTGGGGGTGGGAGCCACTGTGGGGAGACCAGTCCAATGGCACCGGGGATCCCTCTTCCTCTGGGGAGAAGGTTGAAAAGGAAGGTGGAAGTTGGCAGGGTCTCCAATTCCAAACAGCTAAATATGGGATTTATCCACTCGTTTTGCTCAGAGCAGCTCCGAGTTTTACGCACAGATGAGAAGAAGAGGGAGAAGTTGAACTAGCTTATTGGACAGACAGTGTGCCATGCGCTGCACTAGACACTTATGATTGAATCTTGTTTAATTCTACAACAATCCTGTGAGTTGGAGATCGCCCCACCTGTTTTACAGCTAGAAGCCCGAGGCTGAGAGAGTTGAGGAGAATCTGACCTAATGTTCATAAAGGTTATGAAAGGCTCCATTTACCCTCCCAGACCCACCCTGGAGCTTCACCCTGCCTCAGGGACTGTGCCCCAATCTGCCTTTGTCTCCCTCGGTGCATGCCAACCCAGACCTGCCTGTGTATCTGAGGCCTCCACTGAATGAGTCTGCTCACCTGCTCTGGAAACATCCAGGGGATTCTCTTGTCCACTAAGGTAGCTATCTCCAAAGTAGATGCCTGTAGAACCCCAGAAAGTTCATGCAGTGATCCACTGGGGTGTGGGAAGGAAAAAAGTCAGAACTTGTATTCTTATTTCATCTTAGTCTTCCAAATATTCTATTTTAATGTTTGTTTGTTTGTTTGGCTGTGCAGCACGGCATGCAGGATCTTAGTTCCCCGACCAGGGATCGAACACGTGCCCCCTGCAGTGGAAGCGTGGAGTCTTAACCACTGGACTGCCAGGGAAGTCCCTAATGTTTGTGCTATAATACACACATTAGCACAGAGAATATATATATATATATATATACCTAAGTTGTAACATACATACATTTAAAAACAAAAGTCATGTTCAAAAGTATTTGTACAGACTGGGTGTGCAACCAAAGTTTGCATTAGTGTTTAGGACCCCTGCAATGAGTTCTCACTTGAGAGGCATTGGTGGTAGAGACCCTGCTTCAACTAGCTGGATTCAAGTCCTCAGTTACTTCCGGGCTATGCGGCTGGGTGAGTTTACAGAAACTTCCTAAGCCTCATTTCCTCCTCTCAGAAATGGGAGTGGCAGTAGTACTCACCTCAGGTGTATTAAAAGAGGTGATGGTCAAAAAGTCTGTAGCCCGGAGCTTGACACCTGAGTGTCAGATGCAGTAATTACCAATTCAGTTACGGGAAGCAGGGCCAAACCTCATCTGGGCCTTGGGGTGGGCCCTGCTCTGGTGGAGTGTGTCTGCTGTAGGAGATCCAGAACCCAGAATGAGTCATTAGAAATCAGTATGACCAGGGTTAAGACATAGGTCAAGACATCAACAGACACCAACGGAGTGTGAGGAATCCCAGAAAGCCCTGATGGTCCACGCAGAAGATGACAACAAAGAGATGTATTTGGAAAAACAGACGTGTGTCAAATCAGACACCATTTTAGGCTAAAGAGGCAGCAGTAATGGGAATGCACGCTCGAGTCAGCATGCCTGGGGTTGAATCCTGACTCCATGTGGGCAACTTATTTAACCTCTCTGTGCCTCAGTTTCACCATCTGTAAAACAGGGACAATAATGTGTCTGTTTCATAGTATTGCTCTAAAGCACTTAGAACAAGAGGCTGGTAAATGAGGCTCTCAATAAGTATTCGTTATTTGGTTCTTAGGGGCAACAGAGGTGTGGATGTTTCAGAAAGTATCATTTCCCAGGCCCGAGGCAGGGACTTGGTTCTGGTCCTGGGACTGACTGTCACTCTAAATGACTTAAAAACTGTGACCATGCAATGGGCTACCTCCAATTTTCCGTGAATTGGAAAGTGACCTCCCCAATTCTGTTTCAGAACATCAGAGACCCCAGATACCCAATTGCTAGGGGAGCCTGACACCCTCATTACTGTCCTGGAGTGACAGTCCAGGCAGAAAGAGACAGCCTCAGAGGACTGTAGACCCTCACTACAAGATTTTCTTAATACTCAGGAGTTCCCACCAGGGCTCAGAGCCCTTTCTCATCCAGCGGGAGCAGGCTATAGGGGCACGTTACAGGAGAGCCAAATTAGAAACACAGAACAGGGGACTTCCCTGGTAGGGCAGTGGTTAAGAATCTGCCTGCCAATGCAGGGGACAGAGGTTCAAGCCCTGGTCTGGGAAGATCCCACATGCAGCGAAGCAACTAAGCCCGTGCGCCACAACTACTGAGCCTGCGCTCTAGAGTCCGTGAGCCACAACTACTGAGCCCACGTGCCACCACTACTGAAGCCTGCATGCCTAGAGCCCATGCTCCGCAACAAGAGAAGCCACCACAATGAGAAGCCTGCGCACCGCAACGAAGAGTAGCCCCCACTCGCTGCAACTAGGGAAAGCCTGCACACAGCAGCGAAGACCCAACACAGTCAAAACTAACTAACTAAATAAATTGTTTTAAAAAAAGAAAGAAACACAGAACAAAACCTCCCAGGTCCAGAAACAGATGGCTCAGGGGAGTGTGGATTTCCCACCCTAACTGAGGTGTGGCCACAGGTACCTGCCTGGTTCAGCTGACAGGTTCCCAGACCCCCTCTGAAGATGGCCAGGGGATCAAGAAGATGAGGAGTTCAGGGTGAGGGTATATGACTGAATGGGCCCCTAAAAGTGGAGGAGGCCCTGGCTACCTGTGGATGGACAGGCCTGGCAGTGGGTACTAAGTAGGTAGGTGGAGAGTTATTATCCCCATTTCACAGATGAGAAAATGGAGGCTCAAAGAACAGAGACTTCTGTTTTCTCTAAGCACAACTTGGCCTGGTCTAAGTGCAGCTGGTGACTCAACCCTGATCTCTTCCTCCCCCTACCTTGAATAGTCTCTGGTGTGGAGACCCCTGGGGAAGTTAGGAGCCCTGGAGTCCACATGTACTCTGTTACTGCTGCCTATGTGGATCCTGAACAAATCACCTGTCCTCGGAGCCTCAGTTTCTGCTTTTTGTCCACTCCCCTCACTCTGAACTCGTTCCAGAAGCTCGTCCCAAGGAATTGAAGCCTTTGAGGGCCTGGAGGTCACCAGCCCTGCCTTAGGGGCCCTGTCTGTGCCTGGCCGACACAGAGTGGATGCCGGTTCATGCCCATCTGCCCCAGACCCAGAGACCTCTCCACTCTGGGGTTTTTCCCAAGAACCCATCCCCCTCTCCCCAGCTCTTCCCCTACTCCACTCCCTCAGCAGCTTCCGCTGGTCCAAATCCCTCCTCCAAACTCACTAACACGTGGAACCTTTTTCTGTCAGAACCATGCAGTGGGGGGGGGGGGGATTTTCTACATAAATTAGCACACTTAATCCTCACAATACTCTGGGGAAATAGTTTTATGTAGCCATTTTCCAGATGTGGAAGCTGATGCTTAGGGAGAGCAAAGATCTTTCCCAAGATCCCACTGTTGCAGGCAGAGGTCTTGGCCTGCCTGACCTGCAGCCCATGTTTTTTCTCTTACACCTCCCTGTCCCCCCCGCAAATCCTTCCTCCAAGGGTTCAAAATGGTACCCAACTCTGGCCCATCCTTCAGATGCAACATCATGCAGCCATTAAAAATAATGATTACACATACACGAATGACTAATAACAACATGAGAAAATGCTTATGACACAATGTTAAGAGGAGAAAAGCAAGACACAAAAATTGTAAATACAGTATAAAATTACATTAAAATGATTGTGGATAGAAAAAAGATTGAAAGGAAATATATCGAAATATCCACAGTTGTTTTGCTTATGTGTTAGTACCACGGGTGATTTCCTTCCTATTTTTGTCCAGTTGCCAAAGAGTCAATCAGTGCATATTACTTTTACAACAAAGCAGAGATATCATGTAAAAAAATAATAATTTGTGGTCGAAATATTTGGAAACCTGCTGTTTCCTCTTCAGCTTCCTCTCCTTCAGATCCCTCCAAAGCCTACGTTTTCTGTACAACGTGACTATAGCCGAGAGATATGGTAGGAGTTTGGGGATCAACCAGTACCTTCACAGACCCAGGACCCGCTCCGTTCTTTGACCAGGCTCTCCTCTGCGTCCAGTGAGGACTCCCACCACGGACCCTCCTCCCAGCCCCCAGTCGGAACTCCTGCTGACGCTTACCTGACACTCGCGTGTTGGCCTCCGAGATGGGAGATGCGCACACCTGTCTCTCCAGGTGAGGATTCAGCTAGGGCGCAGCGCGCAGGAAGGAGGTAGCCTGCCTGGGGCGGGGCTGTGACGTCACCGCTTAAGCCCCGCCCCCGGCTTCCCGGCCACGCCCCGGCTTCCAGCCCCGCGGGGATTCGTGGTTCTCCCGCTTGCGGGGTGAGATGATGGGGACACTTCCCCCGACACGTACGCCTCATTCGGACCGGGCCCCCAGCCGTCAGCTGTGCCTCCAAGTGCGACCCCCGGGGGTGGGCGGACTGAGAGGGGAGGTTCCACTCTTCCAGAGTGAGGGACCCCTTGAGACACCGAGAAAGAGCTGGGATTCCCACCACCCCACATCCACCCCCCTCCCCCGCTTACACAGAACAGTTGGGTCCTCAGATTCCAGGTTCAAATCACCTGGGGTAAGGAATGATCTCCGGAGGGACAGGGGGAGCCTCTGATTCCTCGAGTGTTTTCTTCAATTCATACCCCACTCTCTGAACTTCCCTCCAACCCTATATAGGGTTGATATATCTTTTAAATCTCTCTCTCTGTCTTTCATTGAGATATAATTCACGTAACATAAAATTCACCGTTTAAAAAAGTATACAACTTGGTGGCTTTTAGTAGATTCACAGGGTTTTGCAACCATTACCTCTATCTAACTCCCTAACATTTTTATCACCCAGAAAAAGAAACCCCATACCCACCAGCAGTCACTCCCCATTTCCGCCCTCCTCCAGTGCCTGGTGACCAGTAATTTACTTTTGTCTTTTGCCTATTCTAGTTATTTCATATAAATGGATAACATGATGTGCAACCTTTTGCAACTGGCTTCACCTGGCATCTTGCTGTCAAGGTTCCACCATGTGGTCACATGTATCAGTACTTCAGGGATGCAGTACTTTTCCTGGCTGAATAGTATTCCAGATCGAGTTTCCCACAGTCTAGAATTGGTTGACTGCATCCCTGTGGTGTCTCTTAACATGCTCCACTATCCCCCGTATTTCCTATAAAGTGGTAATTAGATGTAGATTCTAAAGGCTGGAGGCTTGATTTGATTTGGATTCAATGATTTTCTCAAGGATATTTCACGGGTGATGTTGTGCCCCTCCCAGTGCATCAGAGCAGGAGCCATAGAGTATTGGGTTGTTCCACCATTTAGCGATGCTGAGATTGATCAGTGGCTTTAGGTGTTGTTGACCTCATCCTTCTGTTATAAAGTTCCCCATCAAACTTTTACCCAGGGATCTTAGCATCCACTGATGATCATGGACTAGGTCTGCTATTTTATCCTACAGTTTACAGATAAGGAAACTGACGCTAACAGAAGAGAAGTGGTTTGCCCAAATTACAGGGTTAGTGATAACCCGTGGGCCACAGCCACTGAGCCTGTGCTCTAGTGCCCTCGAGCCACAACTACTGAGCCCACGTGCCACAACTACTGAAGCCCATGCACCTAGAGCCCATACTCTGCAACAAGAGAAGCCACAGCAATGAGAAGCCCGCGCACTGCAACGAAGAGCAGCCCCCACTCGACACAACTAGAGAAAAGCCTGCGTGCAGCAACGAAGACCCAATGCAGCCAAATATAAATAAATAAATAAATATTAAAAAGAAAAATAGATGGCAGCCTCATTCAAACTAAGAAAAATGCAAATTACAGCTACACCAAGATTCCACTCTCACCCATCAGCTTGGGAAAGATACAGAATTTGGGTAACACACTGATGGCAAGGCTCCGGGGAAACAGGCCCCTTCATCCCAGGGAGAGTAAATGTGTACAGCCCCGGAGGAGAGCAATGACGATACCCATCAAAATGAGAACTGCACGTTTCCTTTGACCTCAGTCCAAATCCAGGTATTTATCTTACAGGTATCAATGCACAGGAGGGAACTGGCTTATGAAAAGGGTTGTTCATAGCAGTGTGTGTGTTATGTGTTGGAAACGTCCATCAATAAGGAGCTGATAAAATAGAACATTTATCCAATGGACCTTAATGAAGTCACATAAATGAAGGAGGAAGCACTTTATGCACAAATGGGGAAAGATCTACATGAAGTATTGCTCAGTGGGAAAAAAAACAAGTTTCAGAGAAGAGTATATAGTTTGTGACTATTTACATAAAAAGGGAGGAGAGAGAACATGCATCCGTCTTTTCTATCTATCTATCCATCATCTATCTATCTATCTATCTATCATCTATCTTTTTTGACCACGCCACGTGGCATGCAGGATCTTAGTTCCCTGACCAGGGATCGAACCCTTGCCCCCTGCATTGGGAGCGTGGAGTCTTAACCACGGGACCGCCAGGGAAGCCCCTCTATCTATATTATGAATATCTCTGACCGGCAATATAAGAGGGTGATGATTTGGGGGTCTTCTCCAGGAGAGGAAATGAGTGGCTGAGGGAAAGTCATGGGAGGGAGACTTTTACTGTACCATCTTTGGTAACTTTTGAATTTTGATCCATGTGAAAATATTTTCCATTCCAAAAACTACATTAAATTAAAAGTTTAAGAGCCCATCTTACAGAAAGGGAAACTCGTGGGTCAACAGAGTTTGCAGGTTCCTCTCCTACAACACCCCGGGTAAAGGAGGGCACGAGGGAAGGAGGGTGCCCTCTCCTTGCTTTCCTGTTTTAATTCTCGCAGCCACCTCCCCATTTTTCAGATGTTGATACTGGGGCTCAGAGCTGGAGAATGACTCCCTGAAGGCACAAGGCTGGGGTGCAGGGGGCAGCCAACATCCAGTTCACATCCATGGCTCCCGGCCCTCCCGTTGGCCATCACCGCATGATGCCACCCCAGCTGGCCAGCAGGCGTGACGGATTTCTCAGTGAACTCTTCATCCTGAACTTTCTGGTTATTTGACCAAAGTGGACTATTGTTTGCCTGAATTACACTTTATTTTTTTTAAAAAAAGGATAAGCTGATTGAATGAGCAGTCATAGGACTGGGATGACTCAGGCTAGATTTATCAGGGACTTGACTGGACTGGCCCGTTCACTAAATTATTTGGGAGTTTACTCTAAATTCAGCAGCATTTGGATTCATTGGCTTTTTGAATAGGGCTGGGTTTGGAAAGAAATTCACTTAAGTGGTTCTTTGACTAAATTAATGGGATTATTTTTAAGACTGAATTACGGCAGTTTCTTTCAAGACTGAATTTGCCTCCTCTCTGCAGCTTTTCGAGGCCTCACCAGGGAGTTCTGGGGGAGATGGCGACTCCGGCCACTTCCAGTTCACCCTGTGCAGTACCTGCTTCCTCTGGGAACCCCTCTAGGACCCGCCAGCTCCCCCACTTCACAGCAGTCACGCTTCCTCGTTTGGCTCCCTGGTTCACGCTGTTGATGGTAAAGGGTTTCCAGAACTGTCTCCCCGTCAGGCTCTCAGCTCTTTGGGGACAGAGACCGTGGATTCACCTGGTCCCAGTGCTTGGCACGGGTCTTGGCCCAAAGCGGGGGCTCAGGCCAGGCAGGAATGAATTCAACTGAACTGATCCCAAGTCTTCTGACTCCAAGGCCACAGGACACAAGCCTCCTCCCACTTAGTTCTTCTGAGAGAAAGGAGGGGATTTCTAACCCAACTCGTGTTGGGATTACATCCTGAAGCTCCCACCACTCCACTCCCATTCCAGCCAGCATCTAGCACCCACTAATACAGATCTCTAAAGTGTACCACCCTTTACAGTTTACAAAGAGTTCCCCACCTCCTCTCTTTAATCTCAGAGCAATGCACTGAGAAGTGGGTTCTTCTCCTCCCTTTACAGCTGACATCCCTGGGGCTCAGAGAGGGGCAGGGCCTTGTTTAATATCACACAGCCAGTGGGTAGGGGAATGTCAGGACTCCAGGCTCCTGGAAGGCAGGACTGAGGCCAGGAGTTGTGCAGGGCGGTGGAGAGATTGTAGGGACAGCCCCCTCCTGTACTTGAAGGGTGGAGGGATGAGGGCTGGGAAGGACCGCAGAGCCCGTGGCCTGAGCTGTGAGATGGGGCAGCAGAAGGTCAGGGGAGATTCCACGAAGTTCTGGGAGGTGAGGAGGTGTCTGGCAGTAGTGGGAAGAGGAAACGGATGTGGATTCACCCATTCAATTATCAGCTGAGGCTAGCCCTGGGCTGGGCCTCAGACGCAGGGAGGGGCTGGCAGGACACTCAGGCCCCCCCCACCCCGCTCTCAGGAGGGGCACGGGGCGCAGGGGTGTCACTGGTCCTCACCTCGAAGGGTGAGAAAAGCTCCCGAGGAGGAAGGGCAGCTGGGCGTGGGAGGGTAGCCAGGAAGGTACTAAAGGAGGAGGAGTTTACCTGGCAGGGAAATGTTAATCCTGCTGGCCCAGGCCTATGCACCGCCCACCGCCCACCGTGTGCCTGGCTCTGTTCCGCGTGCTCTCCGCAGGCTGACCCGGCCCTCAGGCCAACCTGGCAGCCGGTGCTATTAGCATCCCCGGTTAACAGCTGAACTCTGGTGTTCGGGGCAGTGGCTTGCCCAAGGTCACGTGGCTGGTAAGAGGCAGAACTGGCCTCGAACCCCGGCGGGAAGGCTCCCAAGCCTGGCTCCTAACTACACTGCACAGCCCCACAGTGCACGGGGTCACCGGGCAGGGGGATGAGCAAACTGAAGGTGAGATGACTTGGGTTGAACCCCTCCTTGTGCACCCACAACTGTGCAACCCTGACTTCTCTGAGCCACTGCTTCAGACGGGGAAAAAATCCCGTCTTGCAGTTTATGGAGAATAGAGCCCTGTACCTGGCACACAGCAGGTGCTCAGTCAAGTGGGGTCCCTTCCCTCCCTTGCCCTCCTGAGAAGGTCGGGGACAGAATCACGGGGGCTTCCCTCCAGCCCCCTCCCAGGGGCCTAGAAAGACCTTCTTGTCCAGCCCACTGGGTGTACAGAGAGCAGGCCAGAGGCGGGCCCTCTAGCTTCTTGATGATGGTGGGGATGAGGATGACGGTGGTGACATGGAGCATGACGGCGGTAGTGGCGGTGGTGATGGAACTCTGGCCTCTCCCTGGCATTCCGGCCGGCCAGGGCGGGTTCAGCTAAGTGCTGGGCATAGTTCTGGGGGTGTGGGAGTGTGAGCACCCAGAAAACTCCACTGTGGGCTTATGGCCTTGGCCCTGTCAATGAGGGTGCCCTGCCCTCAGGTCATGGTGCTTGATGACTCCCTCTGCCCCACCTTTACTGCTCTCTGACGGAACACCTCCCTCGGGATTGACTTCCCAGGAGGCCACACTTCCTAGAAGGTTGTAAGCAAAGTCTAGAGAGGGGAAACCCTTGCCTGAGGTCACACAGCAAATCTCAACAGGGCAGGAACCCAGGGCTCCTGACACCTGACTCTCTACCAGCTCCACTTGCACCCACTGAGTTAAGAGGGTGGACGGGAAAGTTGCTTTAAACCAGTCCTTCAGCAGATTCCGCCTGAGCTCCTACTGTGCACTGCCACCAGGAAGGACCTGGAGTTTGTGGAGACGCGACCTACAGGAGGCACTCAGAAGAGGAAGCAAGGCCAACGCCGCCGGAGGACACGGGAGAAGGCATTCCCAGAGGGAGGGAGAGCAAAGGCACCGGTGAGGGAGGGGGCGGGCAGGGCAAGGACCCCAGGAGCAGAGCCTCCTACGGGGCCACTCCTTGAAGTGGCGCTGGTGCCCAGAGGGCGGGTGCAGGGTGTGATGCAACCCCCGAGGAGTGATGGCAGAGGTCACCTGGGGCCAGGAGCCTTGAGTGCCAGGCCAAAGCCTCTGGATCCTATCCTGTAGACTGCGGGGGTCCCAGGAGGTTTTCAGCAGAGGACAGACCTGAGGGTCTTCTCAGAGGGCTGGTCTGTGTGTGACAGCTGGGGTAGGGGTGGGAGGACCATAGGACACTAAGACTCCCTGAGTTATGATGACCGAGAGGTCTTGGGAGCCTGGAATGTCTCGTTCAGTGTGAGTCTGTGTGGGGAAGGTTGGGGTCCCAGGCTGGGGCGGGGCCTGCCTTCACCCCGCCCCCCGCCCCCAGCACTGCCCCACCTCCTTCCTCTTTTTCATTCTGTGCTCCTACTTCAGTGCCTTTGCCTTTTGAGGACACACTCTCTTTCCTCTTTTACAGCTTTGCAGGACTCCCCTTTCCCCTGCTCTGCTTGCCCAATTCCAGCTCAGTTCTTGTTTTTTAAATAAAAATGTAAATTTCATTTTTTTTCTTGGAAGTTTTTTTCAATCAAAAATTTTTTTTCAGTGAGAAATTTTAAGGAATTACCTGGTGGTCCAGACTCCACGCTTCCATTGCAGGGGGAACCAGTTCGATCCCTGGTCAGGGAACTAACATCCTGCAGGACGTGTGGCCAAAAAAATAAAAAGAAAAAATTTTTAATGAAAATTGTGTGTGTTTTAAATTGTGGTAAATATATATGTCTTAAAGGTACCATTTTAGCCATTTTTTAAGAGCACAGTTCTGTGTTATTAAGTACATTCACATTGTCGTGTAACCATCACCACCATCATCTCCCCAAATTGAGACGTGGCGCCCACTAAACACTAACTCCCCCTCTCCCTCCCCCAGCCGGGGGCAACCTCCAGTCTACTTTCTGTCTCTGTGAACCTGACTCCTTCAGGTACCTCACACGAGTGGAGCCGGAGCCGTAAACCTGTCTCTTAAAGCTCAGAGGACAGGCCACCTCCTCTGAGAAGTCTCCCGGACTCCCAGGCAGAGAATTCATGTGATAGGCTTCAAGCCTCTGCCCGCTCTCCCTACCCCAGCAGGGGAGGCCTCCAGAGGGCTTCTCACCCAGCCTCCTGCTCCCATGGAGTGGGCTTCACTCGGGTCAGGAGGAAATTCTCTGAACTTCTTTGGAGTCGTTGATGACTATGGTGGTGGTGATGCTGATGACGATGACAACCACGATGAAGAGGGTGGGCAATCTCTGGCCCTTCTGCTGACATATTTCTCTGACCAGGGCAGTCCTGGAGGCCAAGAGTGTGTCTATTACCACCGTGTGCCAAGGCTGGACACTGCCTGGATCTGAGCACTGGGTGGCAGGGGAGGACCACAACTCTGTCACCATCGTGACATCAGCCCCTTATCCTCTGGCCCTGCCACTCCCACCATGGCGCATGATGCTGACGCTGGTTGCCCTTGGCTGTGCCTTTCCCTCTCTCCTTAACCTGGGCGGGGGTGTCCTGGAAGCCTGGCCCATGATGCTCTCCCCCACCACTGGCACTGACTGGAACACGCTAGCCCAGTTGGCTGGAAGGCTCTCCTTAGTACATTTTTTTCTTTCTTCTTTTTTTTGGGGCCACACCGCGCAGCTTGTGGTATCTTAGTTCCCTGAGCAGGGATTAAACCCGTGCCCCCTGCAATGGAAGCACAGGGTCCTAACCACTGGACTGCCAGGGAATTCCCATCCTTAGTACTTTTTTGTGCTATGAGTGGGTAGGGCTGGGGAAACCAAGGCACAGGGAGGTGCCCTGACTTGCCCAAGCCACCCCAGAAACCTGCTCCCCTTGCTGGTCTCTGGGCTCTGGGACCACACGGGGAAGCAGCCTGCAGGCCCCTATGCAGGAGATAGGTCAGACCCTGGGCTCTGTGCCAAGGTGTGGGAGCCACCTGACCTGGCTTCAGATCCCAGTCTGCTCACTCCTTCTGGTGGCCACGGCTCAGTCCTCATCTGTAAGTGGAATGCATGATGGGGCCGCTTCTCAGCGCAGTTGGAGCTCTGCGTGAGGCAAGCGTGCCAGGTCCGGGCCAGGCCCAAGGCAGAGCCTCAGCAAATATCCCCTCTGCCCTCCTTTCCTGTTCTGAGGTATGTAGTGGGCAGCTCAGTGGTATAGACAGCCTGGAGAGAGGGAGGTTCAAGTCCTGGCCCCACCTCTGACCCACTCTGAACGTCAGTATCTTCATCCGTCTGTCCTAGCTGCTGTGTTGTGCACGTGTGATGGGCCACGCACAGGGGCTGTGAAGGCCACCCCCAGCTTTGGTTCTCCATGAGGGAGATGGAAGGGGCTGTGTTAGGCTGGCCCTGAGGCAACGTGGGAAGAGGGCCCAGTGGGAAGCAGGTCCTGGCCCTCAGGGTCTGCCAGGGCCCACATGGAAGACACTGCAGAGGTTGTGAAGGGGGCTATTCCCTGAGTCCAGGACCTCCCATGGGGCCTGTGGAGCCTCTCCCTCCTCCCGCTGCGTGCAGAGTGAGCTGCCAATTCCTGTTCCGTTTAATTTTCCAAGTCAAGGTAAGGGGTGGAGGTGGGATTGCTAAGTCCTTAAACCTCCAGGGAGGCAGTGGAGGGTGCACTGGGCAGAGACAGAGGCTCAGCGTTGTCCTGTCCTCGTGTGAGAGCACCGGCAAGTCCCCTCCCCTTTGGGGACTCGGGTTCCCCCGTCTGCAGATGGGGATCTCCACGGGCAGGGAGCTGGGCTTGGAGTCAGGTGTGACCTCAGGGGACTCACCTCCTTCTCCTGGCTCCTTTTCCCCACCTGGGTATGAGAGGTTTCGGTCAGACCAAGGCAGGACCTTGCTTTGTGAGCAGGGACACCTGGCACAAAAGCCCCTCTCCGTTTGTTACTAAATCTTGCTTCCGGATTGCCAGGGTCAAAAAGGCCCTTGCAGACTGCCGTGTCCACTTGATAGATGGGGAAAGTGAGGCTGCGGGGGCGAGGCGACCCGCCTGGGGCCCTAGCGGGGAGTCGACGCCCGGCCAGCCCCAGGCCCAGGTTCCCCCCCCCCGCCGTTTCCCGGATGCTTTTCCTCCCGCAACGTCCTGGCTTGCCTCCCAGGGCTAGAACTCTGACGGCGGGCGGCGCGGAGGGCGCGCGCCTGCTGCCCCCACGTGGCCGCTGCGGGCGCTGCAGGCCGGGTCCGGGTCACGCGGGGCGGGGGTGCTCCTTGGTGCCAAGCCCGGGGCCGACGCGAGGGGCACCGGCAGAGAGAAGACGGACCCTGACTACCCAAAACTCTCAGGACTGAGACTGCGACCCCTAGAAGTGCCCTGAATGCGTTCACTTACAATTGGTAAGCTTGGGATGATTCTGGGAGGCTATGTCACTTGAACAGGTGGCCCTGAGTGTTGGTGATCGCTCTGCCTTGGAGGGGTCCAGGCCACAGCTGAATTATGTGCTGGCCCGAAAACCGCGAGGCTTTGGAACCTGACAGAGGGGCTTCCTAGAGCTCAGCGGCTCAAACTAAGACCCTGGCTTGGGCCCACCCTTGGAGGAGCTTGCATCTTTGTGGGAGCAGAAGCCTGCTGAGCTCTTTGCTGGGAGAAGCTACAGGACTCAGTGACTGTGTGGGGGGGGCAAGGAAGGGGCGACTTCAAGGGAGAGCTCAGGATTCTGGCCCAGGAGATGGGGGCAGTGGAACTGGATGGTGCCTGGGGGGTGCTGAGCTTGTTGGGGCCTTCTGAGCTGGAGGAGCTGGAGAGGGCAGGGGGAGGAGCTGAGGACGGACTGTGTGTGTAGATGTTCTCACAGACACCTTCCCTATGACAGGTGAGGTAATCTACCCATTTGACAGATGAGGTCATCGAGGCTTAGAGAGAGGAGGAAAGAGGCCAGATCAGCCAGGGTCACTGAGTTCTGAGTGTCTGAGCTACAGGAACTTAGCGATCCCAGTCCCTCCACAGGCCCTGGGACTTTACTGTTGGGAGATTCAGGCCCTCAGGGGAGGAGTCCCAAGGAGAGGACAGGAGAGGCTCAGAGCCCCCATGGAGACAAATACCCAGCCACTGATTCCCTGTGTGGCCTTGAGTAAGTCCCTTCACCTCCCCAAGCCTCAGCTGCCTCACCTGTGAAATGGTATGAACTATCTCCCTCCAGGAGGGGTTGGGAAGATTAAGTTAGATTTTAAGAAGTATGAAAGTGCCAGGCCCAGTGACACGCACCTAGTAAGCCTGGCAGGTAATAAACACTCCTTCCCTTTCCCTTTCTGGCTGCAACGGTCAGGAAGACTACCTGAAGAGGCAGGCCTTGAAGGTAAGGGCTGATTCAGAGAGATCCAGAGTGAGCTGCTTGTCTCCTCTATCACCTGGGGTCCCTGTGCACCAGGCCAAGGGATGCTGTAGTCACAGCTGCTCTCCCAGGCCCCAGAGCACCCAAAACTCCACCCTGGAGAGATCTCTTCCTGAGAGAGAGGGGAGAGATAACAAAGCCCCCTTCCCACCCTCAATTCATTCCTATTGGCCCCGAGCCCAGCCAGCCTATGTTGGAAAAATCTCCCTGTTCTCATTGTCTCTGCTCCAGGCAAGGCTTGTCTTCTGGAAGGAAACAAGCATTTATTGAAGAGCCTGCTCTGCTCTCATCATTTCTCTTGACCCACAGCATCACTGCCCTGAGAGCCAGGTACCATTACTACCTGATACAGTTGGGGATATGGAGGCTCAGGGAGTGAGGGTCTTGCTGAAAAGGGCATCTTGACTGCAGAGCTGGGAGCTAGCCACTGGGCAGTGCTGCCTTTGCGAATGGCTCCCCATCTTGTGTGAGCTCCTGGGGGCAGGGCTGTGCCTCGCATGAGTCCCGCAGGCTCTTAGTGAATTTTTGAGTGAGTGAACAAAGGCATGAATGAATGACAGTTTGGTCTGTGAATGATCCGGAGACATCACCCTAGGACTCCAAGACGCTGTGGATCTGAAAGGTCAGAGAGAATCGCCTGGGAATGTGCAGAGACGCTTCCAGAACGACACAAAGGAACTGGTACTGGTGGTTGCCTCTGGGCATGGGGGTGGAGAATGAGGAGAGAAGGAGATTTACTTTTCTGTTTGAATGTTTATCTTATATATCATAACGTGCATATATCATAATGTGTTATAATTATAACACATTATGTGCATGTTTAATAAATGAGTTCAGAAGTAAATAATCACCTGGGGAGCTCCTTAAACATACGGACTCCTGGGCTGCAGCTCCAGAGGGTGGAAGCAGTGGATTTGGGGGTGGCAGGGGACTAGGATAAGTTCCCCAGGTGACTCTGTTACAGGTGGCCCTGGGCCACACTACAGAAACAAAATCACCAGCTGGGTCCTCTTCCCACTGGCCACCAGCTGGGTTAATTTGCACGGTCTTTTGCATATATTTGCATGATGTCTCTGGTTCCAAATGAAGCCTGTGTCAGCCTTTATCCTGAGGGAAGCCTCTTCCCTCCCCACCTCGTCCCCCATCACTGCCCCCCTCCCCAGACATGGCCAGCCTGGACAAGCCCCTTCCTCCTCACCCCCTATCCACCAGCTAAATATGTCACTCTTTTACCCCATCTCCACATTCTCCCAGTTCCCCAAGGCTGGCACACACATGTCACCTCCCCCAGCTGAGTCAGCTGAGTCTGCTCCCCATCTCACACTCTCTACCCCCTCCTCTGAACTCCAAAATACTCGAACCTCTCTCATGTGCATCTCTGTGCACTGAACACTCACGGTGGGCCCAGGGCTGAGCCAGGCCCTTCACTCATCTCATCCCACCCAGTCCTCCAGAGACCCCCATGAGACCAGACCCCATTAGGCCCATTTTACAGATGAGAAAACTGAGCCTTAGGGAAATCACATGACTTACCAGAAAGTGACAGCTCTTTCCATTCCACAGACCTGCCTCCTAAAATGCCCTTTTGGCATATTCACTCTTCTCATGTTAATTGCATTTGGGTTTTGTCTTGCTTCCGTTGCTCTAATTGGGTCTTTAAAATTACCTGGGTCAGGGTTTCCCTGGTGGCGCAGTGGTTGAGAGTCCGCCTGCTGACGCAGGGGACATGGGTTCATGCCCTGGTCCGGGAAGATCCCACATGCCGCGGAGAGGCTGGGCCCGTGAGCCATGGCCGCTGAGCCTGTGCATCCGGAGCCTGTGCTCCGCAACGGGAGAGGCCACAACAGTGACAGGCCCGTGTACCGCAAAAAAAAAAAAAAAAATTACCTGGGTCATACACACTTACTGTAAAATCATGCAAACAATCAAGAAATATTTGAATAAAATATGAATTGCCCCACCCCCCAGCATGACACTCCCTAGGAGGAGCTGCTGTGAACAGTCTGGGGTCTCCTTCCAACCCCTTGTGCATTTACATACAGATGTGATATAGGCAAATATATAGGCATAGCATTTTTATTGTTAACATGTGCATGCAAAAAATATACAATTCAAAGGAAAACAATGCAGACATCCATGTACTCACCATTCATAAAACTTGCCAGCATCTTAGAAGCACACCTTTGTGCCCCTCCGCAGCTGCACCCTCCTTCCTCTTCTGACTTTCCTTATAGGTTGGTCACATATATGTACTCTTAAATAACAAATTTAGGAGGAGAACTGCTGAATTATTGTGTGTGCAACATGTTCGACTCTATTAGGCAAGGCTAAACTATTTTCCAAGGAGATTTTTACTCCCACCCAGAGGGAAGGAGAGTCCCCACTGAGCCATATCCTTGCCAAATGTGGAACTGTTCAACTTTGTAATTTTTACCAAGCTAGTGGGAGTAAAATTCCAACTCATTGTGGCTTTAATTTACTTTTCCTGTTTACTAATGATATTTAATATCTTCTTGTTTATGTCTTCCATATCCTTAACAATTCTTTTATCTTCTTGATATATCGGCAATTGAAAGAGTTGTGATAAAATCTTTGATTATGATAATGGATTTGTTTATGTCTCCTTGTTTTGCTTTGTATGTTTTGAAGTTGTGTTATCACGTGCATAAGAGCTTAGAATTGTCATATCTTCCTGGAGTCACATATTCCTTGTTTCTAATAATGCTTTTGTCTTGAAGCTTGGTTTGTCTGTTTAAATAATGATAAATCTTTTGATTTTGATCTTTTCCCAGGTAAAGAAGGACTATTCTTCTTATCTGGGTCAAATCACTTCTGAACTACCAGTTGGTCTTAGTGAGAAGTGACTTGACTTCTTATTTTGAAAATATTTGTATTATGGAAACCTTTCAACATATACAAAAGTACAGAATTGTATAAATGACCTCCCATGTAACCATCAACCAGCTTAGACATATACCAAATCAACATATTTATCCCCACCAGCTCCCCCATCCCATATTATTTTAAAGCAAATCCCATATGTCATATAAATTATTCCTTAAATATTTGAATATGTATCTCTAAGAGGAAAGGACTTTAAAAAAAACCCAAGTCCCATTATCATCCTGTAACAATAATTTCCTGACATCATCAAATATCATTTTGTTTGTTTATTCGTTTGTTTCATTCAGGATCTAAATAAGGCCTGTGAAAGCATGTAGTTGGTCAATGTCTCCTACATCTCATTCAGTCTATAGGTTCCTACCCTAACTCTTTTATTTTCCTTGCAATTTGTTTGTTGAAGAAACCAGACCATTTGTCCTTTATATAAAAATATTTTGTTTGATGGGATTATGTAGATAATGTTCTTTAGCAATATATATTGGCCATATTTCCTCTCAGAACATATGAGTTAATTTTGGGTTTTTAGCTGGTATTCAGAACTCCATAGTTACTATTTTTTTTTCTTAATTAGACGTATTTTAGCAGCAAACTTTTTTAAAAAAAATAAATGTATTTATTTATTTATGGCTGCGTTAGGTCTTTGTTGCTGTGCACAGGCTTTCTCTAGTTGTGGCGAGCGGGGGCTACTCTTCGTTGCAGTGCACAGGCTTCTCATTGCGGTGGCCTCTCTTGTTGCGGAGCACAGGCTCTAGGCACGCAGCCTTCAGTAGTTGCAGCAGGCAGGCTCAGTAGTTGTGGTGCACAGGCTTAGTTGCTCCATGGCATGTGGGATCTTCCTGGACCAGGGCTCAAACCCGTGTCCCCTGCATTGGCAGGCGGATTCTTCACCACTGTACCACCAGGGAAGTCCCATAGTTACTATTTTTTTTTAAATGTCTTATCTCTTCTACTTACCTACTATGAGCATTGGATGTGCTAGTTCACTCAACAAACATTTAATGAGCACCTACTATGTGTCAGGCCCTATGCCAGATCCTGAAAAATATAATAGTGAACAAGCCAAAAATATTTCTGGAGCTTCATCTCAAACTTTGGTGGTCTCTGGAATCCCTGAAGAGACCCTGTTAAAATGCAGGTCCCAGGGTCCCATCCCAGACAGGCTGTCAGGGGTCTTGGGTGGGAACCAGGAATGGGCACCTTTGGTCAAGTGCTGTCCTGTGGAAACCTGAGCCACAAAAACAAGCCACATTTGCCAATTTCGATTTTCTAGTACTAATTACATAACAAGGTGAAAAGAAACAGGTGAAAAGTCTCTTACAGAAAATTTTAATTATATATTTTAATACATAAAATTTATTTAATATATAAATAAAATATTTTAATTTCATATTTTATTTAACCCAATTTATCTGAAGTATAATTTTAACATGTAATCAATCATAAAAAATTATAAATGAGATATTTTGTATTCTTTTTTTAAGTACTAAGACCTCGAAATCGGTTGTGTGTTTTACATTTACAGCACTTCTCAACTCCGACCAGCCACGAGTCAAGTGCTCCCTGTGGGTCGTGGCTACTATACCTGACAGCGCAGCCGGTGACCTGGTCTGGATTCCCCGGGGCCCACAGCAGGAGCAACGCTGGACTGGATAATGTCTGTGAAGAGCACTTAGCAGATTCTGGTGTCCCAAACAAAATATGGGGACAAAGACACCTGGGCCCCAATCCCGCCTCCAACCTTCTGCCCTTTCCTTGGAAGTGGCTTCACCTCCAGAGCTCGAATCTCCGCGCCTAGAACGGGCGAATTGTCCTGCCTCGAGGTAGTGGAGGAGCATCTAATGAGACGGTGTGAGGCGCCCTCTGCGTGTTGGTGGCAAGGAGGCGTGAAGGACGCGGAGAGGTTTGGATACCGAGAGAGGGCGGAGCAGGGCTCAAGCCGGGGCTTCCCAACACCGCAGGAACCGGAATGAGGGGACACGTCCACCGGATGCACTCAGCCTGCAGCCCCCGAGGCCACCACGGGGCGGCGCTGTGGGAAGGGACCCCGGGGATCGCGCAGGGACCCCCGGGGCTGGCATGCGGCCCGAGAATTTTTAGTAACCACTTGCCTGGCGTGGACTTCCCCGGGGAGGGGAGGATTGGATCATTCTGGTTCCCTCTGCGGCAGGAGGGGAAACTGAGGCGAGGAACTGTTTCCCCCGTCACTTTTAAAAGTTCAACCAACAGCTGATGTGATGGAACGAACTCAGGCTGCAGAGTCTGGGTGAGGTCGCGGCTCCGACCAGCTGAGGAACCTTGACTCGTAGGCCATTCAAGCTCCCAGGCTGTTTTTCACGCCTGTAAAACGGGGATACCAGTACCTCCCAGGGCAGGAGCAGGACCACAGTAGATGATGGCTGGAAAGGGGCTTTACCAACCGTCTGGCGTGGAGCCAGGGTCAACACCTGCACAGGGATTGAAAGGTGAACTTTGAAGGATGAGGATACAAATAACAACTGCCATGAGCTAAGTGATTAATCTCCTTTACACTCTCATAACAGCCCATGAGGTTGGTGCTACTATTGCACCCATGTTCCAGATGAGAAAACTGAGTCTCAGAGACGTGGTGCGGTTTGCCTGAGGTCACATAGCCCAGCAGAGCCTGTCCGCAACTCCTGGGTTCTGTGCTCACGTCTGACCAGGTGTTGGCTGAGGCTGGAGAGGGTGGGACTCTTCTTGCCCAGCCGTTGTCTTTCATCTCTGGTTCCTGGTTTCCTTCCTCCCTTCTACTTCCTTCCTTCTCAGCCTCTCTGGCCTCCCACTCCATCTCCCCCCTGGTTGCCAGTCTCCCCATTAAAACAAGGAGCCTCTCCATGCCTACGACTCATGCCTGCCACTCAGAGTGGTCCATGCCCCTGGCCACAGTGGTGGGCTCAGGGCATGTGCCTCAAGCCTGGCCAATGGATTCTGGGGGGGGTTGGAACTGTTGGAAGAGGGCCTGTCTCCTTTTGCCTGCTTAGAAGCTGAGCATTTGTGAGCCTGGGCTTCTGGAAATGTGACTTCACTTTTAACCCAGAGGAGCTGGCTGACCTATGGGCTCCTGCACTGGGATGCAGCTGAAGCATGGCCAGTCTTCCGCCTGCCACACCCTGCCCCCACCTCCCGCCCATCTCCACCCCTTTCCCACCACCGACTCACCAGACCTAGGATCTGAGAGTCGAAGGGCCCCAAGATGTGGGTCCCTCAACCCCCTACTTCCACTGGGAAAGTTCTCAGCGCCACGCTGACAGGTGAGGCAGGTGTGCCAAGCAAGGAGGTTGGCCCAAAGATGCACAGCTGGTGAGCAGTGGGCCCACCGGCTAGAATCCCATCAAGGTATTCATTCCATTCCACATCTAGCAAACCTCTTGAACCCCTGCCCAGAGGCCAGCTATGAGGGTGTGGGGTGTGGCTCTGGAGACAGACCCCCCACACCCCACCCCGGGCTCAAATTCCAGCTTCCTCACTCAATAGTGATCTTGGGCAAATTATTGCACTTCTCTGTGCCTGTGTCTTATCTGTAAAACAAGGGAAAGACTGAAGTCCCCTTGTGTCTCCAGAAACCCCAAGCATTCTGCCCATTGGTAGCAGTCCCTTCTTTCATGGGACCATGCTTTGCTCATGCCATCCCTCTACTTAGATTCCTTCCAGAGTGACCGCAGAGTGGTTAAAAGCATGGACTCTGGGCCCAGGCAGTCTGGCTTCCAATCCCATCTGCAGATGAGGAGAAGGGAGAGGGGTCCACAGATGTAAAGGCACTGAGGTAGGAAACTGTAGCACTGGGGAGAAGGTTCTGTGGGGCTGAATGAGTAAGCTGTACGGCTGCACTGCTGATCTAGCATCCTGTCTCCCTCCTCTGCCCCCTTGGGAACTTCTGCTCTCCCTGGGATAGGGCTTCGGAAACAGGGACTGGCTTGAAGGCTCCGGGGACCTCATTTGAATAATACAGTGGAGAACTGGGGGGTCCTGATTCGCATGATGGCCCTCTGGGAGAAATAGTGTCCCAGAGGCAGGAGAGGCCCAAGGTCACAGCTTGGCAATGCCTGCCAGGATGGGGGATGGGGGAGGGGGTTTGCTGCAGGCCCTCAGCAGCCAAACACCCTCGCACGGAGCTCTGGGCCTCTCCACGGAGGAGCTGGAAGCTGAAATAGGACTCTATTTTGGGGGCCTGAGGCGAGCTGGAGTCACTTCCCTGCCAGATGGGAGAGGTTGCCTCAGTCTCTTCGAGGCCAGGCTCTCCGCCCTGCAGGAGTGGCAAGGTGTGGGCCTTGACAGTGGGGCACGGGCTGGGAAGAGGGAGAGGACGGTGCTGCTCTGGGGCTTGATAGTGCATTCGTCATCTCCCTCTGTCCGCCCAGCTGCCCTGGGAGGGCGAGCTGGGGCTTTCACCATTTCACGGAAGAACAGACAGGTTCAGAGAGGCCAAGTCGCTTGTGCAAGCTCACTCAGCAGCAAGTGGCAAAGCCAGGGTTCAACCGGGGCCTAGATGACGCCCTAGCCTGTGTGCTAACCACAGCGGCATACCTGAGCGTGACCTCGATAAGCAGAAGGCGAAGCCGTTTCCTGAGCACCTACTGTGTGCCGGCCCCTCTCACACACTAGCTCAGTGAGCCCAAGCTGCGCCCTGGCAGGAAGCCATCATCACCCCCATTTCACAGACAGGCCTGAGGAGAAGGGTCAGGCTTGGGATGCCCTGGCCTCAGCTGGGCATCTGAGTTACTGCACGACCACGGGCAGATCCCTTCTCTTCGCTGGCCTCAGTCTCCCCATCTGTAATTCGAGGAGGTGGGCTCAGGTCTGTGACGTGTCTCCCAGGGAGGCTGACAGAGAGCTGGCAGCGGGGAGGTGGCCAAGATGACAGAGGGAGTTTTTCAAGCCTACCTTCCCCTGCCCGCTGCTTCCTGCAAACTCATTTTCCAGATCTTCAAGTCAGACCCACCTACCTCCAAGGGAAGAGAAGGAATTTGCATTTCCTGAGCCCAGGCCAGGCCTGACGCTGTGTGGCGGGATCCACATGCATGATGCCATCTAGTCCACACACTGTGGCCCCTGTGGAAGTTGCACAGTTGTTTTTGGGTCGTTCTTACAGCGGAAGCCCAGAGAGGGGAAGCAAATCGCTCAAGACAACCCAGAGAGGAAGGGGCGCCACCGGCCCCACGTCAAGGCTGTGGGCTCCTAGCCCTTCCCTTTCTGCTGTGTCCTTCCTGACGCCACCAAGAGCCAGGGCCTTCCTCAGCCGAAGGCCGTGCTCTCAGCCCCCAGCCTATGTTCTGGGCCGCCAGGGGGCGGCAAGGCCATTTGTGGGCCCCCTCGTCACCCACGCCTTCCCTGCAGAAACTGAACTAGAAATAGCCCCGTCCATCCTCGCCTCGGTTCCCACCTCGCCCGCTTGCCATGCTCACCTGTGCGTGTCCTCCCTCCTCGCACCTGTCAGGGAGAAGACAGGAACCAAGCTGCCCCTCCCACTTCCCGTCAGTAATCCGTCCCGCCACGCCCCCCTGCTGAGGCTCCTCTGGCAGCATCCCCGCTTCTGCCTGTCTCGTCGCTGAGCCCAGAAAACTGCCCCATCTGTTCCTGCTGCCCCATCCAGCTTCTTACAGAGGCCCCAGAAGCAGCGTAAAGGCTTCATGGAGGCCGGACCCCATCAGGACTGCCGACCTGCCGGCCACTCCAGCCCACTGGCCGCCATATGCAGCTTCCCGAAGGCCTCTCCCATCACTCGCCCATCTGCGCCAAGACCACCCAGGTCTCCCCACTGCCTGCAGGAAAAGGCTCCTCAGTCTGCCGGACTCACCTGCTCACCTGGCCCAGCCCCCCAAGAGTAGCTGTCCTCCCCCCCGACACGCGCCCGCCTCCCCGACCTCTCTCTCCTATCAGCCAACCTCCGCTGTGGCTCAGGGACTAAAACACCAACAACCGTAAGGCCAGAAAGCCCTGGCAGAGCCCTGAGTTGCTCTATGACCTTGGGTAATTCACGTGGCCTCTCTGAGCCTCCTCGTCTGTAAAATGGGGATAATAATAGAACACTCCGTTCCGTCCCCACGCCCTGAACCCTCTCCTACCTCCACGGACCCGCCCTGAGCCCCCCGGTCCAGGTGTTGGCAGGGAGGCCCAGGAGGGGGAGAGGAAGGAGGGGCTTAAACAGGCCTGGAAGGAGCTGAGAAGGAGAGGACAGCAAGCTGAGCCTTGGCTCTGCCTGACAGGGAAGGTTCCAGAAGCAGGAGGCACAGGTGCTGTCCTCCAGACCCTCACTCCAAGGGGCCACATCCCAGAAGGAGGTAATCCTAGTGACAGGTCTGGGGTCAGGAGCCTCATTCTGGATTGAGCTCTGCACCTGCCTCTTTGTATGACGCCTCAAACCCCCTCCCTGGGTCTGTTTGCCCCCATCCATGGGTACCAGGAGTCCCCTCTTGGCCTCCTTCCCACTGTGGGCACTGTGAGAGCTGACACCAGCCAGCAGGGGCTCTGGCCTACCTGCCCTGTTGCCATGGTACCTGTAGCGCAGTGGACAGCTATGGCGACTGTAACCAAGGAGCCCTGGCTGCTGTCCCAAGCCTGAGCGTGGAGTGTTGGAATTGCCCATGGTCCCATTTGGCACTGGCAGCAGGGCCGAGGCCAGAGGGCTCAGGCCTCCCAGCTCTCTCCCAACACCACAGCCCAAGGTTGAACGTCTGTGGGCCCAGGCCCCAGCTACATCTTTGCCTGTTTGGTTCAGTGCTGAATCCCCTCTGCTAGACCAGGCTCCTCCTTGCTCGTAGTAGGTGCTCAACAAATATTTGTTCCATGAAGGAATGAATGAACGACACAGAAGGCCTTTGAAATCTGTAATGGGTGGGGCTGATGTGTGAGCTGATGGCCAGGACCTGGGCAAATGCCTCTGGCTGGGATCCCAAAGGGCTTGTGTAGGGATTCTATACCAGGTTTGAGGCAGTGAACAGAGTAAGTGGGGGGCCCTGGAGGTTGCCAGTGATTGCGGGAGGGCGCAAAGATAGGCTTGGGCGTCGACCCAATTTTGCCAAGTGCCAATTCTGTCTTTCCCCACGGTCTCCCTGAGACCTTCAGATGTTCTGAAAGACACAGGAACATAGGTGCCAGGTCCCTGGAGGTCATTAAGTCCAGTTTCTAACTTTGAAGATGAAGGAAATGAGTTTCAGAAAACTGAAGAGATTATCCAGGATCACATAGTAACTCAGACCCCAAACTCCTTCTCTAGCCTCCCAGTACTCATATCCTGTGAGCTGAGTGACCTGTCGGTTTTCCCTTTTTGCGTGGCTGCCAGGAACCTCAGGGGTCAGTTTTCAAACTATGTCTCATATGGTAAACCCATCAAAATCCTGACTGGAAGACAACTCACATTTATTATTATTTTTTAAAAATTATTTATTTATTTAAATTAGTTTATTTATTTATTTTTGGCTGTGTTGGGTCTTTGTTGCTGTGCGCGGGCTTTCTCTAGTTGCAGAGAGCGGGAGATGCTCTTCCTTGTGGTGCGCGGGCTTCTCACTGCGGTGGCTTCTCTTGTTGTGGAGCACAGGCTCTAGGTGCACGGGCTTCAGTAGTTGTGGCACGCAGGCTCAGTAGTTGTGGCTCACGGGCTCTAGAGCGCAGGCTCAGTAGTTGTGGCACACGGGCTTAGTTGCGCCGCGGCATGTGGGATCTTCCCAGACCAGGGCTTGAACCCGTGTCCCCTGAATTGGCAGGTGGATTCTTAACCACTGCGCCACCAGGGAAGTCCTCACACTTATCTGGATCCAGTAATATGCCCAAGACCATGCTGTGCCTGGTCACGTATGAGATCTCATTTAACCCAAACAACAAGCGTGTGACACAGATATGAATGGCCCTTCCTCACAGATGAGGAAGCAGGTTCCTAGACATAAATCAACTTGCCCAAAGTCACAAAGCTACTAACTGGTAGTGGCAGGACCCCCTGGCTCTCATACTCATGATCTTTCCTCTACAAATATTGACATAAATCCCGTTGCTCTTGGCTCTGTGCCCTGGTACCAGCGCTGTGCCCATTGCCGGCCGGTCTTCCTTATCTGTGCTCACCCTCTCCACAGGGAGCCCCTGGAGGAGCTGTGGAGGGGGAGCTTGGTTTTGAAACTTCTCTGTTTTCTAATCCTGGGAACCCAGCTCTACACCGTCCTTGTGCAAAGGTTCAGATGCAGGCGGTTGCATTTTTAGAGAGTCTGACAAACACAGTCCAGAATTCTGTTAGTACTTAGCCTGAGCAGACAGCCACAAGAAGAAAAAGTTTAAAAAAAAAAAAAACAAAAGGCACGAAGATGTTGATCACAGCGCTGTGTATCTTGGAGAAATGCTGACGTTCATCTGGATACAGGAGGGGAAGGATTAAGCCCACAGAGCTCATCAGAGGGCTGGCTTCATGGGAGGGACCCAAGCTCAGTTCAGTGCTCTGTGGTCTCTGTCTTGAAATTCTTCATTTTATCTTTGACCTTGTAAGTTTTATGAGTGAAGTCCAGTGGGATGATGTGGCACGCACATGAGCAGAGGAGGTAATCTGAAGAAAGGAAAAAGTTTGATTTTTAGTGCCTTTAATGGCACAGTGTTCCCGACTTGTGAACAACGGACACACATTTTCATTTTGCAGTGGACCCCACAAAGTGTGTCGTTGGTGCGGTGAAAAGGGCACGGGGCTGGGGTCCAGGAGAGTGGGGTTCAAGATTATTCCCCTCTGGGCCTCAGTTTCCCCACCTGTAAACGACGGGTTGGCCCGCTGACCTTTATGATATTAGGAACATTATATCGAACATTATGAACATTATACTGTCATTAAAAATGGAAAATGAGGTTAGGTCTCTGCACTTTCACTGCCGAGAGCGTGGGTTCAATCCCTGGTTAAGGAACTAAGATCCTGCAAGCATGCAGCATGGCCCAAACAAACAAACAAATAAATAAATCAGCCAGTATCCTCAGATACCCCCCCTCCCCGCACCAGGGTTTTGCTCAGCAGTGCTGGGCCACAGGACCCTTTATACAAATAAAAATAAAAAATGGAAAATGTGTAGAACCCATCAATACCAAAAGAAAATCAGTACTCAGAAAAAGCTACAGTGAGAAAAACCAGATCCAGGAAGAAGGGGCTGGGATCATAGCCACGGGATCTAACTAAAGCCTAACAAAGGTAAGGCGAGAATTCCACGAGGTGAAACAGCTGAGTTGAACGCCTTCTAGGTTCTTTTCTGTTTTTCCTTACGCAATTTGCGTTCCTTAAGGAAAATGCGTTTTTTCTGAAGCTGGGGAGGAGGAAGCAAAGATGAACCTAGAAGAATTAGACCCGAGTGGTGGGGTTTTAGACGGGATGAGGACAGGCTGTCAGCGGGGTGAGCCCTCACCTCTCTCTCCCTTTCTCCCACCAGATGTCCCGGGGCTGTGACTGAAGGAGGGTAGAGAGGGGACAGGGCAGGGCCTCCGCTTCCTGGCCCCTCAGGGGAGATGGGGTGGAGCCAGGAAGGGCTCGGCGACTCCTTCAAGGCCCCTTCCGTGACTCCAAGCTAGTGATATATATCTAAGGTTCTTACACCCCCAGATTCAGCGATCCCCCCTATCTCGGTGCCGCCAGGAGCTGGGAGTGAAGGGAGAGATCAGAGGAGCTGCCTGCCAGGGAGCAGGGGAGGGGAAGGGAGGTGGGAGGGCTGTGAAGGGGAGCAGGTGGGAGAAGGAAGGTGAGTCAGCGCAGAGCGGAACAGCAGGGCTTTGCAGCCTTGGAGCCTCCCTGCAGCTGCGTGCTCGCCTCTGGGCTCTGGGCTCGCACCCCTGTGGCCCCCGCCCCCCCATGCCCACTGTCACAAGTGTCTGAGCAAAGTGGCAAATTGGTGACAAGGAAGGTGTTCGGGAGAGACCTTGAAGTGCCTCCACATCACTCTGGACGGGAGGCCCTCTTAGGGTGGGCCCACACCCCTTCCTCTCTTGTCCTTATGGATGGAGGGCTGGGCAGCCTCTAAGATGTGCTCCAGGTCAAAGGTGCTGTATCCAAGGGTGCCTGAGTCTGAGGTCTTCTTTAGCTACCGCTGGCAGCCCAGGGCACCAGAGCATCACTGAGATGAAGCAGGCAGGAGAGGATGAGATAGACGAGGTCCTCCCAGGGGTCTGCAGGGCTGGATGGGGTGGGGGGTGAGACCCTGGGGTGCTCCCACCTGGCGCTCTTCTGAGAGCATGGGCAGGTGAGTGGCTGCACTTTTGTCTTGCTGAGTGGCCCCTGTAGGCCCTTCGAGGCCCCCAAAGGTCACAGGTGCACTCTGGGATATCTGGGTGGGGGCAAAGGAGGAAAGGAGGCAGCCCCTCCCCCCTCTCTTAGCCCCTGCCTCAGGGAGGACAGGAGTGAAGAGGAAGCCAGCCCCTGGGCTTCTGACAGTCTTCACCTTGGTTCAGGCCAACCCCTTTGTTCTCTGGGCCTCGGTTTCCTCTCTGAGACCAAACCCTTGTCCCACCTACCTTGAAAGGTGTTATGCAAATAAGAGACATTGTAATGAGTTGTTGGGGACTTGGACCCCTTTCTCCAGGAAAGAGGCCTCAGCTTCTATTAAACAGTTAAGGCATGTGGAATGCACCATGATTTACCCAAATGGCCAAATGTTGCCTGATGAAATGTGGTCATTCACAAGCAGCCAACAGCGCTTCACAGCAGGTGATCCTGCCTCCTGGTTCCCTGTGTTTCCTGAGAGAGCTGGCACCTTTGCTAGAAGATTCCTGGGAGCAGGGAGGGTGCCCTCTGCTTCCTCATACTCCGAATGTTGGGTACACAGTTGGCCTGTAAAATAGACTTAGAGCTGGAAGGAACCCTCAAACTCGAAGGTTCTGTGCTAGATGAGCGACCATGGCCACAATTCCACCGGGTGTGCACACCCTTTGCAATGGGACGTGACCATGCTCCCGAGGGGTGGAGTCGATCTCCCGCCCCTTGAATCGTGACCGGGATTAGCCAATAAAATGCAATGGAAATGATGTTATACAAGTTCAAGGCTAGGCTCCAGAGACTGCAGCTTCTGCCTTCACCGTCTTAGGCACCAGGAAGGGATCTGGTATAGCCAACTGAAGGAAGAGAGGCCACTGGAGGAGAACCGGGGCCCCCCGTGCCCCCCACCCCCACCCCCGGGCCAACAGTGAGACCTACTGCCCAACACGTGAGTGAGGCCCTCATGGATCTTACAGCCTGGCTGATCTCCCCGCTGAGCAGGGCTGCTGGAGTGAGCCCAGGGAAACCAGCCCTGCTACAGCACCGCAGAAAGAATAAACCATTGTTGTCTAAGTTGAGCGTGGCCTGTTACACAGCACAGGCTAACTGAAGCCCGGGGCGGGGAAGGGACTCACCCAAGGTCCCACAGTGAAGCAGAGACCAGGTCCGACTATGACCAGGTTTCCCCGCTGCCCCCTAGAGCCCTTCCCACCACAGTGTCCTGCAGCCCAGTTAAGCAGCACAGCCTGGTGGGGGTGGGTATGTGGGGTATAAACCAAGCAGGCTCTTCCCACTTCTCCCTGAGTCATAAAGGGTTGGCTGACGTCCACACAGGCTTCCCCTGCCCATCATCACTTAGGAAGAAGATATGGTTCATCCCATTCTAAAGATAGTGAAGCTGAGACCAAGAGCTGATGGGCAACTTGCTGACAGCCACACAGCTTGTTAATAGCAAAGCTCTGACTCAAACCCACTCAAACCTCTTAGGGCCACTTAGGATCCTTCCCACTGGCTCCCAGGAAGGAGACCAGCAGGCGATGAAGTTCCCTCCAAGGGTCAGTCTCTCAGACAGGGGCACAGACACATACACAATACACACAAACCTACCACACACACACAAACACATCCCATACACACAATACACACATACGTACCACACACAGACACGCATCATGTTGGTCTCTCTCTCTCTCTCTCTCTCTCTCTCCGTTTCCCTCTATCTCTCCTTCCCAACCCTCCATCTGCAATCAGCCTACCGCTAATGGACCATATACTTTATTAAAAATATATAGTTACAAACTCCATTGTCAACCTGGGCTGGGCCTGCAGGCCCAGAGGGCCCACAGGGAGGGATGGCCCTTACCCTGCTCCTTGAGGTCCCACTTCTGCACCCAAACCCAGTACTATCCACGGGCCAAGAGAGCTGGCTCCGAGGGTCTCAAGGGACCAGCCAGCTGGGCAGGGGAAGGTTGGGCTTGAGGGGTGCCGAGTGCGAGGGCTGCACCTCCTCGCCCTGCAGGTACAAATGGCAGAAGGTGGATGTGGTGCCTCCATCTCTCCATTTATAGATATTTACGAAAGAAAGTCATGAGCAACAGACCACAGTCATGCAAAAGAAACGCACACCCCTCCCACCCCCTCAAACTAACCACCGGCCCACCCCGGAACCCCAAGATGCCCACCCCCCGACAGTCCAGCCGCCTTCCCCAAGGTTCTGAGAGCAAAGGGGGAATGTCCTTGAAGGGTCGGTGGGGAAAGGGTGGTGGGTCTGGGGTTCCTGAGCCGCCAGTGGGTAGGTGCTGGAGAACCCAGGCTGACCAGACGGAGGGTATCCTGGCCCTTTCCCAGGCCTGGGTTCTGGAGTTAGTAGGAAGGGGCCTCCCAGTCTCTGAAGCCCCCAGCTCTCTCCAGAAGGTCCATGGAGCCAGGGTGAGCCACTCTGTCCTGAGTGCGGTGGAGGTGTCCTGGCAGCCCACCCCCGAAAGAGGCTCTGGTGGGAAGCGAGAGGGCGGGCCTGGAGGTCAGATGGCGGACTCCCTGCGGTAGGAGATGTTGTCCAGCGGGAGGGTGGCTTGCATGCGCTCCAGATCCAGGTGGCTGCCAAACTCCAGCATCCGGATGATGCCCGCCTCCTCCTTGGAGCCTGCCTCCAGGCCCAGGCCCGCGGCCACGGCGGCAGCGGCCGCGGCCTCCTCCTCCATCTCCTCTTCCTCCTGGCTCATGAGGGCCAGCTCGTTCTCATAGCAGAAGGCACTGGGCGGGGGCGGTGGGGCGGGCAGCACGGTGATCTTACTCTCCTGCAGCTCCCGGGCGGAGCAGCAGGGCGTGCCGGCCACCTCGTAGGTCTTGTGGAAGCGCGAGTAGTCCACCTTGTAGTGGCTCTTCTCCTCAAAGACCACGGGCTCGAAGCGGTGGCCCCATAGGATCTCGCTGGCCAGGTAGGAGCTGCGGGCCTGGGTGGTCATGGCCGTGGCCTCCACCATGCCTTCCAGGATGACCACGATCTCAAAGTCCTCCGACTCCAGCTCCTCCTTGCCCATGCCGTAGAGCGGGCTGTCCTCGTCGATCTCGTGGACGATGATGATGGGCGACACCAGGAAGATGCGGTCCAGGCCGATGTCGTAGCCCACGTTGAGGTCCCGCTGGTCCAGCGGCAGGTACTCGCCCTCCTGGGTCATGTAGGGCTTGATGAGCTGGGCCCGCACGTGGGCCTCCACGATGTGGCTCTTGCGCAGGTTGCCCACGCGCCACATCAGGCAGAGCTTGCCGTCGCGCACCGAGATGACCGCGTGGTGGCTGAACAGCAGCGTCTGTGCCCGCTTCTTGGGCCGGGCCATCTTGGCCATGATGGTGCCGATCATGAAGGAGTCGATGACGCAGCCCACGATGGACTGGACCACCACGGCGATGACCGCCAGCGGGCACTCCTCCGTCACGCATCGGAACCCGTAGCCGATGGTAGTCTGCGTCTCCACTGAGAACAGGAAGGCACCCAGGAAGCCGTTCACGTGCATGATGCAGGGCTTGGCGGCCGCCGGGGCCGCCCCGCCGCCTCCCGCCACCGGGGACCCCGCCGCGGCCCCCGCCGGGCCGGCCTCCAGGTCACCGTGGAAGAAGGCGATGCACCAGAAGAGGAGGCCAAAAAAGAGCCAGGAGACAAGGAAGGCCGCGGAAAAGATCATGAGCATGTAGCGCCAGCGTGTGTCCACGCAGGTGGTGAAGATGTCCGCCATGTAGCGCTGCGACTTGTTGCTCAGGTTGGCGAAGTAGACGTTGCATTGGCCGTTCTTCTTGACGAAGCGGTTGCGGCGTTTCCGCCGGGGCACGTGGGCCTGCCCGTTGCGGCTGTGCCCGTGCATGTCCTGAAGCCGGCGTGGTCACCTGGGAAGACGCAGGGCCTGCAGGGGAGAAGCAGACACGTGAGACGCTGGGGAGCGAGTGGCTGCCGTGGGAGCGGCTCTCCAAGGGCCCCCGGAGTCCGGGTTCCAGGGCTGCAGGGAACCCACCCAATGATGCTCAGAAGGGGCGGAGCCTGGACTGGGACCCAAGGCTTCCTCCACCACGTGGGCAGAATGTTAAGGTGGTTCTGACAACAGGGAGGGAGTGCCTCCGTGACTGGCCCAGCTCCGGGATCGGGGTCTGCCAGACCAGAAGCTGAGGCCACCGGGATCCAGGCCCTAGTCCCAGCCCCTCCCGCTGCCCCTCCTCCCCCACCGAAACCTCCTGTGCCCGCTCTTCCGGGGGCTTCCTGATGCCCATCTCGGCAGCGTCCTTGCACTGTTTGTCCCACGTGCCCTGAGCAGAGGAAGTGGTGAATGCTCTGGGCCCCGCTCACCTCCCTGGGCTCAGCCTCTGCCCTTCTGGGTCTCTCGGGGGTCGGACATTCTCCTGTGTGGTCCAGTTCGGCAGCCACTGGCCACCTGTGGCTCTTACATTTAATTAAAATTAAATAAAACGTTAGCTTCAGTTACCCGGCTGCGCTCGCCACATTTCAAGGGCTCTGTAGCCACATGTGGCTAATGGCCACCATACTGGACAGAGCAGATGCAGGACATTTCCATCATTGCAGAAAGTTCTACTGGGCAGTGCTGGGACCCACAGCCCAACGTCAGTTCCTGTCCTGTCCCCAAACTTGTTGGGAGCAGTGGTGGGTGAAGACTCCAGTGTGGTGGTCAGGACGGACATAAGGGGAGCCCTGATTTTTGGCTCCCGTGTAGGCATCCCTATTTCCATATCACAGGTGAGGAAACGGGGGCTCGGAGAGGGGAACTGGCCTAAGGCTGCACCGCTGGTAAGTGAGTCCAAGTCCAGGTGTGTCTAACTCTTCAGCCCCCAGGTGCTGTCAGTATTGCTGAGTTCCCGGTGTGAAGACCTGGGGTGGCGGAGGCAGACACACCACTACCTAGCTATGTAAACTCAGGCAACTCATTTCACCTCTCTGAGCCTCAGTTTCCTCAGTTGTAAAACGGGGATCAAAACCCTACCTCACAGGACCCGAGGAGACAGTAGGTGCTCAGTTAAAGCCAGTTGCCCTCCTGCCTTCTTTCCCGCTTCCTAGAGCAGGAGGAAGCTGGTGAGAGGCAGGATTTGCCTGTCAGCATCCCCAGCTGTTTTGGTGGAGGTGGCCTCTCACCCTGCCAGGTGGCGGGCGTGCCAGTTGGGCCCACGGAGGGCAGACCTTCCCCTCACCCTCCTCTCCGCTGGGGCCCCAGGAGAGAGATGGTGCCGCCCAGGGCCCCAGCGGATGGCAGGGCCGGGGCTGGGCCCGGGCTCGGGTTCCTAGTAACGTTTTGGCCCAGAATTATATAAGGCTGGAAGTTTCTATTTTCTGTTCTATTCTTCTTCCTGATCTAATTGTGCATCTGTGGCAATGTTTATACACTTCCCCGGTTCAGGACAACTTGGTTGCCGCAGCAACCGGTGCGCGCCAACGCTGTAATTTAGAGATCAACAGCTTCAGAGCCTGCCTCTTCCTGGGAGAAACTCCCTCTCTCAGCCCAGGGAGAGTGAGCCCTGCCCCCATCTCCTCCCTCCCCTGCAGTCACCCTATCCTGACTCTGGGTTCTCCTCCCTTTCCCCCTTAAAAGGAGCTCCCTGGATCCCACAGTCCTGGATTGAAGTCCCAGATCCACCATGTAACTTGGGCAAGTTACGTGACTGCTCTGCACCTCAGTTTCCTCATCTGGAAAATGGGACCAGTGAGACCCATCAGTCTAAAGACCTAACAGGTAATGCGGGTGTGCAGGGCTGGCCCTTAAGAGGTCATGATTTTAACTGGGCTTCCCAGACCCTCTCTGCTACCTCCCCTAGAGTCCCAACAGCCAGGGCTCCAGGTGGGTAGCCCTGAGGGCATTGGGGGCCAGGGGCACCTTCTAGGCTATAAATGGCTTTCAGAGAGGTCTTCCTTCGCTAAATACATCCCTCTCTGCTTTGTCTCACCATCTTGAATGCATCCATTAGCACCACAGAAAGAACCAGAGCCCGTAGGAAGGGTTTCAAGATCACTGATTTCAAGATCCTCATTTTACATCTGAGGCCAAGGAAGCTCAGAGCTGAAATGAACTTGCTAAGGGTCCCAGAGCAGGTGCGCCAGCCCTGAGCAATCACCTCACTTCCACTCCTGGAAGGTCAAGGAGGTGCTCCCGGGAAGAGGAGCTTCCTCTCTGGAGGGGGTTGGGGTAGGACTTCGGGGCTAGGGAAGAGAGGGCACCAGCCCAGCCCTGGCAGGCCCTGGACCCACCAGCCTCAGGTCTGCAGGATAGAGAGGCAGAGGGGACAGAGTGTAGCAACCTGGGCCTTTGGTGGATGAAGACGGTGAGGCCCAGAGAGGGTAAGGGCCCTGTCCAAGGCCAGACAGGAGCCCAGGGTCCTGCAGGGCCCTCAATCTCTGCCCAAAGGAACTGGTCCTGACCTTGGGGGTTCATCTGGTGCTGCAGGAGAGGGTTCTTCATGGGGCTCCCCCCACCAGCACTGCCCACTGTTTCCCATCCCTTAGTGGAAGTGCCAGGAGTCTCAGCGAAGCCCCAGGACGAGGCTCCGTACGTCCCTACCCCCTACACTCACACCCTCCACTTCAACACCGCCCCAGCCCCTGCCCTTCCGTCACCCCAATTCCCCATCCCCAGCACCCACATGTAGCCCGGGGAGGGGCACAGCTCATCTCCCGGCCCCATGCCTCCTCTCCCGGTCACAGCAACCATTCCCCGAGCCCCTGCCCTGGGCCAGGCCCGGGGCCACCACCGTTGTGCCTGCTAGCTCAGGCGGTGCTCAGAAACGTCCACTCCTGGGCCTTTGGGAAAGCTGCCCGCGAGCACAGGTGCTGCCACCAGGTCCGACACTCCACCACGGGCAGCCCATGTGTGGGGCGTCCCCCTGAAGACCCTGGGCTGGTGAGGGCCCAGCCCCTCGTCCTCAGTCACCTGCCCAGATACACCACCACTCCATCCATCACCATAGCCCCTGCGCAAGAGCGGGAGGTTCAGCTGCCGGCACCGCACGAGGATGACACAAAGTGAGGGGTACGGAGCTCGGCCAGTGCTCGCGGGTCACAGCTGCCAGGAGACGGCCAGCTTTTCTGTCCCTTGTTTGTCACATGGGGCTTCCTGGCGAAGGCACAAGGACCCAAGGGCAAAGTGTGAAAGAGAAAGGGACACAGATCATGGGAGAGAGGCGACAGGCATTGATGATTGGGTACCATCTTCCTCCGAATATAGATGTTTTATTAAAAGAGAGAGAGCGAGGGTGCCCTAGCTGTTCAGGTGCCTGTACCATGGCTACAACTAAGTGTACTTTTCTGGAAAAAGGGAGCTGGTCTAATCCGCTTGCACCGAAAGTGCCCTGTGCGCACACACTGGGGAACAGGGTTTCTATGGTGGGGGCCCGGGGGGCCGGGCGCTCTGGCTGCCTTGCTGGGTGACCTGGAACAAGTCCCTCCCCTTCCCAGCCAGGCTCTCCCTCCTTTATTCTAAGAGTGCAGGCTGCAGCATCTTTCACGGTGAACGTTCTTTCTTTTTGGGAAATAATGGGGATGGGAGATGCTGGCTGCTTTTTGAAATGTAATGTCCTTTCTTAGCCAAGTGAAGAATCGACAATGCTGTGCAAGTTACCAACTCTTTTTTTTTTTTTAAATTTTGCTGTGCTGTGAACATCTGGATCCTGGACAACTAGGGAAACTGAGGCTGAGAGCAGGGCTGTGGCACATGAGTCAGCAGCTGGCGATGGACACCTGAGCCTCAGGGAGAGAGTGAAGGTGACCAGCAGGGCTGTCAGCTCGCTGGCACCATCTCTATCCTGCTCCTTCCTGAGGAGTTAGGGAGGGCTGGACCCTGCCTGCCAGGGGGTCCAGAGAGGCAGGAGGACCACCCCGCACCTGTGTCCTCTTAGGTTTTCCCTATGATACGATGACACCAAATGCCCCCTCCTTGCCCACAGCTCCCTTTGCCGAAAAAAAGCCAATAAAGTGGCGGCAGCCTCAACGGTTTCCCGCAGCCTGGGAAGGCTGTGCAGGCGAACCTCCCCACGAGCACCCGCCGCCACTCGTGGGAGTCACGGTGGCGTCTGCAGGTGCGTCACGCAGGCCCTCTGGCCCCAGACAGCAGCAGCAGCGTGTCCTGAGGCCCAGGCGGGCTGGCCTGGCCGCACTCGGCCCCTAGACGGCTTGGCAGGAAGGGGCAGAGGCGCACACGTAGGGGGTGCTGAGCTCGCCTGCAGGCCTTCAAGCACCCCACTGATGTTGGGTGGGACAGCAGGGGAGGCGGAGGGACCTGCCGGAGGTCACACAGCTCAGAGTGGGGCCCAGCTGAACCCGTCATCCCTCGGTGGCCGCCCTCAGAGAGGGAACACTCTGGAAGTGCCAGCTCTATGCCAGGCGCTGTCTGGTCCCTCTTGCTGAAACATCACTACAACTCTGTTAATTTAACAAGTATTTATTAAGCACCTACCACAGCAACAAGCAGGGTTATTACTTCTCTTCCCAGCTGAAGAATCACAGGCTGGGCGTGGGGGTGGGGGAGTAGGGACGGGGATGGGGTCACACAGCAGATGTGGCAAAACCGGGATTCCGACTCAGGCCTGGGTGGGTCCAGGTTCTGGCTCACCCTGGTCCCCAGCCTCTGGCCTTCCCTTCACCTCCGACGATGCCCTGTTCAACCCGGACCCCCTCGTGCCTCTCCCCAGCTCTCCAGCCTCAGCCCGAGCCCCCTCTGTTCTCTGAAGCCTTCCGCGGCTGCACTGCCAACCTCCAGCCCTGCTTCCTCACAGCCCCTTGACCCTCACTCGGCTTCTTTTCAACTTGATGAAAATAACGTGCTGGTTAAAGCCTCACATTCGGGGCTTTAACCAACACATTAGGCTCTCAGGCTCAGCTCTGTCAACCTCCTAGCACGTCCTCTGTGGACCTCGGTTTCCTCACCTGCAAAATGGCGATGATGCTAACAGTACCTACCTCACCTGCGTAATAGAAACATCAGCTGAGGGTTCAACAGGGCATTGCAGGTAAAACGCAATGAATGAGATGAGATGATGATGGTGATGAAGACGGCGGTGTAAGAACACTGGCCTGGGAGACCGGAAACCTGGCTCCAAGTCCTGGCTCCACCACTAACTGCTCCAGCCAGGGGCTCCTTCTCTCCATCTGCAAAATGGGGGACCGTAATTGCTCTCTGGCCAGAGAGCTGGGAAGATGTAATGAAGTAAGAGCCCAGCACAGAGTCTGAAATAAGGCCGGTGATCTGGTGGGCGTTCTTGAGTCTGATGAGCCCCACTCATTCCTGAGTCCCTCTTGGGCCTGAGGGGAGGCTGCCTCTTCTAGCAGAGGTCGCACCCTCGGGGAAATGGGGGCGGTGCAGGGCAGAGGGTGGGGGGAAGAGAAGATTCCCCTGGGAGAAGTGAAAGGAATTAACAACACTGCCCCATTTCCCAGCCTTGTGAGGAGCACAGGGCCTGCCCCCAACCCCAGCTCTGACTGAGGCCTCTCAGGCCTGGACTACCCGCTTTGGCAGGGAGGGTCCTTTCATCTCACACACGTGGGGATTTGGAGGAGCGAGAGGACTTAAGTGCAGGCAGCTGTGCTCCTCAAAGAGTAAGAGGTGGCTAAGGATGGATCTAGCCATGGGGGTGTCCCGTCCTGCCCATAGTCCTCTGCAGGCCCCTGTCCTGCTCCTCAGACCCTGGGAGGTCTGACTACCTTCTCTCTATGAATCTCCAGAGCCCAAATCTTCCCCCTCCCAGGGCAGTGGCTCTGACTCTGGAGTCTCTGTACCACTTTCCAACTGTGTGACCTTGGGCAAGTTACTTAACCTCTCTGGTCCCTGCACGCCTCATCCTTAGGTGGCTCTAAGAGTATTCTTACCTCATAAGATTATTCTGAGAGGTAAATGGGATCATGCACAGGTGCTCAGCACAGAGTAAGTGGTTGGTAAGTGGTACAAATCACTTCAGAGGCTGAACAGTCCTTCCCTCGATCCCCTCCCCTGGATTTCAGATGTCATGCCCCGGAGCCCACCCTGCACCCATCATGCGGCCCCGTCCAACTTTTCTTCCAACACCAGCACTAGGGAGCAGGTGAGTAAGAGCAGTGCCCTCAGACTCTCACAGAGCTGGGCTGGCTGGCTCCAGCAGGATCCTTGACCTCTAAGCTTCAGTGCCTTCATTTACAAAGGAACACAGTAACGCCTACCTTGCAGGGTGGTGTCGTGAGGACCAGAAGCAGATTGTCAACCGTCATAAAAGTGCAGGCCACACCGTGGGGGCTCAACAGACTCTCTTCCTCCCCCTCACCTTCTTTTGTACCCCGAAATCCCACTGCACACGTAGCCCCTCCCCCACTGGCCAGCAGTGTGACATTGCGAAATCCACACGGAGCATTTAGTGTGCACTTGCTCTGTGCGGGCACTGTTCTGAGTGCTTTACGCTGATCAATTCCTGCCATCCTCATCATGACCTCAGAGGAAGTTTCCGTTTTCATCCCTACTTTATTTATTTTTTAAATTTTTTTGGCTGCACCACGTGGCTTGCAGGATCTTAGTTCCCTGACCAGGGATTGAACCTGTGCCCCCTGCTGTGGAACTGCGAGTCCTAACCACTGGACAGCCAGGGAATGCCCCATCCCTACTTTAGAAGTAAGATAACCAAGGCACAGAGAGGTTCGGCAACTTGCCGAAGGTCACACAGCTTGTAAGTAGTAAAGCCAGGATTTGGAACCAAGCAGTTTGATGTCAGAGCACAATCATTAGACACTCTGCTCTCCTGCCTCAGAGAAACACTGTCGTATCAAAAGTTTCTTCCACTTAGTAAACACTTATCACGCCTGCCCTCCTTTGTGCCAGGTTCTGTCCAGCAGGTCCTACTGGGAAAGGAGAAACTGGGTCATAGGGCAAGTTGGAGCCAGGAACTGGGTCCCTGATTTGAGGTCCAGACAGAGCCTAGACACACAGGTGACTCTGGGCTCCAGAGGGGCTCTGAGCAGTGTGGGGTGAACTGGCTCATTCCTCCAGCTCCACAACCACCTCACCTCCCAACCACTCAGCCAGCCAGTGAACAGGTTTAGAAAGCAAATTCCCCAGAATGTCCAGACGGACCTTCCAGTCATGGCCAAATGGCAGGAGCTGGTGGCTGGAGGACAGAAGGGCCACTGCTCCAAGCTGCAGGTACGCCCTGTGCTGCATTGCTGACGCCTGGCCCCTGCCCTGATAGATGGAGGGCTCCCTGCTCCCAAAGAAGCCTCTTCTATTGGCCAGACAGTCCCACCAAAGAGGCCCCCCAGACACATTTGCCCTCTCCCTATAGGAACTTGAAGGCAAGAGCAGATCCCCGAAGGCTTCTCTCTTCCAGAACAACCTCTGCTCCCTCGCTGGTGGTGGGATTCAATCCCCCACTGTCTTGCTGTGGCTTCTAGGGACCTGCTCTGCTGCATGCTCATTCCTCATAGGCGCTCACTCAGTTACTATTGCACACTTGCTGCGGGTCAGGCACAGGCTGTGGACTCACGCAACTTATGCATCGTTTGGGGAGAGATGCTATACACGTAACAAGCATTTGCACAGGTGACAGCCATCAGCTGTGGTGAGCTGCTTGAAGGAAAATTATGGTGTGACGTGAGAGAGAAGAAAAGGGGCCGTAGTTCGATGGGGGTCCCCGAAGGCCTCTTTGAGAAAATGACATTTAAACCGAGACCTGAGTAGTAGGTGGGAGCCAAGACAATCGGGAGAATTGTGTGTCTGTGTGGAAGAGGGGTGTAGAACATTCCAGAAAGAGAATCTGCAGCAAGGCCAGAGAGCAGGACTGAAGTGAGCAAGAGGGAGGGTCGCCCAGGATGAGGCCCCAGAGGTGAGGGGTGGGCAGGGTTTCAGAATTCATCCTCATTGCTATGGGAAACGGGCAGGTGGTGAGGTTTTGCCTGGTTTGATCTTTTCAACTTTGATGTGACATCTTTAAGACAAATAGGAATAAGCTGTAATATAATAAACCCTTGTGTATTCACCACCAGGCTTCAAAAATAAAACGTCCTCAATATGGCCCCAGTGGCACCCCTGCCCTTGTCTGGCCTCAGAGGCCTCTGCTGTCTGATCATGGGGCACACACCGGAATGAGATGTCAGGATGCTTTGTGGGGCACAGTGGAAGCTGCAGGCCAGCGACAGGGCTGCCACTGCTGCCCAGGTAGCTGATGACGGTGGCCTGGAGCCGCCAGGGTGGTGGCAGCGTTGCTCATGAGACGTAAAGAGACTGGGGACACATTCCGGACAGAGAGCCCCCAGGTGTGGCGATGGGCTGGGTGGGGGGTTGGGAAGAGGGGTGTCAGGAGTAGGTAATGGTGAGATGCTGAAAGAGGACCAGTTCCTAGTGTGCAGTGGCCTTGGAATGTCCACATCGGGAAGTCCACGGCATGTCAGCCCCCGAGATCCGGACAGAGCTAGACTCATTCGATCGTGCACACCTGGATGAGGCTGTAAGTTGTAAGAGTGGATGAGATCGCCCAGGCAGGGATGCTGGATGGGAAGAGAAGAGGGCCTCAGACCCAGCCCCGAGCATCTCCGGCACGCGGAGGAGAACCTGCCTCCGCAGATGGAGGCCAAGGGGCAGAGGGAGAGGATCAGCAGGACAGCGGGGCCCCTGAAGCCAGGAGAAGAGGGAGTTTCAGCAGAGTCGCCCAGTTGGCCCTGACCAGCCCAGACTACCTAGGCCAGTGGTGCCACCTCCTTTTCCCCATTAGGGTGCTCCCTCTCCCTGGCCAGAAAGGGTGAAGACTCCTCATGGGCAGAGGAAAAGGCAAGGTGCTGGGCGGGGTTGGGGGGGTCAGGGGGCAGGAACAGAGGTGACTTCCGCACAGCCCACAGCAGCCTTCCGATCCCAGCTCCACAGCCAGGGGTGGGCGTGATCACTGACAGCCCCTCCCCCCATTGCCTCATCCTGGGCTTCTCAGCAAACAAGACTCCAGGAGCTGGAGCTGCTGGCCTGGGAAGAGGGTCTCCCAGAGTTTGGGGAGTGGGGGCTGATGCCCCCTCACTCACACAGGATTCCTTGAATTCTCTGCTGGGCTCACAGGCCGAACCTAAGAAGAGGTGTGGGGAGGAGGGGGAGTGGGTCAGGGGGGTCAGAGCCAAGTGCCAGGGCGAATTCAGCCAAGGCCACCCCGGGCAGCTTCGGAGAGCCATGCGATTGCCTGTGACACTTGTGTGGGCTCCTGGGCCTGCAGACACTCAGGCACTCAAAGAACCAGGCGCCTGGTTTGCCCAGCCCAGACTGGAAGCTGCCCAAACACGATGGCACACCGAGGAGCCAGTGAAAAAAGGAGGGGGAGTCCGGTAGGAAGCAGTGTAGGTCTTCAAGATGTGTTTTTTTGTTTTGTTTTGTTTTTGCGGTACGCGGGCCTCTCACTTTTGTGGCCTCTGCCGTTGCGGAGCACAGGCTCCGGACGCGCAGGCTCAGCGGCCATGGCTCACGGGCCCAGCCGCTCCACGGCACGTGGGATCTTCCCGGACCGGGGCACGGACCCGCGTCCCCTGCATCGGCAGGCGGACTCTCAACCACTGCGCCACCAGGGAAGCCCTTCAAGATGTGTTTTTAAGTGAAAGAAGGTAACTGTGATGAACACTGAGCATAGTATCTACCATTTGTATAAAAAAGGAGAGAAAAGAAATTTATAGATACACATCTTTGCTTTTCTGTGCTTGTCTATGGATGGAGACCCAGGAAACTGGTGACACTGGCTGCCTCCGGGGAAGGGAAGCAGGTGCCTGGGGGAGGGGTGGGAGGAAGAATTCTCACTGTATTCCCGTTTGTGTCTTTTTAATTTTAGAACCATATGAATGTATTACCTACAAAAAAAAAAAAAAGACACATAGAAAGTTTTAAAACTAGTGTGTACCTATGTGTATTTTCCGAGAAGGGTCATAGCATTCATAAGGTCCTCAAAACGGACTGTGATCCCAGAAAGCCTGAGAACAAACACTTCACTTTGGTACTGAGTGGCCATGGAAAAATGTCTTAACCTCTCTGAATCGCATCCATAAAAAGGGGAGGGACAAGACCCACTTCATAGGCATGTTGCCAAGATGAACAGTGACAGTGGAGGGTAAGGGGTTATAAACTGCAAAATGCAAAAACCCTTTGTGAAGGGGATGACTTACCGTCACCTCCAGTCCTCTCCGCTGCCCCCTCCAGGGCTCCTCTGAGCCCACGATCCTCCCAGCAGTTCTGATGGAGGCTGCTGGCTCACCCTTGCCTCCCTCCTCAAGTCCTCCAGGCCTGAGGGCCCCTCTGCGGGTTGCCCCTCTCCCAGCCTCTCTATTCAGAACCCATGCAGTGTCCAGGCTCAGCCCTGACTAAAAATACCACCCGGCCCCCATCACCCTCCAGAGACAAGCAGATTTGGCACCTGCTCCAGTGTCTGCTGGGCGTCTAAGAGGCATCACAAACCCAGCATAGCCAAGATGGAAGGATCGCCCCTCCCCTGCCTTCCCCATCTCTGTCTGTGGCCTCCTGGGGGTGCTGCTCAGGCATCACATCTGGGCGTCATCCTTCAACCCTCCCCAAACCCAAGAGTCATAATCCTGGTATGATAACTAACATTTAGTGTTTACTCTGGGCCAAGCCCTGGCCACTCCTTTGACCCTCATGACACCCTGGAGGTGGGCACTGTTATTTTCGTCCCCACCGGGAGTTCAGGAGCTTCCCCAAGCAGGTGAACCGCAGGAATGGGACCTGGACGTGGGCCCCAGGCCCAGTCCATCCAGCCTGCGGCGCCCTCCCTGCCGCAAGCCACGTCATCGCCGACAACTGCACGGGGTCCTCCCTGAGCCTCCCTGCCTCCACTCCCCGTGCAGTCCGTCTCCACACGGGCTGAGGACCCACGTCACTCCTCAGCGTGGAGCTCTCGGCTTCCCACGGTGCCGTCCTGCCCTCCAGTCTCCCCTCTCCACTCCCACCCCGACCCCCGGCCCCCGACCACTCGGGCCTTTCTTCTTGCCCCTCCTGGATAAAATCCTCCAAGACTCCACTGCTCACACCTTCCTACCATTCAGGTCTGGACTCAAAGGCTGCCTCCTTCAAGAGGCCCCCCAGGCATTCTCCGTCTGCGTCCTGGTCTTCCTCACAGCATTTATCCAATCCAAACTGATTTCACCCACAGTCTCCGCGAGTGCCGGGACCTCAGCTCTCTGCTTCACCCCTGAACCCCAGTGCCTGGCACAACGCAGACACATAATAAACATCCGACGACTGACAAAGAGACGAGGTAATTTCAGCCTGTCATAATTCCCGTGAAGGACCTAAGCAAGGGTGATGTGACAGAACGTGACCAGGGAGGAGCTATTTTTGTCACCAGAGTTAGGGAGAACCTCTCAGTGGAGGTGGCCTCTGAGTGGAGACCAGAAGGAGATCTTCTGTGGTGCTGGAGTGGGGCAGGACGTCCAGGGCCTCGGGCCTCGGCCTCACACTCTTACGGAGCACTGGCTTCTCAGCAGGTGTCCCCAGGTGTCCTCCCAGCTGGGCACCCCGGGTCCTAGGCCCATAAAAGAAGCTCCGAGGACAGGAGGAGGCAGTGCCGGGGCAGGGTCAGCAGGAGAGGGTGCAGCAGACAAGCCTCGGAAGGGCCAGACAGCGGCAGGGACACTTGTGCTCATCCACAGCCGTGAGCGACTGTCGCTGTCAGAATGCCTACTAAGCGCAGGGAAAGAGCTACGTGCTCACCCGTCACCTCTGACCGTCTGCCAGCTGGCTCCTGAGGCCAGAGACTCGCAGACTCCATTCACTCATTCATTCGTTCATCACCCTAAAAACACGCTGAGCTGGACAGGTAGCTGCCCTCCTGCCTAGTATGTGTCCAACACAGCCCAGTGTCGTCCCTCGGAGGGCACTTCATAAGTCATTGTGGAATGAATGAACACTTATTGAGCACCTGCTGTGTGCTGGGAGAAGAGAAATGAGTAAGACACCACCCTGCTTTGCTGAGCTCCGCAGGTAAGTATGTGAGGAGGGCTGAAAGGATCCTCACGGCCAGAGGGCTTGGAGAGAAGGTCGCCAGAAAGGCACGAGGCAAACAGAGAGCCCAAAGACAAAGCAGGGCTGGGGGGGTGCAGAGAGCGGGACCTAGGCCCCAGGGTGGGGTGGTTGACCAGGAGGCTCGGGGGCCTGGAGCTAAGTGGGCTGCTGGGCAAAGGAAGGAAGGTCTGAGGACAGAATAGCAGTACCCTGCAATTCTCAGCACTTATGTTCTTAGGAACCAAGCACCCTGGAGAAAAGGAATCTGGACACTCAAGCCTTCTCAGTGTTGCCTCCAGAATTTCTATACAGGGCAGTAAATTTCAGACTTTCTGACCAAGACCCAGAGTAAAAACATATTGTGGGGCTTCCCTGGTGGCGCAGTGGTTGAGAATCCGCCCGCCAGTGCAGGGGACACGGGTTCGAGCCCTGGTCCGGGAAGATCCCACATGCCACGGAGCAACTAAACCCGTGAGCCACAACTACTGAGCCTGTGCTCTAGAGCCCGCGTGCCACAACTACTGAGCCCACGAGCCACAACTACTGAAGCCCACGCACCTAGAGCCCGTGCTCCACAACAAGAGAAGCCACCACAATGAGAAGCCAGCGTACTGCAACGAAGAGTAACCTCCGCTCACTGCAACCAGGGAAAGCCCGCGCACATCAATTAAGACCCAACGCAGCCACGAATAAATAAATAAATCTATATATTAAAAAAACCATATTTTACATTGCTACTCATCATACAATACAGTCCATATATTTTAAGAGATGAAACAAAAGCATCACAAAATAATACCCTCATTACATACAAGTGCTTGAAATTTTCTTTTTTTAAAAACTAATTTATTTTATTTTATTTATTTTTGGCTGCATTGGGTCTTCGTTGCTGCACGCAGGCTTTTCTCTAGTTGCGGTGAGTGGGGGCTACTCTTCATTGCGGTGCGCGGGCTTATTGCTGTGGCTTCTCTTGTTGCGGAGCACGGACTCTAGGCGCACTGGTTTCAGTAGCTGTGGCACGCGGGCTCAGCAGTTGTGGCACACGGGCTTAGTTGCTCCGCGGCATGTGGGATCTTCCCAGACCAGGGATCGAACCTGTGTCTCCTGCATTGGCAGGCGGATTCTTAACCACTGTGCCACCACGGAAGCCCGAAATTTTCTTTTTTATTTCATAAAAAAAAAAAAAAAAAGCGTAAGTAGTGGACTCAACTAACTCAATTTCACAACCACTAATGGGTCAGGACCTGCATGCAATTTGAAAAGCACTGACCTTCGGGGTGCTTAGGAGCTGTGAATGGGTTGAGATGGGATCTAGGGCTTTTCTTGAAGCTGCAACTGACCATTCTTGGATCATGGGCTTTGGGGGCACACAACTGTGGGGAGAGTTGTTGGAAGTCAAGGGGGAGTATGTGGAACAGTCTGTTAGACCCTTAGGGTCACAGGACCTCTGCACTGCGGTCCAAACAGGGACTCTGGGTTCTGGGTCCAATCCCTTCCCCGGCCCTGTATTAGAACCCACTGCTATCCCCCTAACAGATGCCATTCAGCAGTTGTTGCCCACCTCCCATGACAGGGAGCTCACCCCCTCCTCAGGCAGCTCCCTAGAGTGTGGGGAGTGAGGCTCTGCCGTGCTATTAATGCAGCTGGTGACTGTAAGTCCTTCCCATGGCTGCCTTGTCTGTCCTCTCTGTCCCCTGGCCTGTCATCTCAGGGACCCGGGCCAGCTCCAGCACGAGGCCATGGCCTGCTCTCTGCCCCACTTGGTTCCCTCTCCTCCCTGTGGCCCGGCTCCTGCCCCATGGCTAGGGGGTGGCCCTGGAGCCCAGCCAGAGAGAGGCTCTTTCCAAGGTCAGGTGGCCTCAGGATCTGCAGCTGCACAGCCTGGCGCTGGTGCTCAGCCAGGCCTGCCCCCACCCAAGCAGGTCTGGAGGGCTCAGCACAGAGGTCAGGTGCTGACACTCAACACAGCCAGAGGAGCAGCATCTGAAGGTGATGAGCGGGGACCTGGAAGTCTGCCAAGAGTGGCCACTGAGGGGTCAGGACACAAAGAAGCTCATGTCTACAACAGGCCATGTTACACTGCCAGGCTCAAGAGATCTTCCCAGCAACCCGCAGATGCAGAGGCACAAGCCCACCCTATGGGTCAGGGGGTGGAGGCTCAGAGAGGTGAAAAGGCTGCCTAAGGTCACACAGCCAACTCAGGGGTGGAGTTGGACTTGAACCCAGATTTTCTGTTTCTCATCCACAGGCCTCAGCGGGGACTACTGAGGCCAGAAGAAAGAAGCCTTGGGGGAACAGGCTAGATTCCTCAGACCCCAGAGTGCAGAGCCAAGGCCAAAGTGGGGGGCAGGTCTCAATTAGCAGAACCCTCTAGACACAAGCGGGCTGCCCCGGGAGATGGTGAGCTCCCCGTCAAAAGGGTGTGAGGGGCTCTGATGCCCATGTGTCAGAGTGACTGCAGCCTCGTCTGCCCCCGGTTCACGTCACCCACAGCCAGGGCCCCTCTAGCTCTGTACCTGCCACCTCCTCTGTATGGCCTCATGGAGTTCTCCCATTGCTGACCCCTATTCCATCTGTCCCCAGGCTGAGTGGCACCTTAACTCTTCGGGGTGGGGGGGGAGGTGGCGGGCTAGACTTCTCAGGCCTACAATGGGAGAGGGGAGGCTCCTTCAGGGAGTTTGGGATCGGGGTCGGAGAGGAGCTGCAGGGTGGTGGTGGGGAAAAGACTTCGCTGGGGTGTCCCAGAGGCCAGTAAATCTTGGTGCCAATTCTGCCACCAAGGCGAGGTTGGGCAAACTCCCCTCCCCAGGCCTCAATCTCCCCATCAGTAAAATGGGATCAGCCCCTCACTGTGAATGTACCCCCTCCTCCCCGGCCTAGCTAAGGTCCCCTTCCATCCTCGCTGCCCAGGTGGAGCTGGGATGGGCTCCGAGAACAGGTGGGGCAGCAAAAGGAAGAAGCCAGACACTTCCCCCCACCATCACCACAGGTAGCCCGTTTCACAGAGGAGCAAAGCGAGGTTCCCAGGGGGATGGTGACCTGGTTAATGTCACTCAGGATAAGTGAGTGATCCAATCCCAGGCCTGTCTTCCTTGCTCAGCTGCACCCACTGTGACAAGGGGCTGCTGCCCCTGCCTCTCTCTCCAACCTAGGGGTTTCCCCAGGAGATCAGCTCATCCCCTGCATAGATACAAGGAGTGTCTGAGGGAGACAGAGGTGTCGGCAGCCCTGGAAGAGGGGAGGCAAAGGAATCAGAAGGAGCCCCGAGCTCTGGTCCAGCCCCAGCTCTGTCACCATCACTGTGTGACCTTGGGCAAATCACTGTGGTCTCTGGGCTCCATTGCTCCATCTCCCAGCAGAGTGCTAGAGAAAAAGCAGACACAGGAGCAGACCAGCACTGCAGGGTAAAGGTGGGGAGAGTGGCCTCCTTCATCCGAGACCAGGGGCTGTTTCTGCGCAGCTGCACCCACGCCCCACCGCATCTCCCCCCTGCCCTTCTGAAGCCCCCCCCCAAGGCCCACCCAAGCAGGTCTAGACCCAGGCTGCCGGCTGATAGGTCACCATGGCAACGCCAACTCCCTACACAGCACCAGCTGGGGTCTGGACCACCAAGGACCACCTTCCTTGGTAGCCCCTCTCCTTGACCTGCCAATGCTCCTCATGGGCACCTCCCCCTGCTTACAGGCCAGATGTTCCGGCATCTGGCAGTAGGGCTGGTCAACGACTGACCAGGTAGCTACAGGCAGGACTGGGGGAACTTGCGCAGGGAGAGGAAGGGGAGCCCCAGGCTGGACGGGATGCCCCCTCCCTCCCTCAGAGGCCAAATGGAGGGTCGCAGAATGGCTAGAACTGGGACTGGGTGCATTCCCAGCGGGACAAACAACATGTGGCTCTTTCTACCCGTTGGACCTGGGGCAAACTCTTGCTTCTCATTGAGCCTCAGTTTTCTCACCTGAAAAGTGGGAGTGACGGCCTTCAGAGGGTGGCGGGGAGGTTTAAGTGAGGTCATGAATACAAAGTCCAGCGTAAAGCCTGGTACATTGGACCTTGTCCCCTTCCTGCAGCTGGACCTCTAGGAAAACCTTTGTCACCCCAGCGGCCAAGCAATAGCACCATCTATCTGAGCAGTTCGCGTGTATGAGATGTGAGTGAGCGGATGTGAGTGTGTGCAAGTGTGTGAGAGAAAGCGTGTGTGATAGTGGGCCAGAGAGTGTGCGAGCTGGAGGGTGTGTGTGTGTTGGGAGGAGGTGAGGCAGGGGGATGCATGCGCCGGGGGCCACGGGGGCCGCACTCCAGCATTCCTCCCACCCATTTGCCTGGCCCGTGTGTCCTGAAAAGGAACAGGGGTCTTAGAACCAGGTGAAACCCATCAGTTCAAATTGAGTCCAGTCACTTTCCATTTGTGTCCAGCTGGTCCCTCCCCCTCGCTGAACCTCAGTTTCCCCTTCTGTGAACAGAGGGACCCACCAATGCCCCAAGTCAGGTTCAACACAGGGACCAGATGACGGGCCGCAGGGGCAGAACTGGCCCCGGCCTTTGGGAATGGGGGGCTGAGACCCGGAGCAAGCTGGAGCGTGAGCTCCCCTGTCCCCCGGCTGCACCCCACCCACCACCCCGTCAGGCCCGTGTGCGCGCCTGCAGGAGCGCGCGTGTGTGACTCAAGGTCTATTCATAGCTGAGCTCCACCAGCTGCAGCGTCACAAGCAGAGGGGCCTCAGCCCATATTATTATTTCAATTACCATCTGAATTAAAAGTTTGAGCAGCGATCAGCCCACGTAGCGAGGAGAAGAGGGAGCAGGAGAAAAATAAAGATGAAAAGGAGAAGAAGGGCTGTGCTCGGAGATCCCCCCGCACCCCAAGGAGGACTGAGTCGCTGAGGAGGGAGGCTTAAAGGTTATGCCAACCCCCAGGATTCCTGCCCGCCCTTCTCCCAGGGCCCAGGGTCCTCATGGGAATGGGAGGAGCGCTTTGAGAGACAGCCCAACGGCAGCCACTTTGTAGAAACAGATCATTTAGTCCAGATTCTTGACCACGCGGATGGGCGTACTAAGCTCAGAGAGGGTGAGGAACTGACCTAAGGTCACACAGGGAGCCACACCCAAGGCTGCTGGCTCCAAGACCCTCTCTTGCCAGACAGGTCCCATCTACAGTTTCTCCTGACCTCACAGGCTGTATGACACTGACATCTGTGGATGGCCCTGGGGCAGGACCAGGGAGGACAGAGGCGGACCTGCTATCCCTGCTGGTTTCTCTTCCTGCTTCCTTCTCCCTGTTCCCAAGGCTGGCTCCCTTACCCACGGCCCTAGCCTAGAGCCAGCACTCTCAGCCCCCTGCCAAAGCACCCAGCAGCCTGCGCTCCCAGTCCCAGACCTCACTCCACCATCAGCCCAAAGGCCCCTCCTTGCCCACTGGCGCAGGGGACAGAGCCCTGGCTCATATTTAACTCTCCAGTCAGCTTTGGGCAGGCCATTCTTTGTCTCTGAGCCTCAGTCTTCCCCTTTGTAAAATGAGTTCTCCCCTTGGGCGCACGTCTATTTCTATGTCTTCAGAACAGAGCCCCCATGGGATCTCTGAGGGGGTGTCATGCTCTGGGGCGACGCACCACCTCCTGCCAAGCCCCATCCCAGGGGAGGGACGACGTTTTCCACTCTTTCCTCAAGGAAGTCCCAGGGACAGCCCCGGAGCATCAGACTCAGGCCCGGACTCAGACCCAGGTTCCTCCACTTCCCTGCTGTGCGACCTTGGACAAATCACAGAGACTCTCTGAGCCGCGGCTCCCCCATCTATAACACAGGGACCTCAGTTCGACATTGTGGGGTTGCTGGGAGGGTTAAATGAGAAGGAATTTACAAAAGCTCCGAGCCCAATGCCTGGCACGACGACGTGAGTTTCCTTACTGGGAAGCCGGTAAGCGATGGGTGCTGCTTCCCGGCTCCTCCTGGGGGTATCAAAGACTCTCGAGATTTTGAAGGTGGGGATGCTATTCAACCTCCCCCATAAAGCAGGAGTCACCAGGGCAGATCGCTGGCAGGCACTCAGTCAGCTCTGCTTGAATAGCTCGGGAATAAGAAGCTCCTACTTCACAGAACAGCCACAGATGCACCTCTGGCTCTGGGAACCTTCTGGAAGGGGCCATAATCTTCCATCTGAACCCCAAATCCAGCCTGGCCCTGACTGGGACTGCCTGAAACTGGCTTGAAAATGAGCCTGAAAGAGAGCTCTTCAAATAGACCAAGTGAGGGATGGGAATAACGGCCAGGGACGGTGAGGATGGGGCAGCCAGGGAGCAGGAAGGGAACAGGGAGGGGGCCAAAGTGAGAACTGGGCCCTCAAAACTCCTGGGTCCTGTCCGGGCTGGCCACAGTCTTCCACAGGAGGTGTGTGTATCTGCCTGTCTCTCTGTCTACTTCCAGGCAGGGCTGGGAGCCAGGAGCCCTGGGTTCAGGCCCCAGCTCTTCTTCCACCCCCAAACCATCAGTGTCACCTTGGCGGGGCGGGGGTGGGGGGTCCACTTCCCTCCCTGGGCTTCGGTTTCCACTTTCGTAAAATAAGGGCATCAGACCAGTGATTTAAGTGCCAAGCCTTCTGTCTGAACCGAAACGCTCTCCTGCCAATGGCTGTGTCAGCCTGTCCCCCACCTCCAGCCCAGCGTGCCGGGAGCCGTGGGGCCCCTCAGTGTCCGGTTTCATGCCAGAGACCCTGTCTCTTCCCCCGTCCCCCTCTTTCGTGTCTAGTACCTCTTTCACATCTAGGACTTTTGAGGGTTCTATCACCCCATTTTACAGGTGAGGAGATGGAGGCATAAGGAGGTAAAGTCACTTGCTCAAGGTCACAGAGAGCCATTCAAAATTCAGGACTCCTCCTCTGTGCCCAGGACAGCAGTGGGACTCAAGGGCATCTTTTTTCAAGAGAGTCATCAAGATCTTGAATGGCCAACAGTTCTCGATACAGATGTAGACTCTGCATGGGGTGAGGGTGAGGGGGCTGCCCAAGGTCACACAGCAGAGCAATGACAGATCGGGGTCCTGAACCCAGGCTCCCTGCCTCCCAGGCCTCGCCTAGCCCGGGGGACAGCAACGCGGCCTGACCTGCCCTGCCCTGGGATCTCTGAGATTAGAGCCCTTGTTCTGCCTCGAGGCCCTGCCTGGCTGCTCCCGGAAGCCCCCAACACCTGGGACTGAGGGGGAAGAGTGAGCAGGAAGACAGGAAAGAAAGTTGAGGGTTGGCCGCTTGCCCCCCAGCCCTCTGTCCCTCCCTCTCCTTCTCTCCTCGTGCAAGGGGAGCGGTGGTGATGTAATGCACTCGGCTTTGGTCCCGATGCCAATCTCAGAAGAGAGACGACAGATTGCGTGAGCCAAATTTGGCATCCTAGGGGGAGAGGCATGAAAAGTGGAGATGTGGAGGAGAGGAGCGAGGAGCCTGGGGAGGCGCAGGAGAAGGCCCCCTGCCCAGCAGACCCCAGAATGCCTCCCTCCTTCAATGCCGGCCCCCACCTCCTCCCCAGCCCACCTGGCCTCGGGGCCTCCCCTCCTCACTCTGCGAGGCCGGCCTGGCTGCTGCTGGGACCCTCCAGGCCTGGTGCTGCCAGTCCTGCCCGCCCCCCGACACACCGCTCCAGCTCCATTTCCCACCGCCGCTAGTCTCCTGGTTACCATGTTGCTGGTTGTCATGTCGCTTACATGTCCTCGTGACTCAGTGGTCCCCGCAGAGGGGCCCCCTCCTCCTCACACCCCCCTCGGCACACGCCCCCGCCTCCCCCAGATCCACATTAAGAACCATCCCTCCCTGTAAGCCTACACTGTTCCTCCTCCCCTTCCCTCTTAGATCCTAAGCTAAGAAATTTTTTCACGGCATCTCCTAAAGCTACTTTATTCTCTGCTCCGCAAATGTCTGTTAAGAACCTACTGTGCTCCAGGTTTGTGTCAGCTGCTTCCAGAGACCTCACATGGTCTGTAAATCACTTGGCAACCCAATGAAGTCAGTACCATCATCCCCACTCTCCAGCTGAAGAAAGTGAGGCTCAGAAAGGTCAGGCCAGCTGCCCAAGGTCACCCAGCAGAAATTCAAGGCCAGCTTTGTCTGCTCCCAGTCACCCCAACACTTTTTATGGGAGAGGAGCTTCTCTTTCAAGGGTAACCCAAAGGTTCCTGAGGAATAGCTCCCAAGCCCCAGCTCCCCCCTCTAATTCTGGGTACTCCCCTTCTTGGTCAGCCTTATTTCAGGCCATATTCCCCTCTCCCCATTAGCTGTTCATCTTTCCAAAAGTAAGATGAGTCCTTACTCCCATGTGTTCAGCGCTTCCCCAGCCTGAACAGCCCTCAGCTCATCTGAGCGCAGGCGCCCCCTCCTCCCCTTGGAGGTCAGTGGGACAGGGAAGAGTGTCCTCGTTCCACAGATATGGAAGTTGAGGGTCAGGGAGGAGAGTGACTTGTCCACCGTGCTGGTTCCTCAGCTAGCTGAGCTGATTTCTAGAAGCCTAAATGGAGGATATACAAGGCCCACTGCCCAGCGTGGAAAACCCCAGAAAGAGCCCATCCTCCCAGTGGAGAACAGAGTAGAATATTCTAGGTTCAGCCCTCCAGACTCCCATTTGGCTATGGGTCAGCTCAACGGCCAACAGCCTTTGCTCCTGCCATGTTGCACCTCAGCCCGTATCCTACCACCATCTTCGACGTTTTGTTCCCCTCATCCCAGGCCGAGCCAGGACCACCGTTTGGCTCTCAGGCCCCCCAAATCCTGCCAACAGCTCCAAAAAGCCCCAAAGCCCTGGAGGTCACAAGACTGAATGTGGGGGAGAAGCAGAACAGACATTTTACACACACACACACACACACACACACACACACACACACACACACACACACACACAGGTCTGGCTCCTCTCTGGGCCTTGCATGCGTGGCTCTTAGGCCTCCCTCCCTCAGTTCCCCGTTCCCTCAACCTGCTTCTTGACATCCTACTTCTCTTGAGGCCCTCACCTGCCAACTCAGCCAGGCCACCCTCCACCTGTCTCTCCCCCTCCCCCACCCTCTCCCCATCCCAGAGCCTAGGCTCTGGGGGCAAAAGTGTCATGTAGATGCTGGTCGGGGGACACTGCGCACCGGCACGGTTGCAGGGAAGTTTCCCTACTCCAGGGCTCGTTCAGACCTCTCTTTCCCTGGGGTTCTCCGTCTGGGAAGGGAAAAGCAGTCTTGCCTCTCTGCACAGCCTGTTTCCACCACTGTGAAATGTGAACTGCCTTCTTCTCTGGATACCTGTCCACCAACCCTAGGGTATTGGGGTCCAAAGTAGGTGCTCAAAACATGAGAAGTGGGATTTTGTTGTCAGGGCCATTTGCAAACAGGCCGCAGTTGGGGAGGTGGAAAGGAGACACAAGTCACCTGCCTTGAAACTCCTCCAACCCAGTGTGACAGCTGGGGGTGGGTAGAGGCAGGGAAAGGTCATGGCCGGGGCAGAAGGTCAAGGCCCCTTTCACTCACCTCTACCCCCCTTCCTGGCAGAAACCCAGATCTCAACGCTCCCGACGACGACGACGACGGACAGAGCTCACCAGGTCCCGGGGAGTCGCCTGACCGCGCTGAACGCACGCCTGGCCGCGGGAATCCGGGTCAGGGATAAGGTGCTGAGCGGGCGGGGACCGAGCCGCCAGGCCCTGGGACACACAGACACGCACGCGGCCGGACAGACGACGGACAGCGCCAGCGGCGAGCGCGGGCCCGGCTTACCGCGGGGCGCAGGGTCCGACGAGTCTCCGGGAGGCGGCGAACGGGCGCTACATCCCAGGCGCAGTCGGGCGGGCGGCGTCCCGGGCGGGGAGAAGGGTGTCCCGGCGCCCACTCCCCGCGAACTCGGTGGGCCGGCCCCGCCCCCCCTCCCCGGCTGCCTGTGGGTCTGTCCGTCGGTCCCCGGGTCTCGCGGTCTCCGGGCCGTCCCGCGCCGCTCCCCGCGGGCCGCCCAACTTTCAGCGCTGCCCCGCGCCGCGCCCTCGGCGCCGCCTCGGCTTCAGCATCGTCGGGCCCCGGGCCGGGGCTCAGAGCGCGAGGGTCCGGGGACCCATGGCGCTGGCGCCCCCCGCCCCCGCCGCAGGCTCCTTCCCTCCGCCGCCCCCACTGTTCTCTCGCTGTCACTCCGCGCTGTCCCCCGCCCTGCGCTCCGCTCCCTGCCCCGCTGCGCTCGCCTCTGGCCCCGAGACCCCCGCGGCCGGGCAGCCCCGGCTCTGCCGCCACCTCCCCCGCCGCGCCCTCGGCTCTCTGTTTCTCCCGGTCTCTCCTGCCCCCGTCGGTCTCTCGGTCTCTCCCTGCGGGTCCCTGTCTTCGTCTCCGTCGCCTTCCCAGTCTGTCCCCTGCCTTCCTCTACCCCTGCCCAGTCTCTCCCCTGCGCGTCTCTGTCTCGCTCCGGTCCCTGCCTCTGTCTCTCTCCCTCCCTCCCACTCTCGGTGCGGCCCCCGCGGTCTCGGACCCAGGCCCCCGCCTCTGCCGCGTCCCTGGCTTGCCCGGGAGCCCGAGCTCCCGCCGCCCGCGGCGCGCCGAGAACTCCCAACTCGCGGCACGCCGCCCGGCTTTGCGAGACTTTCGCCCCTCCTCACACGTGACCCGCGCCCCACTGCGGAGGCCGCGCGCCCCCACCCCCAGCCCCGGAGCCCCGGGCGGCCCGCCGGGCCCGGCCCTGCCCCTTCTCCTCAGCCTAGCCAGGCATGACACCCCCTCCCACCCGCCGGCCGCGCGGGCTGAGCACGGGCTGGGGGCCGCGTGGTCCGCTCCTGCCCGAGATCCTGCCCGGGTTTTCCTCCTCCCCCCAGGAGCACTCCTCCCAGAACCCATTCCGAGGGTGCGCTCCCGGGTTTTCTCGCCCCCCAGGGGCAGGTGGAGAGGGTTCCTCCATGCTGGGAAGGGAGTGGGTGGGAGAGGGTCGCTACCGGCTTCGGTAGCGCCGGGCCACTCCCCTCTATGGTCCCCTTTCCCTCCTGAAGAACGGGCAGTTAAGGACCCTGCACACCCCGCTCCGGGAGACGGAGGTGTGGCCCTGCTGGAATGACCCTCACAATCAGCTAGGTAGCACCGCCCCGTTTTACAGACTGGGAGACTGAGTACCAGAGAGGGTCACAGGCTTGCCCAAGGTCACCCAGAGGTGGCAGAGGCGGGTCAAACCCCAGTCTGTCTCTGCGTCCCCATTACCCCAGAGTGTCTTTATAAGGGAGGATCGCGCCCTTTTCCTTCTCGCCCTGAGTGTGCTCAGGTCTGGGCCCACACTCTGGACTGCAGGGAGAGGACCCCAGCGCCTCAGCCCCTGGTGAGCCAGCCATTTCCGTGGCCATCCTGGCACCTCACTCCAACCCTCCGAGGACGCAGGAGGTTGGAGGATGCAGGGTAGGAGGATGAGAGAATGCCTGCAGTTAGACAGCCAGAAGGACTTACCTGGGAGCCTGGCCATCTCTGACTGGCCCTAGTTAAGAGAGGGAGACTGAGGCATCCGAAAGCTGGATTGAGAATTTATTGAATATAAAATCTCCTGCTCTGCCTTCCTCTGATCCTCTGAAGTTGCATCAGGCACAGGAACCACAGCACATGAACCACCATGACGGTGTCCAATCCCCGCAGAGCCCCCTCACCTGAAAGGATCCAGTCCCAACCCCTCAGCGTGAGGTACAGTCAGGCCCCACCTTATCCCACACCCCATGTACCCACACATACATCCTGATTCCTATAGATTCCAGAACACACCAGATGCTTCCACACCTCTCTGCCTTTGCACGTGCTGTTCTTCCTGCCTGAAATGCCCTTCCTCCTTCTCTGCTCTGAGAATTCCTGCTGTTCCCCAGTCCAGCCTCCACGCCACCTCCCCTAGGAAGCCCTCCTGCTGCCCTCACCTCACTCATCCAGCACCGGGCACAAGTTTGGTTCTTGTTAAGTAGGCTTGGGAGTCAGGCCAACCTGGGCTCAACGGCACATGGAGCTTCATGACCTTGAGCAAATTTTCTATTTAACTTGTCTATAAAATGAGGACCCTCACTGTCCCTCACCTCACAGGTACAGATCAAGTGAGGTGGATGCACAAGAAATGCACAGCTCATAGTCGGTGCTCAATAAATGTGACCATCCCTTCTCGGTCCTCCCTTCAATGCTGTGCAGAGCCGCACAGCACGTATCCCATTCCATGCCCCGCTTCCTCATTACCCTGCTGTGTCCTCACATGGCGGCAACCAGGACTGATGTTCCATGGAATAAGTCTTTGGTGTGTGAATGGGTGGGGGAACTCAAGCAATCTGAACGCTGGGTCAGCGGCCATGTGTGCCTGGTACCTATCATACCTTTCCATGAATTGAAAGTGGGAGGATGCAGGTGAAACAAATGGCCTGTGGTCTCTTCACCTGGCCAGAGGCCTGGCCTGGTGGCTGCCCTGGGAGTGTGGGGTACAGGGGAAGGAGGAGGGGCAGCAAGAAGGGGGAGATGGAGACAAGGGTGTCTTTAGACCTAGAGCATCTTTTCCCATGGGATCAAACCCAATGTTAGGTCCCTGGGCACCAGTTTAAGGAAAGAATGGGGGCTTAGGAGCAGTGAGTTCAGGGAAAGAGGAGGAGGAGGCCTGGTGGCTGTGACGACACAGGGGTTGAGAGGAAGCATCTGGTGATGGTCCCCTTGCTAGGCCTGGGGCTGCAGACTGCAGCCCCCATTGCTCATCTCCTGTAAGGAGAGTCCTATGGAGGCTGAGGGTGGACTGGAAGGAAGTGGGGAGAGGCAGAAAGGACAGCTCCAGGCAGGGAGAGCTTCATGGACCCCAGAAAAAAGAGTATCTTCTCTACCATCCACCCCTGTGTGACTCTGGGCAGCTCACCTGTCCTCTTTGGGCCTCAGTTTCCTCATATGTAAAGTGGGGAGGACAGTATCCACTTTAAGGGGATGTTCTGAGGATGATTTTTTTTAAATTTATTTATTTTTGGCTGTGTTGGGTCTTCGTTGCTGTGCGCAGGCTTTCTCTAGTTGCGGCGAGCGGGGGCTACTCATCGTTGCAGTGCGCTGGCTTCTCATTGCGGTGGCTTCTCTTGTCGCGGAGCACGGGCTCTAGAGCACAGGCTCAGTAGTTGTGGCACATGGGCTCAGTAGTTGTGGCTCGTGGGCTCTAGAGCGCAGACTCAGTAGTTGTGGCGCACAGGCTTAGCTGCTCCGCGGCATGTGGGATCTTCCCGGACCAGGGCTCGAACCCGTGTCCCCTGCAATGGCAGGCGGATTCTTAACCACTGAGCCACCAGGGAAGCCCTCTGAGGATGATTAAAGACTAAAGGAAGAATTTTGTTTAAGTAGCTTCTAGCCGTGTGCGGGGCAGGGGTGGGGAGGGGGGCGGGGAGGCAGGGAGACAGGTGTGCAGAGGCTGCACGGGTGTGGGTGGTAGACTTGGGTGTCAGAACCTGGGTGACCCTGGGCAAGTTGCTTATCCTCACTGGACCTCAGAGGCCTCATCTGTAATGGGACAGTCTGGACTGGGGCCCCAAAGGGCAAATAGCCTTTGTCATCACCTAACGCAGAAGCCCCCCCGGATGGAGGGCAGAGAACAAGCATCTCTTGAGTGACCGTCATCAGCCAGCACTGCTGTAGACCTTCGCGAGCGTTGTCTCATTTAATCCTCGCAAGAACTCTATGACGCCGCACTTGTTACCAGTGGGGAAACTGAGGCATGTGGCATGGCCCAGGTGGCCAGGAAAAACTCTCTGCAAGGGGAGACTTGCTCTGAAGTTTGATGGGAAATGACAGTAGAAACCTTCGTCCATCTGTACATTTTGCCAAAGCTTCCTGCCCATTCTCCATTCTCCCATTTGACCCTCATAACAACTCGCTGAGTTTCACAGGTAAGAAACCTGGAGGAAAAAAAAACAACAACAAAGAAACCTGGAGAGAGGAAGACCCTTTCCTGGGGTCACTGAGGGAGTAAGCAAGTATCTGAGCCATGATTTGAACCTGCTTCTAGTTTCTGGGGAAAGGTCATCCCAGGCCAGCAGAGCACCCACTAACTGGCTCACTCTGGCAGCCCAGCCAGGCCTCCCTGGTCCCACAGGGGCCCGGAGAGCTTGTGCAGAGGGCTGGGAGGGCTGGAGGGGAAGGGGACTTGGGCCAGGCAGGTGGGACAGCTGGGGGGGGGGAGGGAAAAGTCCACCTCAAAATGCCAGAGCCGAAAGAGAAAAACAAATACCGTATGTAACACATATATATGGAATCTAAAAAAAAAAGTTTCTGAAGAACCTAGGGGCAAGATGGGAATAAAGTAGAGAATGGACTTGTGGACACAGAGAGGGGGAAGGGTAAGCTGGGATGAAGTGAGAGAGTGACATGGACATATATACACTACCAAATGTAAAATAGCTAGTGGGAAGCAGCCACATAGCACAGGGAGATCAGCCTGGTGCTTTGTGACCACCTAGGGGGGTGGGATAGGGAGGGTGGGAGGGAGATGCAAGAGGGAGGGGATACGGGGTTATATGTGTACATATAGCTGATTCACTTTGTTATACAGCAGAAACTAACACACCATTGTAAAGCAATAATACTCCAATAAAGATGTTAAAAAAATAAATAAAAATTAAAATTAAAAAACAAAACAAAATGCCAGAGCCACAGGGTCCAGAGAGCTCCTTAAAGTCAGACAAGCCCATTCTACAGATGGGGCAAACTGAGACAGCTCAGCTGCTTAGATTAGAAATCACACCAGGACACAGCTGGCCTGCCTCAGAGCTCTAAAGTCCCAGCAGCCCTGAAGGGTGAGGACCGGAGGTTGGGAAAGGGGAATTGGGGGTCCAGAAGACCCATCCTAGCAATCTGGGCCCTGGGGACAGAGGACTGTAGGGGTCTCTCCCGCCCTCCGCTCCCACCCTCGCCCACCCCCCAGCACTCAGTAGTCACCAGGGTGGAATATTTTAGCACCTATAGAAAAACCGCCACAGACGGCCGTGGCAGCTGTTGCTAAGGAGACGCTCCCAAAATAGCCCCCCTCCGCCAACCTTTCCCGCTGCTGCTCCTGCTGTGGGGAGGGGAAGAGGCCAGGCGGAGAGGGGGTGGCACACGAGCCCTGGCCTCAGGTTCACCCACCCACCCTTGCCCCTGGTGCCCACACTGGCCAAAGACCCAGGCAAGCTAAAGACCTGGGCAGCCACAGGTCTGCAGATGGGGCAAGAGTGAGCTGAAGCATGTCTGTGGCCGAGGCCACAGTCCTTAGCTAGGGGAAGGTCAGCCGGATGAGGGGAGATGGGAGAGGAAAGAGTTCCTGCACCCAGGACCCCCAGCACACTCCCACTCATGCACAATCACAGACCTCACAGTTTTATACACCCACTTGTGCACACCACAAGTACAAACTCACAAATGTCCACCTAAATATGCATATACAGCATCAAAGACACAAATAGATGCATGGGCAAACACATATGCCACAAATACACAACATACACCTGCAAGCACATACCACACAGCCATAAATACACACATTTACATACACACACTCAAATACACATCCCAAGTACACCCCCCCCAACATATGCATGACGGGCACATGTGTACACACACACACACACATACACAGACACCAATGTATATATAGCCTCACAGCACGTGAATACATAACTGTCCAAACATGCCCAGCATGTGGCATTCAAAGGGCACTGAGTAGTGTGTCCTGGGCTCTGTCCAGGGAATGTGTTCTGGGACCTTCTATGATCCAGCCAGAGGGTGGAAAATTAGGAGGATGGGTGGAGGGTGGTCTCTGTGAACGCCTCTAACTGGGTGGTCTGGGGACCAAAGGGTCCCTGGTGCCTGTGGGAGACCTGCCCTGAGCCCATTCCTTAGGAAGCAGAAAATGGGGGCAGGGAACTCTCACCTACCGACTGGAAACCTCCCAGCATGGAGAGTTCGGAGCCCCAGGTTCACTGTGCAGCTGGTTGTCACCGAGGATGCATTTGGGGCTGGGGTTATGATGAGGACCAGAAGGCATTAGGTTAGCGATGGTGGTGGTCCCTGACACGTGCAAAGCCCTTTACAGTTTATAAGCCACTTTTACACTCGTTGTTTCACATACTCAGTAACAACTACTCTGAGATATTGGTGGTATTGTCCCCATCCCTGAGACCCAGACAGGAGAGGGGACTTGAAGACCACAGAGCACTAGCAGAGCTGGAACCAGACCCCAAGGAGATGCCAGCACACAGCCCTATGTGCCTCCCACTTGACTGCGAGACACAAGCTGGAAAGCAGGCCATCAGGGTGCAGAGCTCGTCTTTGCCCCTGATTTGCCCTATGGTACTGGGGAGTAGCCAAGCCCTCCATCTCCCCACCTGGAAAGCCGAGAGTGAATCCCTAGGAGTGTATTCAAACAGCAGTTTATGGCCACAGTCAGGGCTGGGAGTGGAGTTTCCCAGATGCCCTCGGGATGCCAGCGCAAGGACAAAGGGCGCGGAGTCGCTCCCCTCCGCACTTGGCCAGCCGCCCTCTCGCTCCAGCCTCGCTCCGTGGCTCCGGTTCGGCAATCCGGGCTCCGGGTCTTCGGTGGCGCCTCGTCATTCCGGAGACTCGGCTAGCGGCTCGCGGTTGCCTTGGGAACCTCGCCCCGGCCCTTGCGCGGGGTGCGCGATTCTCCGCGCAGGGCGCTGAGCCTGCGCCGGACGCTGGGAGATTGGCCTTTGGAGTCTCTGAAAGACAGCTGTCGCCAGTGGCGACGTGTCGCCAGGGCATCGCGGACAGGGTTGGTTTCTTTTTCTTTTTCTTTTAATTGAGGTGGAACTAACAAACAGTAATACACCTTAAAAGTACAGCTCAGTGAGTTTTTACGTAGGTATAAAACTCATGTAATCACCACTCGGATCTAGATACAGAACACTTCCAGCGCCCAAGAAGGCTTCCTCGGACCGAGAGGTTACAAATAATTGTCTCTTCTGCGCTTCTCCTGGAATAAACCGGCGAGGGAGTGATTGCCTTCTGAGGACACGGAATTTCCGTGTTTTTTCCCGGCTCTGCTTTGCCTCGTTGGGCCTCAGTGTCCTGTAAAGGGGAGCAAGGGACTGGCATTTGTTGCGTGGTTTACTCCTTGCAAAGCGCTCTAGAAACCTAACTTTGACCCTGATAGCTACCCTCTGAAGTCGGTACTCGGTCTACCCTCAAGCTACCGAAGGGAACACTATGACTTGGAGAGGTTAAATAAACTGCGCGAATTCGGACAGCTGGTACGTGGTGGAGCTTGAGCCTCGAACAAAGGTCTCTCTAACCTTGACGTTCATCCTTCTCCCCTCTCCTATTTTTTTTTTTTTCCTTTCTTGTTTTGGCTGCGCAGCACTGGGAGGCTCCGACCAGGGAGTGGTATCATACATATCTCTGCGCCTTTGCGCATGTAGTTCCTTCTACTTGGGACTCTGCTCTCTTCCCCCAGGCTCTGTCCTTGAGACAGGCTCCTACTCATCCTTCAGTGCCCGGCTCTGGCATCCTCTGAAGCCTTCCTAACTGCAGTTCTCCCTCATGACTCCCCCCAGCCCAGGGTAATTACTCTCTCCTCTGCGCCATATCCAGTGCATGCACAGGCACCCGCCTCCCACGGTGCCCCAAGGGCTCCTTAAGTCTGCACCTACAATCAACCTGCAAGGCGCCTGGCACACAGCTGGTCTTCAATAAATGTGCTTGGGACTGAAAGTGGAAGAGAGGTTTTGGAAACTTGGTTTCCCGCTGGGTAAAAATGGGGCACATACTAGGCCCTGCCGTGTGTCACTCAAAACGTATTGAGCAGGAGTGGGGAGGGGGAAGCTTCCAGAACACCTGAGGCGGAACCACAGGAAGGTTGCCCTCAGCCCACCCCCATTCTATTAGGGAATAGACTCGTCCACGCCTCTTGCGGGGGCGGGGTGGGGCGGGCGCTGGACCTCGGGCTTGGGGCTGCCTGGGAAGAGTTCATTCCTCCCACGGGGGGAGCGTCCACTTGCTGCCGAGACCAGAGAAAGCCATAGCGGCCCCCAGGAACCCGAAGGGAGTCCCGGGAGCCCGGGCCAATAGCTCCCACCTCCTTCCAGGGCCCTGCCCGGCCAGAAGCAGGTGATTAAGTGGTGGGGTGTCCTCAGGATCGTGATTTTCACTTTATATCCACACTTTCCTTCCCCACAGAACTTGAGGCAGTTAGCAGGATATTCAAAAGAGCGGTGAAATATAACAACGGGCTAGGACCAGGTAGGAAAAAAAGACTATACATACATTTTTTCTTCCTATAATTGAGCAACTCTCCCATAAATCTGACTTTGAACATACAGTTTGCTTTCTTAATGAGGGAAAAAGAATCCTTGCCCTTTGAACTGAAGGAAACTTCCCCCTTGGCCTCCCCTCAATTGCATTCCTACAGCAGACAAATTTCGAGTGTCAGGAAAGTGAGGCTGAGTAGTGAGGGGCTTGCCGGGAACCACCCAGCGTCCGGGAAAGACAGGTCCGACAGTGCAGGTGGCCAGAGCTCCAGCCTGCGCTAGAGCCAGGGGAATGAAATGAGTGGGGGTTTTCCCCCGCTCTTCGTTGGGAGCTTTGAAAAACGCTCCACCTTGAAGATGGAGTAGGTGTGGAAAAGGCGGGGCTCATTACTAAGGACAGAGTGGTAGAACCTTGGGGAGAGGAGGTCTCTGTGACCTGTGGGAGCAAGAGACAAGTTTGAGCCTCAGATTCCTTATCTGCAAAATTGGGGTGATGAGTTTTCCGTCCTGAGACATAGGGAGTATCAGTTTCATAGGGAGACCGGGAAGACTAGATGTAAGGAGGACCGAATAACAAGTCAGCAATACTTCTCTCTTCATTATCCCCATCAACAGATGGGAAAGCTGAGGCCCAAGGAGGAGACAAGGCAGGCTCAAGGCCACCGTGGCAGGCCCAGGACAAGATCTTGAGTTCTTCCCCCTCCACCACCGTGGGGGTCACTCCTCAGACCTCCCCTGGCCTGGGCCAGTTCCCCTCTGTGGTCCCCCTGGAGAAATAGAGGGAAGAGGATTCTAGCCTTGTTCCATCCCCTGCTGGCAGTAGGGGCTGCTTCTCAAGAGGACAGATGTTTTACCAAATGGCAAATGCACGTGCTTTTCCCTGGCTTGGGGAGAAGGTGGGCGCTGAGAATGAGATGCCAGCTGGTTGGGCAGAGAGAACTGTAGCCACACCTGAGGGATTTAAATAACCACCGCCTTCTCTGGGCACTGACTGGAGGGGAGGTATCTGGGCAGGGCTGGGGTGGGGGGTGAGCAGGGAACATAGCGGCCCATTCAGAACCTGTCACAGCCCTGGGATGAGTGCCTGGCTCTTCCTCCCAGAAGAACTGTGACCACGCATCTCACTTCCCTGGGCCTCGATAGGCTTCTCCTGCAAAGTGAGGATTTAAAGCCTGCTTCTGAGGGTGACTGTTGAGACTGAATGGAGAGAACCTGTCTAACGTGCCTGACTCATGCTTGGCACCCAGTAGATGCCCAATACTTGATGGCTATCTCGGCCAGGGCAGGAGTCCCCACTGCAGCATCCGTGACAAATGGCACCCACCCCCCTGCTCACCTGCCTCACATGACAGGGAGCTCATCACCTCCCGTGACAACCCACAGTGTAGTGTCATGATTTAATTGCATGAACCCTGAAGTCAGACTGTGTGGTGGAATCCAGGCTCCACTATTTAGCTTCTGTGTGACCTTAAGCAAATTACTTAAGCTCTCTGTGCCTCAGTTTCCCCAGGGTAGAATGGGGATAATAACAGTACCTCCCTCTTAGTTTTGCTTAGATCAGTGCTTCTCACACTTTCGTGTGCACACAAATCACTCAGGGATCTTGTTTAACCACAGATTCTGATTCAATTGGTCTGGGGTGGGGCCCAAGATTCTGCATTCCCAGCAGGCAATATAGACGCTGCTGGTCCTTGGACCACATTTTGAGTCTCAAAAGACTGCCTTGCCCTGGGAGTCATGGTGAGGGGGCCATGGAAGGGTCACAAGTAGAGGAGTGACAGACTTCATCATGGCAAAGCCTCTCTGGCTGTCTGTGATGGGGAGGGGGGCCACAGAAAGGAAGCCAGTAATTTAGGGAGAGATGAAGGTCCTGAGTGGGAGAAGGGGCTACAGGGGTCAAAAGGGCGGCGGTGATAAGGGACCTTAACACATGCGGTCCACTACTACAGATGCAGAGACCAAGGCCCAGAGAGGGTGTCTGACCTGCTCAGGTCAGGCAGCCCTGACAGGACTCCTGCCCACAGTTGGTCCTTCACCCTTCACCCCTCCCAACTTGCTGGCCAACATTCCCCAGCCCTCTGGAGTCTCTTCTGGCCTGTGCTCCTGTTTAACATTTTGTCACACCAAGAAGAGGGAGACACTAGGGAGGACCCTGGTTCTCCCTGAGAGACCTGACCTCTTCCATGCTCACAGTGATCCCGTTTTACAGATGAAAAAACTGAGGCCAAGAGAGAGGAAGTCTCTCAGCACCCAGGCTGGAACCAAGGTCAGCCTGACTTCCAACCAGAGAGTCTTTGGTTACCATTGTCCAATAGGTCAGGTCAGGACAAGGCGGCTCTTCAAATTAACAGGTGAGAGGGTGGGGAACCCAGCTCCAGCTCTTCTTCCCACCGGAGGAGTTCCAACCCCAGGTTGATGACAGTAGCAGTGGGTCACCATTTATGGGGCTTCCAACCTGCTGAGCTCATGCCAAGCAGTGGCACGCAGGACACCACTTCACCCCAGCACGGGTCTTCTTAGCCCTGTGTACAGATGAGGGAACCGAGGCAGAGAGAGGGACTCAGTGCCTTGCCCACGGTCACGTGCGGTAGCACCCCGGGTTCCGAGCAGAGGAGGCAGAGTCCCGGACTCCCGGCGGACCCTTCTCCGGGTATGGGGGGTGGGGCGGGCGGGACGTGGCAGGCACCTCGCAGACGCACAGCGGCCCGGGCGGCGGGTGGCGGGCCCAGGCCGCGGGAGGCTGGCCCAGGCCGGAAGCCCCCCAGCCCGCGGAGCCGCCCCGCCCCGGGAGCCGCGGCGCTGGGCTGGGCCGGGAGGCGGGATCTCGGGATCTCGGGCGGCGGCGCTTCCTGGCTCCCTGGCACGGCGGCAGGCTCGGCCACGTCACCGCCCCGCCAAGAGCGCGCTGGCGGAGCGGCTGCGCCCGGGCGGGACCGCGGAGCTCGGGGGCGCAGGCAGGGGCGCGGGACCCAGAGGCCGGAGCCGGGGACGTGGCAGCCACCTCGCCCGCCAGAAAGTTTCCCAGGAGTTGGCTGAGAGCGGGCCGGACCATGAACGTGTTTCGTATCCTGGGCGACCTGAGCCACCTCCTGGCCATGATCTTGCTACTGGGGAAGATCTGGCGCTCCAAGTGCTGCACGGGTGAGGGGCGCTCCGGGCGGGAGGTGGGGCCCCGGGGGCGGAGGGCCAGCCGCACGCCCCTGCTGCAGGGCTTACGGGGAACCTCCTGAATGTCTGTTGAGGGTGGGCACTTCGGCTTGGGGGTGCTTGAAACTGTTTTTGCGTAGCTCAGCTTCCAAAGAAAACTTAAAATTGTACCATATCACAGAAAAAGGACCCGCGGAAGTTACGGAGGGAAGATGGGCTTGCGCCTCCATTGACCGACCCCCTCTCTCCCCTGCTTGGCATTGCCGCTGCTAGTTGGAAGAGGAGGGGGATAAGGAGGAGGTGACACCCCCTTTGCTGCCCAGGAGCAGCATCCCTTGGGGCCCATTGTTCTATCTGCCCCCACCCAGGGTGGGGACCGGGGCGCGGGGGAGAAGGAGGTGCACACACAGGAAGCGGCTCCAGACCCTCAAGGTCTTCTCTTTTCCTGCCCCCACCACTCTCCCCTCCCCCTCCCGGACTTCCCCCCTCCCCCCAAGTTGGGCCCTCTTTCCTCCCCAGCCAGTGCCTCAGGCGGCTATGATGTGGCAGGAGGGGCACCAGCCAGGCCCAGGTGGGCATGGAGCCGCCCATGAGCAGAAGCCCAGGGAGGGCGGGAGGGGGTCCCCCTTTTGCCCAGCAGTCTGGCCGCCCTGCTAGGGGATTGGAGAAGTTTCAGGGCTGGACTGGTGGTGGCCAAACAGACCCCGTGTATTAAGAGGCTGCTGAGCTGCCTGCAGCCATCTCTGTCCACTGGTGTCCTGGAGGCGCCTGCCCTGTGCTTGGCACCGGGGTGAGGGGATACAGAGACGTGCCCAGGCTCCTTGTGGGCGCCAAGGAGGCAGAGTGGACCCCTGAAGGCTTCATGGAGGGAGCAGCTCTGTGCTGGGTCCTGGAAGACAGGCAGGGTGTCACCCAGGAAGGGTGTGTCGTGTCACAGAGGGCAGGGCATGTCCCAGGAATGGTGAGCAGCCCAATTTCGGGGTGGTCCGGGAGGGAGATGAGTCCAGGGGGGTGGGTGGTCATATGTGAAAGGGCCTTGTCTGTCAAGTAGGGAGTTGGGACTGGGAGCCAAGAAAAGTTGGGGAGCAGGGGAGGGGCTTGGAGGGGACCCTGGAAGCTGTGTGGGGAGGCTGAGAGAGGAAGCAGACAGCGTCGTGGAGGCTGCTGGCCCAGGGGGCTTGGTGGGGGGGAGAGGTGGGTGCCGGTGTGAGGGTCATTGCAGAGGGAGTGATTCCAGACCTGGAGGCCATTCGGGTTTGGGGTCTCCAGGGAAATGGGCACTCACGGGCCCTCAGGTTCCCACTCAGGCGAAGTGGGCCAGGAGCCCTGAGAGCGGCTCCAGTGAGAGGAAGAATCTAGGTTGGACCTGTCCCTGCCACTGGAGGGCCCTGGACGGGGTGAGCAGCCGTGACCAGGAGGGGGCTCTGTTCCCCATCCCACTCTGCCAGGCATTGTACTGGGCACCTGGGATATAACCGGGCAACAGGCAGAGGTCCTGGCCTGGTGGAGCTGAATCTATCAGTGGGAGACCGCCAACCAGCTACAGTGGTAGCAACCAAGTAAATGATACGGTTTGTCAGGGAAGCGAAGTGCTATTGGAAAAGGAAAGGGCGGGTGAGCAGTGGGGCCTGTGTGTGTGCGGAGAGGAATCAGCACAGGCCTGGTTGAGAACGGAGGGGGTGAGGTTCCTGGATGCCAGCCCGTCAGCCCCGAGGAGCAGGGCCTGGTGTGACACCCCTGTGACCCAGCCCCGAAGGCAGGAGACTGGAGCTTCATTCTTGCTCTGCCACGGACTCACTGTGTAACCTTGGGCCTCAGTTTTCCCATCCGTCAAATGGCAGGAGGTCTGTACTTGGCCAGTGGGTTCCCTGAGGGACTCTGGCCGGGTACTGGCTCCTGTTCTCCTCTGTGTCCTGGGGTCTCCATGCGCAGCTTGCTTTGGTGGAAATTATTCACTGCTTTCAAAACAGTGTGAAAAAAACATTGTGCTCAAGATCTCCAGGGCTCCCAAAGAGCTAAGGAAAATGTGAGTGAAGCCCAGGGGCCTGGCAGGCTGGGGATGGAAAGAGGGGAGGAGTGGGGAAAGGCCGAGTGAGGGGGTAGCCAAGCATCCCCACTAGAGCCGCCTGGACCCTCCTGAATGGGGCTGAGGACCCCCCTGGCCAGACCTCAGTGAGGGCTCAGGGATATGGCATAACGAAAGGCATAGCTCCGAGCTGGATCAGTATTGCCTCCTGGACTCCGACCCCCTCCCCCAGGGGGCTCCTTCACCCACAGCCAGCCCCACTGCCAGACCCCCAGGGAGGCACTCGGGTTCTCACTGAATCCTATTTAGTCCTCACGTCAGTCCTGCCCCATTTTACAGTTGAGGCTCAGGGTTGCCATGCTGGTAGGAAAGCTGGCAGGTGGACCCAGCCCTCTCCAGGATATTAGGGGCTTCAGTGGTGTTCATCCTCAGTCGTTAGGATTGTCCCCTCTCCCCAAAATGTCCCTCACCAGAGGAATAATTAGAAAAGGCACAGATCAGGCATACAAAGGAATCAAACCCTGAATCCGGTAATGTCACTTCTTGGTGTCAAACTCCCCAGTAGATCCATCATAGTTAGAATAAAATCCAGGGGTGAGGGGACAAAGGTGAGAGAGGCTCAAGGATGGCTCTTGGTTTTCTACCTTGAGCACAAAGGGGATGATGGTGGCAGAAGAAGGACAGAAGACAGGAGAAGGAGGGGGTTCAAGGGGAGATGGTGGATTTAGTCAGGCAGGAATATATAGGTCAGAGATCCAAGGAGAGTCTGGAGCCAGAGGGTCCCTTGTGTGTCGGATGGGATGGCAAAGGGACAGAGAGAGAAGAGAGGTAGCCCTCTGAGGATTAGGTGTTGAGGAGGACAGGAGTGGCCAGAGGCGGTGAGAAGCCGGCAGTGTGGACAGCCACAGAAACCTGGAGAAAGGTGTGGTTGGGATAGACGGAGCGCTCAGCTGGCTCTTGAGGAGTTGGGTGGGTGAGATAGAGTTGACGTTTGGATGCAGTAACGTGGGCATCGGGGACCATGGGGGTGGTTTGGTGAAGTATCCAGACTGCTGTGGGCTTAATGGGGCAAGAGAAATGGGAGGCAGGGCAACTGCTTGCTTTTACCCAGGAACCACCTCCACGATGTATCAAAAGTGGGCAAAAGTTGACTAAGGAGCATGATGGCTAAATGTAGCCTCGATTCCTGGATTAGATCCTGGAACAGAAAAAGGGCATCAGTGGGAAAACGTGAAAAGTCTGGAGTTCAGTCAATAGTGCTATACCAATGTCAGTTTCTTAGTTTTGGCAAATGTTCCGTGATTGTGCACGGTGTTACCATTAGGGGAAGCTGGGTGAAGGGTAGGACTCTCTGTACTGTCTTTACAACTCTTTACAACTCTTCTGTAAATCTAAAATTGTTTCAAAATAAAAAGTTTAAAGTTTTTATTTAAAAAACTTTAAATAAAAGTTTAAAGCAGATGAGGAAATAGCATGGAAAGTACAAACCCAGTTTTGTCAACTTGATGCGTCCAAATGTGTCATATGTGTGCACATATGTGTTGTGTGTATGTGTGCACCAACAAAGATCTGGAAGATCGCACACTCAGACTTCGGGATTCGGGTGATTGTTGCTTTTTAACTTACATCTCTATGTATTATCTGGTTTTTGTTTTACAATGAGTAAAAATAGTCATAAGTTTTATAACTAGAAAAAAAGCTTTTTTAATCTTTAAAATTTGGAAAAATAAAATAGAATGCTCCCTTGGCCCTGTGCCTTCCTCCACCTGCTGTGGTCTCCCTGGTGAATCAGCACCTTGTAGAGTCTGAGTTGTTCTCCAAAAGATGGAGCTCTGGGGATTGTCAGTGGAACCCTGGGGGTAGAGCAAAGAGGAGCCTTGACACTTACCCCCTGCAAGCCTGACTCTCCCCATCCCCGTGCCCTCCCCAGAGCAGGAACCAAGGCAGGCACGCACAGGGGCCCTGGGAACTTGGTGTTCATGTCTTGATTTGGAGACTGGGTGACAGATTACAGCCTAATGAGAGTAAAAGACTCAAGTGACCCAATGGGAAGGGGTGTTTCCTGGCCCTCTGAGGGTGACAGTGTCCTGGACAGGGTGTCATTATGAAGTGGACACTCTGGAGGCCTTTCCAACTCAGGCTCTGGGCTTCTCGAGTGTGTGTGAGCCTGGCCGTCTGTGTTCTTATTGTCTCCTGTCCCCATCCGGCTACAGGCATCTCCGGGAAGAGCCAGATCCTTTTCGCTCTCGTCTTCACCACCAGGTACCTGGACCTGTTCACCAACTTTATCTCCATCTACAACACAGTAATGAAGGTAAGGGGGATGGGCAGCCATGGTGGGGGGCTGCCAAGCAACCCCCAGACGGTGAGACAGTATACTTGGGGACTCAGGCTGTGGAGCCAGGCAGACCTGGATTTGAATCCTGGCTTTGCTGTTAGCAGCTGTGGGACCTGGGCTTGGGCAAGTCTTCTGGCCTCTGTGGACCTTGGTTTCCTCCTCTACAAAATGAAGAAAAGGTGTACTTACCTCAGAGGATTTTGTTGTGAAAGTTAAACGAGGTAATAAATGTAAATACACAATAGCTGTCATATATTAAAAACTCAATCAAGGTTAGCTATTATAATGGTTAAAAAATAAGCAAAAAATCGGGGCTTCCCTGGTGGCGCAGTGGTTGAGAGTCCGCCTGCCGATGCAGGGGACACGGGTTCGTGCCCCGGTCCGGGAAGATCCCACATGCCGCGGAGCGGCTGGGCCTGTGAGCCATGGCCACTGGGCCTGTGTGTCCGGAGCCTGTGCTCCGCAACGGGAGAAGCCACAACAGTGAGAGGCCCGCGTACCGCAAAAAATCAAACATGGTACCCTGAGCTTTCAGAGAACTTATTTGTCCATTTATCTGACAATCATTTATTGAGCACCTACTGTGAGCTAGGTACCTGAAGGAGATATATGCGGCGCCTATACTCACAGAACCTACATTCTAACCGGGGAGATAGATAATAAAACAAGTAAGAAAAACTGTTTAGGGATAAGGCTATGCAAATAAGTAAAATAGGACGATGTTTCCTTCAATTATAACGAAAGAAGTTTTAAAAACAGGGTTACATGATAGAGAACGACTAGGGAGCTATTTAGGGAGTGTCATCAGGAAGGGCCTCTCCAAAGAGGTGACGTGTAAGCTGAGATCTGAGTGACACAAGGATTAAGCTCAGAGGAGGAGCATTCTAAGCAGATGGAATAGCTGATGCAAAGACCCCCAAGACAGGAACAAGCTTGGTGTATTCAAAGGACAGACAGAAGGCAGGCACGCTGGGAGCTCAGCAGGCGAGGGCTACCTGCTGGTGGTAGGGGTGCCGATAGGGGGCTGGGTGAGGGCAGGTGATCCCGGTGAACAGTTTGGATTTGGTTTTGCCATGGGAAGCTGTTGCTTTGAAGCTTGGTCCTGTTTTATAGACAGAGAAACAGCATCTCTCAGCCCTGGGCCATAGCTGTGAGGTTTGGTTGGGATAAGACATTTTCTGAGATTTTAACCAACCATCCAACACAGTTTAGTGGAAGGAGCCCAGGTTTCAGAGTCAGTAAAGTGGGATGTAACGGTTTGGATGCTGGTAACAGAGACTTGAGTTATTTTAATAAGGTAAGGATTTATTTTTATCTCATTCATAACACAAAATCTGGAAGTGCGTAGTCTAGGGCCGGGATGGCATCTCCTTTTAACTTTCTGCTCTGCCAGCTTTAGTGTAACCAGCACTTGAGCTTGTTACCTGTGCAGTTGCTCAGAAGGGCCCTATGCTTGGTTTAATGCTTTGCTGTTGCCATTTTGAAATACTTATTTTTTAACAAGAAGCCCTGCAAATGATATAGCTAGTCCTGAATGTGATATCTATCCTCAGGTTTGCCTCAGAGTCACAAAATAGGTGCTAGAGCTCCTACCATCACATCACATTCAGGACGGGAAGGAGGAGGAAGGGGAGAAAGAGCAATAGGGTGCCTGTCAGCCGGGTAAGCCCTTTTTAAAGAGCTTTCCAGTGACTTCCATCTACATGTCACTGACCATCCTTATCTGCAAAGGAGGCTGGGAAATTAGTTTTTAGTTGGGCACATTGTCTAATAGGAGTCCTGTTTTTAAGGAAAAAAGGCTACATGGGAGGAATCCTACCTATCTTGCAGGGCTATTGTGAAGATGACATGAGATAATCTGTGTAATGTACCTAGCACCCAGAAGATATTTAACTGCAAGTGAGTTCTCTTTCTCTGTATCAGGGATGTCCCTTTGGGATTCTGGGCATATTGTTCCTGGGATTGGTGGAATGGAGGATGCTGCTACTTGTGCACTGTTGAGCTCAGTGTGAACTACAGCCTGAGGTCCTGAAATCGCTGTCTCCTTAAATCCAGCACAGAAGTAGCAAACACCACCTGCTTAGTTTATTTCTCTGCCCAAGGGTCTGACTTGGGCAGTCCTGGCAGGGGTTGTAAACCCAGCCCTTGCCATGGCTGAATGAGGTCTCGGATCCTCAAAGAGGCCAGTTTCCGAATTTGTGAAATGAAGAAATGATCTCCATTTCATTGATTCATTCACTCATTCCAGCATTTGTTTTGTGCTGGGCCCTGAGTTAGATTCAGAGGTGGACAGGGCATGGACCCGCTTATGGAATCTCCTCTCCTAGGGGATACAGACTGGTACACAGACATTTACAGAACATGTGCTCACAAGCAGCAATGAGTATTTTTATATGGGGGTATGGTGACACAGAGCATGTGTGCCTTGTTCTGGTGAGAAAAGACTTTGAGGAAATAACCTCAGTTTTGAAGTGCAAACATTAGTTTTCTAGGCTAGTGTCCTGGACCAGCAGAGCAGTATCACATACGAACTTGCTAGAAACGCAAAATTCTCAGGCTCGCTCAAACCTACTAAATCAGAAACTCTGGGGGCAGGGGAAGGGGCAGCCATCTATATGATTTTGATGCACATTCAAGTTTGAGAGCCTCTGGCCTACGTTAGAGGCCAGATCATAAAACCATTATATGCTGGAGGACAGCTACTGTAGTTAGAAAAAGAGCACTTTTCTGAAGGACTGATGGTCAACTGATTCAAGTCTTTGTGGAAGAATGCTCTCAAGTCACTGATGCAGATCCAGGAAGTTGAGGCTTTAGAAGAGCCCTGGGGGCTTACCCTGGTGGCGCAGTGGTTAAGAATCCGCCTGCCAATGCAGGGGACACGGGTTCGAGCCCTGGTCCGGGAAGATCCCACATACCGCGGAGCGACTAAGCCCGTGCACCACAACTACTGAGCCTGCGCTCTAGAGCCCTCGAGCCACAACTCCTGAAGCCCGCACACCTAGAGCCTGTGCCGCAACAAGAGAAGCCACCGCAGTGAGACGCCCGCGCACCGCAACGAGGAGTAAGCCCCCACTCGCCACAATTAGAGAAAGCCCGCGCGCAGCAACGAAGACCCAATGCAGCCGAAAATAAATAAATTAAAAATAAATAAATAAATAGCCATGGAATGCCACTAAGTCCCCCGACAAAGACCAATTCTGGTTTTTTTGGCCTAATATTCCACAGTGAGAGGACGCCTGGGCACCTTTGTCTTCATGGTAGCACCATCAGTCCCAGTTAGAAACATGGAGTTACTTAACAAAAAGGTCATTAGCTTCAGATTCTAGGTTCATTGGCCCAAGAGAATTGTGCAAGCACACTTCACCTTTTCCACCTTAAGGCAGAACACTAGCCCTTGGGTTTGGTAGGTCCCAACTCAGGGTGGCTTTGAAGCCCAGCAAATAGGTTGGGAAATGACTTTATCAATTCCCATGTGTCTCTCTCCCTTTTTAGGTGGTTTTTCTCCTCTGTGCCTATGTCACGGTGTACATGATCTATGGGAAATTCCGGAAAACATTTGACAGTGAGAATGACACATTCCGCCTGGAGTTTCTTCTGGTCCCAGTCATTGGCCTCTCCTTCCTTGAAAACTACAGTTTCACTCCTCTGGAGGTAAGGGAAGGGACCCAGACAGAGTACTAACTCCCAAAGGTAAACACACTCCCTAAAGTCCTTACCTCTGGACCCTTGGTAACATCTGGGCTACCTTTCTGCCACAACCATAGCCATTACTCCTGTATTGTTATAAGTTTAGAAATTGCCAATAAGCTATTGACAGTGCTCCTCTTGAAAATGGGCACATCTAAATAGTCGTGTTCATAAACAAAGCAGGCATCACAGCACCACTTAATACTAAGACCCTCTGGCCAACTGGTGATTAGTGGAAATTAGAGCACAGTCCAGACCCAGATTTCAGCTCAGGTCTGGCCTCTGACCCAAGAATCTTTGGGGCAACAAGCATCTGAGGAGATTCTGATGCTGGTGTTCATCGCTTCCATTTTGAGAAACCACAGCCTCAATTAAATCAAGTTTGTATGACAGAATTCTGCAACAATTAAAAATTATGTTCTATAGCAACGTTCATGCTTGTGAAAAAAGCAGTACGCTTGAATCTCTTAAAAATATTTTTTATGTACAAAGAAAGGGGTGGAATGATACACTGATGAAAATAATTAAAAATTTCAAGAACATGATTCTGGGAGTTCCCTGGTGGACTAATGGTTGGGATTCTGGCTTTCACTGCCGTGGCCCGGGTTCAGTCCCCGGTTGGGGAACTGAGGTTCTGCAAGCCACGCGGAGCGGCAAATAAATAAGACCTGAATAAATGGTGAACTAGTTCATCTTAAAAAAAATTCTCTTTTGCTTCACTGTATTCTCTCCAATAAACATTATTTTAGTAACTAAATTCTAAAGATGGCCCCTTCTTGACCAGCCTCCTCTGGCTACTTCTCTCTTTGGCTCAGATCCTCTGGACTTTCTCTATCTACCTGGAATCAGTGGCCATCCTGCCCCAGCTCTTCATGATCAGCAAGACTGGAGAGGCTGAGACCATTACTACTCATTACCTGTTCTTTCTTGGGCTATACCGGGCCCTCTACTTGGCTAACTGGATCAGGCGGTACCAGACTGAGAATTTCTATGACCAAATTGCAGTGGTGTCTGGGGTAGTACAAACCATCTTCTACTGTGACTTCTTCTACTTGTATGTGACCAAAGGTAGGTGCTGCGAGAACAGTGTTGCTGGCACTGTCTCAGTTACCAATCCATTCAATGTTTGAGGGGATATGGAAGTGAACAGAGGCAAGTCTGTGTGCCCCTCATGGTGCTTACATTCTAACATGGGAAGACAAATGTTTTCAGGAAACTGTGCCATGAAAAAATACAGACCAGTAGGATATTTTAGGTACTATGCAGTGTACAGGGAAGACAGCTATGAGATAACATTTGACAAAATACTTGGGTTAGGAAAATATAGGACAAATACATTCCAGAGAGAACAGCTTACGTGTAAGCCCCAAGGCAGGAACCAGCTTGGTATGATAAAGGACAAAAAGGCTAGTACAGTCAACTGTAAACCTAGATATGGCAGGTCAACCAAGATGAATCACCTAGGGCCTCAGTTAGGTCAGGGTAAGGCATTCCCATTGCATTCCAACCACAGACAGCAGCAGCTGGGGTCATCGGAAAACCAGTCCACCAGCCGCTGTGTAGGGTGAAAAGCAGCCAAAGCAGGGAGATGTTCTGCTAGGAGGTGGTCATCAGTGGAAAGAGACAGGGACATTTCTCGAGAGTGGAGCTGATAGGAACTGTCAGTGCACTGGGTGTGAGGTGTGAAATAAAGAAATTGAGGACAACTGCTAGATTCACGGCCTGCCAAGAGGGAGTGGTGGCATCAGTGTCCAAGATGGGGTCAGTGAACCTGTAGTTAAACCTGCAGAGATGTTTCCCCTTGGCTTTAACATCTGAATACATACTGTGAAATAGGCATTAGATACTAAGATTATGCACAAAGTTATAAAGGAGTCCTTTCACGATAGATACTAATTTCAGTCATTTTCTTCTAGTCCTTAAAGGAAAGAAGTTAAGTCTTCCAATGCCAATTTGAAGGTCCTCAGAGATGTTCTACACCTTAACATGGACACGAAGCAAACTATTTGAAGTGTTCTCCTGGTGACTTTTACATGACTGAGACCAAATGTTAAAACTGAAGTCAGAAAAATGCTTAGTGTGGAATTCAGCAAAGCGCTGATCATTCTATCTAGAAGACCTTCTCATCAGTATCTCCCTTAAATTACAGAGGTACTTAAAACTTGGGCCAATTACATAAGTATGGTACCCTCACAATGTCAACTGGACCATCATGAAAACCTTAGGTGTTTAACCCACGAATGGATCAAGTCAACTGTTGCTCTCTAAGGGCCTAGTGTGAGACTCATGCTAAGGAACAGCCAATCCCAATCTGGAAATACACCCCGCTGTGTATAAGGCAAAAGCCCCAAATGCAGGTCACAGACAGCCCTAAGTATTAGGAGTGTACTGTTGCGATTAATTCTCACTTTCCAGGTAGGAGGCCATCAAGCTTAGGAGTCAGGACACAGAGGTGATAGGACAGGTGGGAAATGTCATGAGGAAACGAATACCCCAGGCTTTACCTACTAGGTACTGTCTTGTTGCTCTCAAATTTTCGCACTAAGAACAATTAATCCCACCCCCCCCTTCACATTTTTAGGTGCTAAGGTGTTAGTCAATCAACATGGTCTTGAAGCAAATAAAAACTCTTAAGAGACTGTCACTGGCCTGTAGTCAGAATTTTTTAAGCAATAAAAATCTCACACCTTATTGTCAAGTGTTTTATTTATACCTACAAAAGAAACAAGATGGTATCAAAAGGACAATTTACAAACTAAGAATAGTAACATAAGCTCTTAAGCTCTTAGCATCCTGTGCCTGAACATCGTACATCTACAAATCTTTCAAGTCTTAACGCAACAGGAATGTGTTCAGAAACCAGCAAGGACATAAATAGAGAGAGCACTGATCCCAAGCAAAAGCCACCAACCTTTTAGATGAGAGAAGTCCACACAATGAATTGTTAGGGAGGGACTGGGGAGAAGCAGCCCCACAGCTTAATATAGAAATCCTTTCCCTAAATGAGTTTCAATCATGAGTACAATAATTAGCATCAAATGAGGATTCTTCTGCTCACATTCTGAAGCAAAGGCAGAACCTGAATTATGAGTGGCAGACATAGAGGCAGAAGACTTAACTCTGGAGCTATACAGGAAAAACTACTAGATTTCAGCTGTGCTCAGGCCACAATAGCTTTTGAGTTTTGGGATATGCTGTTATTTTGACTTTATGATTACAATATCCCCGGTGGAAAAAGGAAAGCAAGTAGCAGACCAAATACCGCTTGCTTGCCCAGAGACCTTGCCCGCAAAGGGATGCTTTCAAGACTTGCAAGAGAGTAGGACACACCCTGTGGTGGCACCTTTGTGTTAAAAAAAAATAAAATAAAAATCGGAATTTTGGTATAGAAGAAAAATGCCTATAATGGAGTAATCAGTGCTTAGACTTTTTTTTTTTTTTTGGGGGGGGGGGGCACTTTGGTTTGAAAGCACAGAGTGGTGTTGCCATGTTTTTCCTGTGCCTACCATCCTCCCTCAGCCTCAACTTCTATAAGGAAGAGAAAAAGAAGTTAAGAAAGAAGAAAGTGGGGGGGTGGGGGGAGATATCAAAGTTCTCACATGCATACATTTCAGCTTATGCTGACAACCTACCTGTATGTCGCACATTCAACCACACTTTCAGTACCCCTCAGAAACAATCCCTTCTCTCTCCCTGAAGAATTTTAAGAGGAAAACAAAAACCTCAAGTATTTAGATATTTTGATCTTACAAACCAGCAAGCAATCTCAGGCCTAAGCCAAAGAATGCAGTGGAGGCTCCCCCCTTTAACTACACTGTGAATGAACAGTATCAATAACAGTATTAAAAAATTAAGTCCCACGCTAGATACGAAGAGATTTCTGAGGCTGTCTGATCTCCCTGTCCTGTTACAGTGAACACAAGAGCAGAAAATTCTTTCCAGGCCCATCTGCTATATGAAGTCTCAGTAAAACGGTTGGTATTACTATGAAGGGGACAATCTCACCTACCTTTCAGGTGGAGGAAAAGTAAAAGGACTTGGACTTTAGTCCACTACCTACCTGTAAAAAGCTGAGTGCAAAAGGATGCTGAGGAAAATCTGCACCCAAAAGCTGTTACAAAGCACTGCAGAGAACGGGAGTATGAAGAGAGTAAGAGTTCTTAATAAACCCTTAAGACCCTTCAAGATAACTTGGCCAAAAGGGCTGAGTAGCTGGCAAAGGGTTGCTTTTACTCTAGCTCTACAAATACTGAGTTTAAAAAGAAAACCTGCCCACGGAGTATACTGTTTATAATTAAACGTGGTTCTCACTCTGCAGGTGAATGCATATTTAACTGGTTCATAAATTTCCAATGAGCATTTACGTTCATTCTGCTCACAGCAGCTGTCTGGTTGGAAAATGAATTTCACAGATGGTCCCTGGTAATATGGGGAAGAAAAATATGCAGCTTCCACCCAGATGCGGAGATGCTACATTTAACCATGACAATAAACATTTGGGGTTTTTAATTTAAAGGATACACTTAAAGAAACTCAAGACTCAGCAATTTAATTTCTAACCTGACAACTAAAATGGTTATTTTTCAGTAATTGGGAAGGGGGAAGGCAGAGTGTAAGGGAGACAAAGCCAATTAGGAATTTTTAAAAAAACTGTCAAATGCACTTAACAAGCAATCAGCCAAAATGACAATGGCAAAGCACTGTCTTAAAAACTCATCAGGCCTGAGGAACCCTGTCCCAGCTTGAAAAACATTAAAAAGCATTACAGAAAATGTGCAGGGAACTCCCTCTTGGTTTTCTATTCCAGTAACGAGAGCAATTTAAAGCACAGATGCCGTCTTCTTCTGCAGAATTCAACCCTCTACCCCCCCCCCCCCCCGACCGCAACTCAGGACAACAAAAAATGGGCTCCCACAAAAGGGCCTAACACCTTACTTTTTCTTTTAAAGATGAAAAATAGCTCGAACATCCTCGACATGCAAGAAGCTGGGGGGAAAAATCTCTTCCAGTCGGCTATACATATATATATACTTTTACAAAATCTGTTATTACAGACTGGATCATTTTGGCAGGCAGAAAAAACCTGGCAGTGAATTCTAACTAATCTGCATGAAAGACAAATCACAATGGTTGGGGAAAAAAAATTAAAAAAGAAAAAGAAAGAAAAAGGGAAGAAGAAAAAAAGGAAAAGATAGCGTTCCTTTAAATGTAGTTAAGTCTGCACAAGTCACTACCACCTGAGTGGCTTCATTTACGTGAAGGAGGAGGGGGAGGAGGAGGGGGTGGGTACTGGTAGGCAGTCTGCCCCATGTAACCTATCATATTGGTAGCTCCCGGAGGCTGTGCAAACTGTTGTGACATCAGTGGCTGTGGCTGCTGCCCAGACCGGCCCATCCCACTAAACTGCTGGCTAGAGCTCTGTGAACTTCTCCCAGTTGAGGTGGTGCTACTGGCCCCATAAGTGCCAGCACCATATTCTTGGGCTGTGTAACCACTTGTGCCATAAGCAGCTGCCCCATAGGTGCCTTGACCATAGGTGTATTGGCCTGCTTGTGCTCCAAAGGCAGAATTTGGACTTCCATAGCCACTACCGTTAGCGTAACCGGCTCTATCGGTTTCACCACGATCCCGATAGCTTGCAGAGTCTCTCCGGCCACCATCTTTGACCCCTCGAAGCCTCCGGTCACACTCATCCTGATACATCAGGTTGGGATTGTTGGCTGAAGAAGTGGTCCGGTATCGAGAACGACCTCCTGATGAGGACACAAGGAATTTTCAATACTACGTATATGATCCAAACATAACCCCATGTAAAAATGCTACTCAGTACAAAAGTATTCAATATTCTTTCTCGATCTTTAATTAAGCGCTAGGCCAGCTTCCAAATCAGCACTTTATACTCAAAAGAACGGTAAACATTATTAAAGGATATTCAACTTCTCACCTTTTAGGCCCTTTCTTTATTTGAGGATTACCAAGAAACAGACTCTTCCAAATGTAAGAAAAATGGTAAGGACGGTTTAAAAAACAAAAAAAGGCATGCAGCTAAGTTCATACGACCACAAAGGGATCCTCTACTAGTGCACACTGGTTCTCAAATGTTGCTTTGCACACCTAATTGCATCAGAATCATCTCACAAGTTTTAGGGGAAAAGTTCAGGTTTCTAGTTCAATTCCAAACCCACTTAAAAAAAACAACAACTGCATTTTAAAAGCCTCGAAGGGAATTCTGATGTAAAGCTTCAACATACAGCAAGTGGGGGGAAAACATCCTATCAAACCTATCAAACTTGTAGGCAGGAAACCCAGATCCTACTATATTTTGCAACTGTCCAATTCAGAGCCAGTAACTATGCCTGTCTCTACTACCATGAAATGGTATAAAATTACTGACTTCTCCATATGGAAAACCAAAAACCTAACACACTACTAAGGCTATGACAGGCTCCCAAGCTTCATATTGTCTTACTTAGAAGAGATTATGAAAAATTATTAAGCAACATACATTAACCTTCACTGGCTTAAAGAAACAAGGCACAATGAACACACAAAAACGATACCTTGGCAGTACCTGGAAAACTCCAGGACTTACCCTTACCCCCTCCTCCGCCGCCTCCTCTGTGGTCCACCAGCTGCATCAGTTTTGGATTGATAGCTTGATTAGCCTCTTCCAGCACTTTGATCAACTCTCTGGCCTGCTTTAGGTTCCCTGGGGTGAAGAAGGTATAGGCGGTGCCCTTGTTGGTGCTACGGGCTGTTCGGCCAATACGGTGCACATAATCCTCTGAACTGTTTGGATAGTCATAGTTGATCACAAACTTCACATCTTCCACATCTTCAAAGCCAATGATGAGTCAGTGTGTAGGTTGATGTGGCAGGGAAAGAGAAGGTAAAGGACATGCCAACAACAGGTGGGAAGCACGAATGCAGATGACAGCAAGAGGAGAGAAGATTAAGTTAGTAACCACTCTGAACAGGAACAAAAAAAGACTCATCCCAACAGAGTAAAAGAGGATTAATGATGCTTGAGACATGCAGAGGAAGCAGCATCTTTACCAGCTGTAAAACCCTAAGGAAATCCCATTCAACCATCCAAACTCCTGCCTCTTCTGTATCTTAAGCAATATACTGACAGGAGTTGTACCAAATTCCAGTTCCATCCTTTTCAAAACTGGAATGTAGAAAGTGGTACCATCATTAAGCTACAAGGCCAAATCACTTCTACTCTGTTGGGAGAAGCCTGGCAAAATCTACCAGTAATATAACAAACTTACCTTTAAACCAGTCACAGAGCAAAATGAAAAGAAAAGAAAACAAAAACAAAAACAAAAACTTCATATACTTTATTACTACATTTCCATGGAGACTTAATTAAGATATTTAGATTAAAAATTTTTTGCTTATATTAAAAAAAAAAACAAAACTGATCAGAGCCAAAGTTAAATACACACTTATTTTCCTTTGCAGAAATATCCAAATTACCTTTCCTCTTTCAATCACCACAAGAGCACATTACACTAAAATTTCACTGTACTACCAAGCCCAGCTCTGCCAAATGAGGTTTTTTCTCAACTCAAGGTTACTTCAACTCAGTCCTTGCTTCAATTATCAAAGATTGTCTATGTAACCTGGAAAATTAAACAGCCAAAGAGTGTGGGAAAAACCATGAAACCTTGAGACACAAGTTTAATGTTCTGTCCACTGCTGGGAACTGGATTGAATAACCTCCTAAAGCTTAAAGTATGTAAATGTTAGTGTAATGCTTTCAGCTAAATGTATATTTTTACCTACTTAAACAAACAAATTTAAGAATATAACAAAGAATCCTAATGTTTTGTGGAAAAAATCTGCATTTTACAAAGAATATTCAGAAAATATCCTAGATAAAACACAGATTTTTGTGATATAAATAATTAAAAAACATTCTCTGTTTGTTACCAGACCGATGCACACTCCCTCCTCCTTTGGGAAACCGCTGCAGCCGATCCCGTCTCTTTGCCTTTTATTTTTGGCGGCCTCCTTTCGAAAACTCCGCCTTCTGACACGGGACCACTGGAGCGCGGGGAGCATGCATCAAGGGTCCGTGGCAGTGAGAAGTCCCCACACACGCTCGCTCTGTGAACTGGCTTAGATGCTTCTCTGTAGCCCCATTTGGTTGCCAAGCGCCGGAGAACCTGGGTTCGGGTAAAAATTTCAGGTCCTCCAACGCCTCCCCCAAGGATAATTGGGGTGATTGTAGAAAAAAATAATTAATAAAAAAAATGTAAGTTACATCCAAAGGGTCAGACTGCATCTATTGCCCAGACTGGATTAATTTCAGGGGGAAAGGGGAGATGATTTAAAAAAAAAAAAATTCAGCTGTTGTTAAAGGGCCTGTGAAGAAAGGGGCATTATGTCTGTTTCTTATTACAATAAAGGCTCCTCAGTCTTTACTGACCCCTAAAGTCCTGAAATCACACCAGAAAGACGAGAAGGCACTTATCACAGGGGGCAGCGTGAGTCTCCGGCTAGGGTCGTTGAGGTAACAAAGGGAAAACAAAAATTTACAGGGCCAGGATGGATGTGAGGCGGGGGGGAATGGGGAATTATGCTCCATGACCACATCTTCAGGGCTAGGATAAGGCTCCTTACTCACTCCCACTGTGTATGACCACAGGCAGCAGAGCAGGTTGAATTACTGCACTGGATGCACAGATGTGTGCTTTCCTAGCAGAAAGCACTGGGGACTGGAGTCAACAGTTCAGCTATCAACACTTGGGAATACTTCTGGAAGGGTTCAGTAGTGGGCAGACATAGTGCAAGTTCTTCATACTAGAAAGGTGTCTTGCGTGTGCACAGATAGAGCTGGCTGAGGGCACATAAGAGCAAGCGCAGAATTTGTTTCTCTCCAGTCTAGTCTAGCCTGCCCTGATGTTATTTGTGCACTGTCACAATATTACCTTGGTGTCTTTAGAGAAGATGCTGTTGCAGGGTAAGAAATCAAAAAGTTAATGTTTTGGCCAGCTGCCCAGGGTAAGAACTTTTTGTCTGACAAGCCCTATGACATGGCCTGAATCTCCAATCACTAATTGGGAGGGGCTGAGACTAGTCAATAGGCTCATCTAGAGCTGCTTCGGGCCAATGTAGATTTGCCTCGGCCATGTACTGAGTGATCTGCAGCTGCTATCAAAGCTTCTGTTAAAAAACAAAACAAAATAAATTCAATACTTTTAGTTTAACAGTGTGTAGTTTAAACAAAAAAAGGAAAAATAAAAAATATCCCACTGGAAAGGGAATAAACAGTGGTTTCCGGAGGATGACTATTATAAAATTATGGGAATCGAAGAACTTACCTGAAGGGAACATTTAAGAGGCCATCGCTCGACAGGAAGTGAAAAAAGGCCTGGTGACTCAGCTGAAAATTGCACCCCTGTCTAATGAGGTAGAAGCCTTCACTTTCCAGGATCTTGTAGGACCTTGGTCAGCATTCTGCCATTTTGGTGGGTTTTCCCCTTCCTTTTGATTTTTTACAAGGCAGCAAACAAAGGGGCCCAAACAAGCACTGATGCTGAGTAACAAGAAACAGACTCAGATACCTTCCCTCTCCCCTCTCTTGGATGAGTGGGGGTGGGACGAAGAGTCTATAAGTTATTCTAATGGCAGCCAATTGATTTGGTTTAGAAATGCAGGGGGACATGGAACAAATATTTTAAATTGTCTAGGCAAGATGCACAAAGAAGCTACCAGCACATAGCAAGCCTGTTTAAAAACCACCATCACTGAAAGCTTTTATGTAAACTGCTTTCAGGCCTCAGCCTCTTCTCCCAACAGGTCCAAGTTCTAACCGCACAGATCCAGACATGACCTCAGAGGGCAGAGACAATTTTTCAGTCATGGCTGCAAGTCACCACCTCTGAAGGAGGGAATGATGAGTGCAATGTTTAAAAAGCCTTCATTACTTTTGTATTCCAGTTTGAATACTTGCTCTCTTTATGTTGAATATCATAAGGGAATATGGTGCTTCTCGCCTTCCTGGGCAAGAAATTAGTATCTGTCAATAATTTAAAAATATCTTTGTGACAGAAATACTCTATCATTTTTAAAAATATAGTAAGTTTTGAGTTACACCTGTTTTTCTCAGAATAATGGGCTAAAGTACCACAAAATATCTCTGAATACCTTAAATCGTAATGGGTTGAAAACTCCAGAACATCAACTTCAAATTAAGTTCTTCAATCGGAAGACAGCGCATCGATGATATGAGTATGGGTGGGAGGAGGGGATAACTGAGTGCTCATGATAGTTTTACTTCAGTAAATTAAATTGGGCAATGCAGATTTAATTGCTGAAAGATATCATATCTATAGATTTACTAAATCCCAAGAATATATTAGCACTTATGGAATTGGACATCCGCAGATAGATTGGTAAAGGGGAAAAAAATAACTGAAGAAACTAGCTTCTAATAGCTAGGTTCAATTGGGCTCATTTTATTCACCCAGAATATAGAATAAAACCAGGAAGAAGTTGAGCTGTGCAAATGAACGTCTCCTCTCCCTCTACCGGTTTAAACAGTCATGCCTAGGCCTTGCTGCAGACCAAAGCCTGTTTGTTAGGAGCAGGAAGAGACTTTGAAAATAAAAGGAAAAAAACCCCCCAAAACAAACAAAAAACCCACCAAGGTTAAAAAAAATCATGGGGGGAAGGGGAATCACGTACTTTGTATGTAATTCTTCTCTTTTAAATATTTATCTAAACACACGTATATGCAACTCTAATGTGAAAAGACAAGCAAATCTTTTAACCAAAAGATACATATACCATTGACAGAGACACCTATCTATACAAACCTAGCCCACGGGAGGCTACATCTGTGGCAATGAGAATGGGAGCCTTTCCAGAACGGAACTCTGCAAAACAAGGATAGTACCATGAAAGCAAGTTATAAAATTAAGGCTACACCGTGATATATCTTAAAAAATGACCAAATAAACATTCCCAGCTATCTGGCCTTCTTACCCTATCATATTAAAACTTCAAGTAATGGTGTAAGAACACGCCAGGCTCTTTTAAATTTAAAGATAATAGTAATTCTTTTGAAAATATTTATTATACTCACCTTTAGCAGAGGAGCAATAGATCAAAAAATTTACCTCTAATAATGAAGTACCATTAAAATGGTGTGGCAATGTGTAACAGAATTAACATGAGCTGGAAATTTTCTTCCCTTAAATTATGACAGCAAAGTTGTCTCCCAAATAAAACAACACCAAAAGTGGGGGTGGGGGAGGGGGTATGAAAAGGGAGGAAGTTCAAAAGATGTGGAATGGGGCTTCCCTGGTGGCGCAGTGGTTGAGAGTCTGCCTGCCGATGCAGGGGACACGGGTTCGTGCCCCGGTCTGGGAGGATCCCACGTGCCGCGGAGCGGCTGGGCCCGTAAGCGATGGCCGCTGAGCCTGCGCGTCCGGAGCCTGTGCTCCGCAATGGGAGAGGCCATAGCAGTAAGATATATACTGGTCTCTGCCCTCAGTTCCTGGCACAGAGCTCCGAAAACCCTTGTAAAACAGGGATGCTAGGAGAATCTTTTATTCTAATACTTAAGTCTTTGACCCTGGCCCCTGAACAAGAGTTCCTAAACAAGAACAAGACAGGAATCTTTGTTCTAGTGAAAAGACACTTGATGGGCTCCAGAATAGCTCCTGGATGGACGCTGTTCACCAGAAAGACCAAGCCATGATCAGAGAAGCTTGGAACTTTGAGCCCCACTCTGGAGAGGAGAGGGAGACTGAGTTAACGTGATGAAGCCTCCATTAAAAGCCCATAAGTATGGGATGTGGGGAGCTTTCAGGCTGGTGTACATATCTATAAAGACAAGACCTCATTAGATAAAGGGTGGTCTAAGTGGTGAAAAAGTGGTGTAAAGAACCAGCACTAACGACCTTGAAGTATGGTGATGACAAAAATGCCCCCAATATTCAATTAACTAGAGCAGAGCTAGGCAAACCCTGGTCTTTTGGTCAAATCTGGCACAATGCCTATTTTTGCAAATAAAGTTTTGTTGGAACACAGCCAGGCTCTTTACATAATGCCTATGGCCATTTTTGTGCTACAACAGCAGAGTTTAACAGTTGTGACACAAAACACTATACAGTCTGCAAAGCCGAAAATATTTACTACCTGGCTCTTTACAGAAAGTGTGCCAATCCCTGAAACAGAGTGTAAGAACAATGCTTAGTTTTGAACTCACCATTAAGTACCCAATCTCTTTCTGGTTGACTCTTGTCTCCATGGATACACATAGCTGGCCAACTGTCAGAAGAAAAGAGCAAAGTACATGTTTGGCATTGCTGAAATATTATACAACATTCACAACACCAATTTAGAAATTCCTACTGAACTATAAAATCTGAGGCAAATAATTACCTCAGTGCTGCACTCACCCATCTCTGCGCATCCTTCGAGTGAGGTCATCACAGCGTCTTTTTGTCTCTACAAATATTATTGTCTTATTTTCCTTTTCAGCCATTATTTCCTCCATGAGTTGGATCAACCTGAAAACAAGACCAAACAATTCAGTCATCCAGAGAAGACCCCCTACACATCACGCAGAAGCTATGTTTGCATTATCAACCCTCCAAAGCTTTAGTACTTTCTTTTCAAATTACTTTCTCTGTAGCTGGTAATTATCAGAACTGGGATTCAAATCCAAGGATCCAGAATCCTTGCCTTTAACCACAAGCTCTGATGAATAATATAAAGAATGGATTGTTGGAAAGCTAGCAATGCTTTTAATGTTTTCAAGCCTAAAAAATACTGGCTTCTATTAACACTTTAGTTTTGGAGGATTATTAGGAAAGGTTTATCAGCATCATCAAAACAGTGAAATCTTTCATACTTGTGGTCTTTTTCACTTTCCATGCAGACATCCACAATCTGGAGGATGTTGTGGTTGGCACTCAACTCCAGATTGCCTACGTTGATCTGGGTGTAATCACGAAGGAAATCCTCTGCAAGCTGTCTTACTTCTTTTGGCCAGGTTGCACTCCACATTAATGTCTGCCTATCAGGCTATCCGGAAAGGAATGGAAAGGCTTTCTTTTAGATTAAGTAACTACTACAGGCAAAGGGTATAAGACAACGAATTATCAGCTTTACACACCCTGATTTGGTCAACAATTTTACGAATCTGGGGTTCAAAGCCCATGTCAAGCATTCTGTCAGCCTCATCCAGTACAAGGTAAGTACATCGGCGAAGATTTGTCTTTCCTGACTCCAGGAAATCTATCAGGCGGCCAGGAGTAGCTATACAGATCTCGACACCTGTAAAACAAATCCAAAGATCTATCCAACTAAGAATTCTTTACACACTGTTCAAGCCTCAGCAAACTAAGAAGCACCAACTCTGGTGGTTGTACTCAGTGCTACAGAGCACTAACTTTTAACACAGTGCCTGGAAAAGCATGATGTAACAAAAATTTATGTATAATTATCCGAACCTCGACAAAGTTTAAGTCTAGTCACACTGAACTTCCCTAAAATAGCATTTTAACCATATTTGAGAATTGCTAAGCTGCTGAAATACTGATCTCCCCCCATCAACCAGAATCCACTGTTTTCTTCTTCAATTTCATTTACAGAAATTGATAAAATGAGAGAAACTAATAATTCTTAAACACTAATTTTTAAAATTACCTCTCTCCAAGTCTCGAATCTGGGGACCTTTAGGAGCACCTCCATAAATGCAAGTGCTCTTCAATCTAGAACATTTGCCATAGTCATCAGCCACCTGCTGTACCTGCTGGGCAAGCTCTCTGGTAGGAGCCAGAACTAGACACTAAAACAAACAAACAAACAAATTACTTGAGACACCTATCCCAAGTTTTAGGAGGAAAAGAAAAGTACAAAAAGGTTATTTAATTCTCTATTGTTTAATTTGGTACTTTCAAGTATGTGATGGGGTGAGGAGTTGGGAAGGCAGGGGGTCTAAGACAGTACACTGAAGTGTGGCAAAAATTATGAGAACTAATACCTGGCATGTGGTATGATGGTTGACTTTTGACACATGATTCATTACCGTTATGTGTGCTAGGTAAGTAGATTTACAGACGGTATTACCTAGTTTTAACTAAACAACTCACAAAATGAGTAAGTAGCTATAAAATATTCCTGCAAAACCATGGATTAAATATTAGCAACAAACTGGGAGATTGGGATTGACATATATACACTAATATGTATAAAATAGATAACTAATGAGAACCTGCTGTATAGCACAGGGAACTCCACTTCGCTGTACAGCAGAAACTAACACAGCATTGTAAATCAACTGTACCCCAATTAAAGAAAAAAAAAAAAAGAAACAGATGAACAGGAAATGAGCAAAGCTGACACTTTTCTGACATCAAGTTTAAGCTCTTAGCCAGGCACATTAGGCAAAAACAAGGATGACTTATACACAACGTGACAAGGAGCTGGCCAAAAACTACAAAATTAAGACACTTTGAAACAGGTATCATATATACTGTTAACAATGACTCTCACTTGGTGTACTGATCCATTAGACATTAACTAATGACAATAAAGCTAACTGTATTAGCCATATGGAATACATTACATATTATGTTAATGAAAGGTAATGCATTATTTCTTGTTGTGAATACACTGAGACATACTATAATAACGTATTCGTAAACATATACAGTGAGTGCAAGCTCTATTAAAAAAAAGTTAAGAATGTACATTCAAAATGTTTGAAGACCACTACTGAAATCTTACAGTAAATAGCATAAATGAAAATGATCAAACAAGAAAATCATGCTGCTCTGTAAACATTTACAGACGCATCACTTAACCACAGAAAATACACATCCCAAACCCGACTCAGCCACAGGGCAAGGATCTCATTTCATACTTTTTTATCTCTCATAGCATCAATGAGCAATTAAGAATTGCATTTGAATTTAATGCAGAGTAAATGCCTCTATATGAAGGTAATGGGCATAACTGTTAAAAGTACAAGTAGTTCAAATTCAAGCTCAGCCATTTAATTCCTATATGACCCTGGGCAAGTCATTTAATTGCATTGTGTCTAAAATTTATCAGTAAGATAGACATAATCTCTCTTCCGGATACAGAAGGTAGGGTTGAGGATGAAATCTGAGAACATATGTAAAGCACAGTGCCTGAAACACAATAATCATTAAGTTGTAGTCATTCTTAGAAGTGTAAACAAACTGAAACACACTTACAATTGGGCCATCTCCTCTTTCCAAGTAAGGCTGGTGGTTAATATGAACAATAGCAGGCAGCAAATACTGGGGTGGGGGGAAAGAAGGACAGTGTTATACCAAAACTAAGCCATTATATTAATTGTTCTAAATTATCACAGTAATTGATAATGCCTAAGTAACTAGGAAAGGGAAAACAGAACTCACAACTGTTACACACATGTGCAATGTATATTTGAACACAAAATGCTTCCACATATTTCAGATAGCTAAAAAAGCTGAAATATTATCCCTATCTGAATTAGAATTTCAAGAATTGAGAACATATGGAGTATTTACAATAGCAAAATAAGTTACCACAATATTAAAAATCTTCCCTTGCTGGTACATACCGCCAATGTCTTCCCAGAGCCAGTCTGAGCAATGCCCACCATATCCCGGCCACTAAGAGCCAAGGGAAATCCCTGGCACTGAATTGGAGTTGGTTCTGTGAAGTGCTGATCCATCAACACATCCATTACGTATTCTGTACGAAAATCGATATTACTACTTTAAGTAAAACTAAGGACCCACAGCCAAAAGAAATTTAAAAAACTGTTAAGCTCATTGAAGGGAGGATTTACCCAGCTTTACATCTCTCCAAGTATTGTTTTTTTCTTCAGTACTGAATCTTTGACCTGTTACTTACTACTTCTCAAGAAGGCTACTGCCACAGCCATCTACCCTTACCCTCGAAAACCTGAAAACCACTGCTCTGAAGTATTTAACATGGTAATGACTACCATGGTACATGGTAGTCACTTATTGTTTATCTAATTCAAATTTTAACCAGCTAGAAAGCAATTTCATTTTGCTGTTTTCTAAAAAGTAGAGGCAAAATCCCAGGGAAAGATGGGGAAAAAAAGCAAAAAACCCCAAAAGTTCTAAGCAGAGAACACATGAGCATTAAAAATAAAACAAAACAAGGCTTCCCTGATGGCGCAGTGGTTGAGAGTCCGCCTGCTGATGCAGGGGACGCGGGTTTGTGCCCCGGTCTGGGAACATCCCACATGCCGCGGAGCGGCTGGGCCCCTGAGCCATGGCCGCTGAGCCTGCGCGTCCAGAGCCTGTGCTCCGCAACGGGAGAGGCCAGAACAGTGAGAGGCCGCGTACCGCAAAAAAAATAATAAAAATAAAACAAAAACCCAAAACCACAAACACACACACACAAACAAAAACTCCCAAAAACCTTTGTGAAAGGTTTCTACTTATCTTTTCAACAAAATCCTGAGCCTGGGTCAAAACCTTTAAATAACCTATGACCACACTGACTGTTCAAGCTAAATTAACAATTAAGATACTGGATTGAAAAACACTTACGTGGGAAGTTAGCATGATGGAAGGCAAACACAGGTTTAGGACAAACATCGCCTCCTCTCACTGTAATCTCTTTCTTTCGGCGTAGTTCATCAACCTCATACTATGTAAGACAACAAAGTAAGACAAATCAGTAAACAAGTTATTCTAAACATGCAAAACTTTATGTTCCAATACAGCAGAACAATTATCATTAAATCCACAATTACATTGGAAAATATGTATAACACTTCTTATAGTGCTTTCATATGTGTTCAGCTTCATCCAACTCTGAGTCAATGAAGCAGGTTAGCAACCGTTCCATTTTCCACATGAGAAAACAGTTACTCAGAAAGATTAGTAAATTGCCCAAGGCCAAAAGTAGGAAGAGGGAGAAAATGTGGAACTTAGGACCAAGTGCTCTTTCCTTACACTTTCTTCTGAACAAGTTACCATGTCATGTGTAAAGTCCAAAATAATCATGAGGTTAAAAATACAAACAGGAGTAAAAGCCAATGTTTAAAATTTTTAATTTACTTCATAGATGAAAAGACATGACACCTCATATACAGCTAAAATCACATAACAAATTGGTTGGAAAATATAACCAACAAATGAGAACCAAGTAATACATTAGGTATTACTGGTTTCTCTTGTATCAGCAATCCTAACAAGAACCAAGGAAAGTATCACCACACTAGACTAAAACATATAACAAAAAACAAAACAAAGCACAAAAACATATAACAGCAATGGCTGTATATATACTGTGGCTAACATACCTACTTGGTTCATTACTGTATATGAAAAAAAGTAAATAAATAAAAACCCCCAAACTTACCGGAGTCAGCCTTGCCACTTCTGGATGTTCAACATAAAAATTCTTCTCAAACTTGGGGAGCTCACTCAAATCCCACTTCTTTTTACGTAAACGCTCCCCAGGATTACCAAACTTCTTCGGGGGAAGGCCACCACCACCTCTTGCTCCAAACCTAGAAACACCAACATTTTTAGCTTTTTAGTGTTTTTAAAGCAAAATACCTTTGGTGCCACAAAAACATGTAAAAAGATGGGACTCTTGGGCTTCCCTGGTGGCGCAGTGGTTGAGAGTCCGCCTGCCGATGCAGGGGACATGGGCTCGTGCCCCGGTCCGGGAAGATCCCGCATGTCGCGGAGCAGCTGGGCCCGTGAGCCACGGCCGCTGAGCCTGCGCATACGGAGCCTGTGCTCCGCAACGGGAGAGGCTACAACAGTGAGAGGCCTGCGTACCGCCAAAAAAAAAAAAAAAAAAAAAAAAAAGATGGGACTCTTAAGATACTACCAGCCCCCTCCAAAAAAATATTTACTTGTAAAGTGCTTAAAACAGTATCTGGCATAGTAAACACTCAGTACAAGCTGGCCTAATTGTATTCATTTAACAAATAGTTACTGTTTTAAGTGGTGCTAGAGATACTGAAGTGAATAGAAGTCTCTACTCTTTGTAATATTCTGAAATGTAGGTAAGTGAGGACATAAAGTTTAAATTAGGGCAAAATTGTGGACAGGAAAACAGTTCAAGCGGCTCCATACTTGGAACGGCTTCTTGAACCCCTTACCCCTTTATACTGTGATGAGCACTCCTTTTGCCTGCTAATCTGCTAAGGAAAACTACTAGGACCCCTAAAAGACTGGTAGGCTAGTCTTCACCTTTAGTTTATGCTAATGAATGGCCAGGGCAAAAATTTATGATCTTTCCTTCCACTTTATCTCCACCTTTATCTTCTTTCTCCTTTCTGTTCACAGGCAAACAGTACTATTAACTATAAATTTGCTAAAAGAACCATTAATAAGGCTTAGTTAAGGTCTTTAAATCTCTATTTAAAAATCAATCTTTTTGCTTTATCTTTCACAACAGACAAGTTCAACTGGAATACAAATGTGGCCATTAGCCAAACTTGATATTCTACTTTTCCTAGAAGAATCCCAACACTAAGATGGTCTTCATTTCTGTATTTCAACCTATTAAGGTGCAGGGCGTTGTCTGATGGACAAATAATATACAGTATGTTTTCATCCCATTTCCTTACTCCTGAAAATACACTGAATTTAATTTTTTTCCACTCTAACTCAATCATATCCTCTTGCAAGTGGTTCCACTTAATAATCAACAGGCAGGGCTTCCCTGGTGGCGCAGCGGTTGAGAGTCCGCCTGCCGATGCAGGGGACGCGGGTTCGTGCCCCGGTCCGGGAAGATCCCACATGCCGCGGAACGGCTGGGCCCGTGAGCCATGGCCGCTGAGCCTGCGCATACGGAGCCTGTGCTCCGCAACGGGAGAGGCCACAACAGTGAGAGGCCCGCGTACCACACAGACACACACACAACCCAACAGGCAGTATATGTACTAACTATCCTAAAGGGCCTCAATTTCCTGGAATTCAAAATGCTCTTTAAATTCTTTGGCTTAAAGACCCAGCTATACATTTCTCTAAATACACACAAAGATTGACGGCTGGAAATTTTACTAGGACTATTAAATATTTACATTCAAAAGGCAGAACTTAGGGCTTCCCTGGTGACGCAGTGGTTGAGAGTCCACCTGCCAATGCAGGGGACACGGGTTCGTGCCCCGGTCCGGGAAGATCCCACTGCCGCGGAGTGGCTGGGCCCGTGAGCCACGGCCGCTGAGCCTGCACGTCCGGAGCCTGTGCTCCGCAACGGGAGAGGCCACGGCAGTGAGAGGCCCGCGTACCGCAAAAAAAAAAAAAAAAAAGGCATAACTTGGCTGATTCCATTTATACTACTGTTGATCAATACCTATGACACCTTCAATATGCCCTCAGGCTTAAGACTGAACAGACCTAAAACTACATGGGTTGACCCCTCCCCCCTCACTTGCAAGTGAAGCAACTAACACAATTTAAAATAAGGTACTCTACAAATAAAAAAGCCAAGTCATTAGATTGTCAGAGTCTTGCAAAGAATAAAAATGACCCAAGACTAATTTTCAGAGACTGGCTGCCTAATTATATAAATTTATGTGATTCCTAGAAGATGCCATTTCAATGCTGCTGCTGTTGCATTCCAGTGCTACCCAGACCTTAAAATAATGACCTAGAACAGAACTTGAGCCTTTTCTCTTGTAGAATGAGTATATTTGTGCCACCATTTAAAGATGCACATATCCTAACCCCCTGCATACCATGCTGCTCATTTAATGTTTTTAGCGAGTATTAAGTTTAATTTGGCTTTGCAATAAATACCAGTTTTGAAGATTTGTACATTAACATGCAAAATCAAGGTAGTTTAAATGTACAATGCACATTTGTACTGTCCGTGTACGTACACTACCTCACTCATTCCCCTTTCACAACAATAATCCATTTCAGCTCTGTTCAGTTCAGGACAAACAGCAGCAATTCAAATAACACAGGAATTTTCATAGTAAAGGTAGAATCAGGGCACAGACCTCATTAAAGAGTGCCATTTTGTTTGAAATGAATTATTTCTAAAGTCTTTTTTAATGTCATCTGACACTTAAGAGTCAATATGGGTGGGGTAAACTAAGAATGGATCAGTAATTCACTTTTTCCTCTTTTCAAATAATGAACTTTTATTATTAAAGCATATATACAGTAAGATATTAAACCAAACACCCACGGTAAAAAAAACCACCATTATCAGTACCTTGGTAGCCTCCATGTGCCTATTTCAAGTTTACAATCCCCATCATAACTAGTACCTCGAATTTTAACCATTGCGTTGTTTTTTGGTCTTGTCCTATTTGTTAGTGTCCTTATATGTTATTCTTCTAGCATAACTTGTTTTACTTAACATTATATTTGTGAATCATCCATGTTGATACAAGTTTTTCTTTTTCACTGCTGTACTGCAGTCTTATTGTACGAATTTATCCAGACATTTGAGCTGTTCCTAATACTGTCATGAACAACCCTGTTATAAACATGGATACCGGGGTATGTGTACAGGGTTTCTCTAGGCCTAAGAGTCTAGGGTATAAAGCTTAAGAGAGGAATTCTGGGTCATCTTCATTTTACTAGGTAACATTAAGTTCTTTTTCCTAAGTGGTTGTACTGAAATTCACTTCTAAATTTAGCTATACTGTGAAACACTAAGCAAACATTTCCACTTACAGCCCTCCGACCTTAATGCTAAAATCAAATATTTTCCTTCATAACAAGGTATAAGTCAAAGCAATCCTTTTTAGTTAGTAAATTAAGAGATAATTGAAGAGCTTCTGACTAGGGCAAGGTCTGGTACTTGTGTATCTGAACCACAAGACAAAAATGTTTGAGAAAATAGCATTAACAGAATGCCTACTACAGAGAGACAATTACACACAGTATCTCAATTCTGGAGAACAATGCAAAGGCAATTACTATCCCCATCTTCAGATGAGAAAATCGGCTCACAAAGGTTCAGGATCTTGCCCAATGTCACCCACACTCACATATATATTAAGAAGTGGCGTCACATAAACTTTTTATGCATAGATAAAACTTTTATTACAAAAAAGTAAACAGCATAAGTCAACACGGATCTCTAAAGCAACTTTTTCCTTTAACGGTGTAGGGGGGGACACATTAAGACTTGTATCTCAGTATCTGGGAGGACTCCAGGTTTAATCCTGTTAACTTCCAACCCAATAACCGTGGCATTACAACATCAAAAATTTTCAAGCTAGGCCGAGAAGTTAATGCTTCAGTCCAATTAGAGAAGGAAAAAAAAAAAAAAAAAAGACTGAAACATTAAAAAAAAACCAAAACCCTGTAATAACGACCAAACCAAAAACTCCCTCCCCCCAAACGACCATTTAGAGGACAAGTAATCCCATCGCTTTGCACTTCAATGTGCTTCCATCGAATTATTTTTAAATACGACTAAAGGTAATTTTTAAATATTTTAAAGACTACCAGTCAGCCTCTTAGTCTCTAGTTTCAAGCCAGGTTTCCAGTTCCATGAACAGGGAAGCCATTTCGCGTAAAAGATTTTCCCAGGCTGAACTCGGAGACCTCATCCTCTTCTCTCAGCAAGAACATCCGAGTTTCACGGATGAACACTAGGCCTGGAGAGATCAAATGACTTGCTCAAATCGGCCGGGCTCGAAAGCCGGGAAACGAAGGAGGCCCGGGCTGAGTTGGCGGCGGCCAGGCCTCCCTCCTGCTCCCCGCGGGGCTGAGGCCGGGCCGCGCCACGACGACCGTCCGCAAGCAGGGGCTGGGGCGTCGCCAAGCCGCCGCCCCCCACTGCCGGGTCACCAGTGACCCGGTGGCCCAGGCCCACCCAGAGGCCCGCGCTCTAAACCGGTATTACGTCCCGGGTCGCCTCGCCTCCCACAGTTGGGAGCGTCGCTCCCACGCTCGCAGTCAGCTCTAAAGTCTTCCGCTCGACCGCAGACTGCGGTCTCCTCAGGAAGCAACCTCCTCCCCGCCCCGCGTGCACACAAGGCCTTTCCTCTCCTCCTCCCCCCTTACCCTCCACGGTCACGATCCCGGTCCCGGTCCCCAAAGCCGCCTCCGCGCATGGTCCCAAATGGATAGAGATCTGGGAGCGGGGCACGGATGGCCGGGCTCGGGAGGGCCTGCGGCTCCGGTCTAGTGACGACCGATGGCGGCGGCGCCTCCGCTGTTGGGGCGGCGGCAGGCGCGGCGCTTTCTCGCTCCGACGCGCTGTCTCCCGTCGCAGACGCCACCGTCGCCGCCTCTCTCGTCGGAGACGGGAGCAAAACACAGAGAATCGGGGTTACAGAAGCAGTGGGTAGGTTTGGCTACGCTCAAACCCGGCAGTGCCGCGGTTTAGGCGTCTCCTTCCTTCCCAGCGACTGCACAAAATGGCGGCTGGCGCTGAGACGGCTCCAGCTTAACGCTACGTACGCCGGAGACGATACGTAAACAGCGTCGCGGAATAGCTCGCGGGCTTCGCAGAGTACTACGGTTATTCTTGGAAGCATTTTACGTCAGTTGCGGAGGCGGGCGCACTTTGCGGTCGGGAGCAAAAAAACAAAGTACGGATCAGGCGTAGAGTTCTCGCACCACCTGAACCAGAACTAGGGGTAGGGAGGGGAGGGGGACAGCGACGTAACATTCTTTGCGTCGTTAGCCGGCCCACTATTGCGAAGATGCGCTGTGTGCGTAACACATTCTGTTTAGAGAATAGAGGATTTTGCCGGGTTCCGACACGGGACGGAACACTGGCCTGCTTGTGTAAGTTGCCTTGCAGAGACAATAACTGTCCTCCATATTGAAGGCGTCAAGTTTCAGGGTCTCCAGGTGCCAAACGCCCACGAGCGTCTTCAGGGTCCCTGGCTGGCTCCCCAAGATGGTCCTGCCAGCCATCTGGCCCCACCGCCCTGGGCCTTGCGGGTCTGGCCGCGCGCCCCGGCGCCATTTCCTATCAGTTGCCTCTCGCTGTGCTGTCGCCGGCGGCCATGATGGATGTCCCTTGTCGGTTCTTAGGGGAGTTGGTCAGGCGCCGACGTCCCAGCTGAGTTAGATCACTCTCTGCTACGCTTGGTTCACACTGGAGTGCATTTTCTGAACAGAATATTTACACTGTCCCCGGCTGAGCACAGTTAGCTAACAAAGAACCGAAATGTGGGTGGAGACCTTCTTAAGGTAGACGCTGAGGCCCCTTGGCCGCCATTAAATGGCGCTGCCTCAGGAGGCCTGTGACAGGCCCCTAGTGCCCTCCCGAGACGAAAACGTTTAAAAGCGGTGGTCTTGAGACCCTGAAAAGGTGAAGGCATAAGTACATGTTTTTAACCAGGCTAGGCTGCCTACCTCTCTCAATTCCTTCTAAGATGACTTCCTTCTCCCTACCTGTTTCCTTCTCTCTCTAGCTGCACTTTAAAGTCTCATAAGCTTGGCCAGATAGCGTCACAGATTGTCAGCTGCTAGGGCCCTTGCAGAGCAGCTCACTGAACGTCTTTCTTATTTCTACAGATGGGTGAAGGGGGAGGAGATTTGAGGTCCCTCATTGTGGGGGCTGAGTGATGTCTCCTTCTCTGTTCTGAGTGCTTCCCAAGTTATTAGAAAAGTAGCATAAGGAAAGGAGTTTCGTGACGGGTCGTGCAGATGTCTTAGACCATAGACGAGATGGACAGTCATGGATTCATTGGACAAGTGTTGAAGACCTAATGGTCCAAGCACTGTGCTAGGCACTGCGACACAGCAATGAACAAATGAGTCCCTGCACCTGTGGATTTTACACTCTAGTGGGGAGATAGACAATAAATGTCAGGCAGTTGCTAACTTAAATAAAAATTAAAAGCATAGAAAAGGGATAGTGTAGCGCCTGTGGGGGAGGGGAGTATACTTGTGACAGTATTTTACATAGGATGTCCTAGGAAGACCTTCCTGATCAAGGGACATTTGAGCAGAGACCTAAAGTGAGGGAGCTAGGCTTGCTAACACAGAGGAAAGAGTAAGTACAAAGGCCCTGAGGCAGAATGTAACTGGAGTAGCAAGGAGAAAAGACAGGAGAGGGCCAGATTATGAAGGAGTTTGAAGGAGTTGTAGGCCACTTTAAGGACTTTATCTTTTCCTTCCAGTAAAATGGAAATCTCTGAAAGGTTCTAAGCAGAGACATAATAAAAGGACCCCTATCACTGCAGTCTAGAGAATAAATTGAGAGTGAGCTAGGACAGAAGCAGGCAGATTAGTTAAGAGGCTAGTGCAGTAATCCAGGCAAGAGATTATGGCGCTTGGTGAGGTTAATAGCAGTGGGTAAAGGAGAAATCGTCTGATTGAAAATCTAGCCAACGATTTCTTGATGAGTGGGATATGAAAGAAACAAGAGTCAAGGATGAATTTTGTAGGAATTGGCCAACAATTAAATTCCTACTATGATTTAGGCTGTATAAGCCCTGAAGGAGTTATTGTGAGTGGTTCACAACTCTGTGATTGCATAGTCATTAAACTTACCCACATGTGAAATATAATGCCTCTGCTTTCTATCTTGGTATGGCCCACCTTGGTTCTTTGATAGTTTGGCTTATTGTACAGTTGACTCTTGAAGAACAGGGGTTTGAAATGCCCAGGTCCACTTATACCATGATGTCTTTCACTAAATAAGTACTATAAGATCTGAGGTTGGTTGAATACATGGATGTGGAACGTCAGATTTAAGGGCAACTGTAAAATTATAGGCCTCTTTTCAACTGCGTGGACACCCCTAACCCCTGTGTTGTTCAAGGGTCAATTGTACTTTAGATACAAGAGGTTGAGAATATTGAGGTCATTAAGTCAACAAGGTCACCTAAAGCAGTTGCCTTCAAACTATGATATAAAAGGGACACAATGGAACAGAGTTTACAGGAAGTCTATTTCCAGATTGAACTTTCATATATATTCCTTTCTAAAATTGATATGACTGAGAAATATGTCCGTAATTGCACCCTCCCACATTACAAACGAAAAGAATATTTCTCTTCTACTCAAAATCTTACTATGGACTTTGTCATGGATGTAAAAATCTCAGAGGCGACAAATAGAAGGACAATTAGACATGCTAATGTTGATGTGAAAAAAGTAAATGATTCTAATGACTTGGTAACATATCCTTTTGCAAATCAGGAGAATTCTGGTTCTTGATTTTCAACAAAATGGAAGGAGGACCACGTGGAATTTTCAGCTGATAGATCCTTAAAAATAACTTCTTAAGATAGATTACTGGATTTTTGCCATATAACTTGGAAGAAGATCAAAGAATTGAGGGATATTACCATAACAAAACTCTTTCCATTCCCACCTACTAAATTATGTGATCAAAGTTTCTAAGCACTTAATGGCTATAGAAAAGGAGAAAAAAATTGCCAAAAGTAATATTTTTCTACGGATACAGGATTTACTTTTTCTTAGTCTCTTTCTATTTTTTTAAAAAAATTATTATATTTATTTTTTGGCTGCGTTGGGTCTTTGTTGTGGCACACCGGCTCTTCTCTGGTTGCAGCGAGTGGGGGCGAGTGGGGGCTACTCCTTGTTGTGATGCACAGGCTTCTCATTGCAGTGAGAGCACGGGCTCTAGGCTCTTGTTGCGAAGCACGGGCTCTAGGCTCGCGGGCTTCAGTAGTTGTGGCACACAGGCTCAGTAGTTGTGGCTCGCGGGCTCTAGAGTGCAGGCTTAGTAGTTGTGGTGCACGGGCTTAGTTGCTCCGCGGCATGTGGGATCTTCCAGGACCAGGGCTCGAACCCGTGTCCCTTGCATTGGCAGGCGGATTCTTAACCACTGCGCCACCAGGGATGCCCCCATTAGTCTCTTTCTATCTTATTAAAAGATGCATTTCCATTAAAAATTTTACTTTCTGTTTAATAGTTATTAAGAGTTGTAATATGTTTAAATTGCTTTGCTTAATTTTGTTCGAATAATTACAATAACTTAATCTAGAAGAAATTTTAATACACAGAGAAATAAAATTAAGTGATGAATAAGACATTTTATGTAAAAATATAAGTTAAAATTCTGGAAAGAAAATAAGAAGAGCTTATTCATGTTTTTTTGTTTGTTTGTTTTGCCACATGGCATGCGGGATCCCAGTTCCTCAACCAGAGATCGAACCCATGCCCCCGAAGTGGGAGTGCGGAGTCTTAACCACTGGACCACCAGGGAAGTCCTGACTGTGCTGTTTCTTGAGAAGGAGGCAGAGAGATACAGGGGAAGGAGGAGGGGTGTGGTCCTCATCAGGAGGAAGGGGTCAGCCACTACCTAGTATGAATTAGGGAATTGACCCAGCTCATTGACTAAAACTCACCCACAGCCTTAGGGCCCAGGAGACAGCGCTGGAGGAGCAGGGCTGATATTTGCTCTGGTTGTGTTTTAGGACCCAGAGGGTGTGCAGTAAAGGTCCTGCTGTCTCTCCCTCCCTACTGGGCGACCAGGGAAAGGGTTTATTGTGTGCCCAGAGCTCCCCAGGGGCTGTGCATCATCTGTAGGTCTCTGGGCCTCTCTGAACTTATTTCCTTGGTTTGGAAAGGGCACAAGCCATGTAGACAAACCCTAGGGCATGGGGCCTCTGGTAGAAGCTATACAGGTTAGCTGGAGACTCCGGGGACTCAGCCTGGAAGAGGGTCCAGTGCCTGCCCCCACTGTATAGGACATGATGTCAGCTTCTCTGGGGAGACTGACACCTGGTTCACATCCCACCAAGACCACCCTGAAGCGAGGGTGTTCCTCAGTGGAAATCTTGTGCCTTGTTATGGAAGAATGGACACTGGGCAGCCCCAAAAGTCAATTCTCATAGGCTGGAGGGGAGGGAGTAGGTATATGCTAAAATAGAGACCAAACTCCTTAGTAGCTGAGCAAGAGTTAGAGAGCTGTGTTCATGTTTTTTAATAGGTTCCTCTGTGTTCCCCAGACAGATATAGACGTGTTGATCCGATATGGAGCTGAGTTGAGAGTCAGAGAGGAAAGTTGGCAACATCCTGCTAAGAAATAAAATGGAAAGGAGGAGAGGTGATCCCAAAGGATGTAATTATGTTACAGTCAATTGTATTCTAGAAATACATAGACTTAATAGTGTGAAGAAAAGCAAGCTGGCACCAAAAATTAGAACATAAGGACAAAGACAGTGAAAACATCAATAGGTTAGTTAAACACCAACTAGCATCTCTAAGATATTATATAATGAGAAGGGAAGCTCTGGTATTTACATAATTTTGATCACAAAGGCAAAATATTGTTTGCACACACTTGGAGGAAAACCAACTAGCATTAGGGTTATCTCTGATGAAGGACTGTGCCAAACAAGGACACCAAGCCCTAACACACACACACACACACACACACACACACACACACACACACACACACACACAC
>NW_021703783.1:91043792-91278642 GCF_005190385.1 Monodon monoceros
CACACACACACACACACACACACACACACACACACACACACACACACCCCTACCTGATCTGGAGGTGGTTCTATTGGTACTGGATGGAAATCAGGTGGAGTCAAAAGAAGGGACTTTTGCTTTTGTATACATATGTAATTCTAGACACGTATGTTTGAGAATTTATGGGGTTGATGCAGACCTGTTGTTTCCCTCAAAATGGCTCCTGCTCAGAGGAGTCAGTGTAAGCAGATTCACATGGCTTTACCTCCTCTACCTACTGGAATCGCTGCAAAGACCAGTTCTCAGATTGGGAAATAAGGGAACTGACTCCCTACATAGTGCTTGTGAATTGAATTGGGACTGTAATGTTCAGCACAGGCTTTTTGCTCTCTGCCAAGAAGGAGTGAAGCTACTTGGGAAAGGGAGTAGAGGGGAGGTTGACAATGCAGCCATTCAAGAGCTACCCAAGGTAGAGGGTGCCTATCAAGACAATGTGAATGTCCAAGGTGCCGGACAGGCCTTTGTACCTGCCCCATACCAGGTCAGGTTAACCCCAGAAAAGGTGGCTCCCTCAGTGGGTACTTTCACAGCTTCCTGTACTTTTGCTTTGCAGCACTTAACCATGTTTGTGGTTATTTGGGTGATTTTCCCCATAACTCCACGCTTCAGGGACTGTCTTGATTAATCATTACTATATCTGTTGTACTTGGCACCTAACTGGTGTCTCAATATTGGTTGAATGCAAGACAATATGTTTTATTACTTAGGGGTATATATATATATATATCCCTTACCATATATATATATATATATATATCCCTTACTATATATATATATATATATATATATGGTAAGAATAAAGAAATGCATAAAGGTATTTGACAACAAATTCAGAAAAGTGAATAATTCTGTGGGGGAGGAAAGAGAGTCAATCCTATAGGATATTTAGGGGTCTTTGATTATATTGATAATGTTTTATTTTATGAATATTAATTGTATTACTTTTTATGCCTTTTTATCTTAAATACTTCATAATACATTTAAAATACACATATGAATGAATGAAGATGAATGTAGTGGGCCACCAGAATCCATGAATAATTCAAGTGTTATATCCAAGCAGCCTTATTCTGATTCTGTGTTCATCATGCACCTTTAGCTTCACATGAACTTGCTCACTGAGGCACTGGGCTGGTTGTTCAGGTCAATCTTCACATCTGGTCTGCTTGACATTATATTCTATTCTTCAGTGTCACTGGCATCCTGGTATACTCTCCCTGGCAGATTGCGTGCTTAGTCAGACTGAGGCATCTCTCTAGAAATTAACCAGTACTGGGGCACTAACATATTGAAGATGAAGGTTGAAGGCCTGACCCTGAGGCATGGAACATTCACCACCATATGAAATCTCCTGGGAAAAAAATCCAACTAGCTTTTGCAGGCTGAAACCCCTCACTGTGCCTGCCTTCAGACTTACATAGCCTTTAAAATGTTATTTAAATATTTAAATCATGTGTTTCTATTTAACTTTACAAGAGTTTGTGTCTCATGTCCCTTACCATATTGTAAGCTCTTGAAGACAAACTCTCCCCACCCCAAAGGGCGCAACACAGTACCTTGGAGAAAACTGTTATACTGATGGCCTCCAAGAAAACACATCTGGTATTCAAGCTCCGGTGTAGTCCCATCCCACAAAGACTCCGGGCTTTCTTGTGTGGCTTGCTTTGGCCAGTGAGACACTAACAAGCATAATACAAGTAGAGGCTTGATAAGCACTTGCCCTATTGGAACCCAGCTGCCATGTAAAGAAGCTCAGGCTAGACTACTGAATGATGACAGAGAGAAGTCTCACCTTTTCAACTATCCCCACCAAGACCCTAGATATATGGGCGAGGCCATCTTAGACCCTCCAGTCAACCAATGAACTGAATGCAGCTGTATGAGTGAGCCGTTTCCTTGCTCCTAAAAGAATGCCTTGTCTTTCTTTTAGATGTGATCAAGTTAGGATGTGAAAGTAGAACTGCTATAGTCATCTTTTGACCATAAGGGGAGATTTTAGAGACCCAAACCAGCACAACGATGATGGGAAAGTGGAGAGAAAAGAAAGAACCCAGGCCCTTGATAATATTATAGAGTTGCTGAATTAACTAAGGAGTTGGTTGACTTATGGACTTTATTTTTTTAATTAAAAAAAAATTTTGTTTATTTATTTACTTTGGCCACATTGGGTCTTAGTTGCGGTGTATGGAATCGTTCACTGTGGTGCGTGGGCTCTCTGTTACGGCACGCAGGCTTCTCTCTAGTTGTAGCGTGCCGGCTCTAGAGTGCACAGGCTTAGTTGCCCTGTGGCATATGGGATCTTAGTTCCCCTACCAGGGATCGAACTCACATCCCCTGCATTGGAAGGTTGATTCTTAACCACTGGACCACAAGGGAAGTCCCTGGACTTTTTATTATATGAGATGGCATATTTCCTCATTGTTTACGTTGCTTTGAGTTGGGTTTTCTGTTACTTGCAGCTGAGGGCATTCTAACTGATATACTCCTCAACCAACTTTGCTGGTACAAGTACAAAACTCCTGAAATGCTCTGCATAGTATATACAGTAAGTCCCCTACATACGAATGAGTTCAGTTCTGAGAGGGTGTCTGTAGGTCCAACTTGTTCATAAGTCCAACAAAGTTAGCTTAGGTACCCAACTAACACAATCAGCTATATAGTACTGCACTGTAATAGGTTTATAATACTTTTCACACAAATAATACATTAAAAACAAACAAACACAAAAAATAAAGAACATTTTTAATCTGACAGTACAGTACTTTGAAAAGTACAGTAGTGCAGCACAACAGCTGGCATCCAGGGGCTGGCGTCAAGTGAACAGGCAAGAAGAGTTACTGACTGGAGGACGGAGAGGAGGTGAAAGATGGTAGAGCTGAGGGATCGTCAGCAATAGGAGACGGAGGGCAAGCTGCAATTTCACTCACGCCTGAGATTGATGGCACAAGTTCTGGTTCTTTGCTGGATTCAGTTCTTTCTACCCTCTTGAAAAAACGATCCAGTGATGTCTGGGTAGTAGCTCTTTTTTTTCTCATCATAGTTGACATGGTAGCACTGGATTGTATTCTGAACAACTGCTGCAACCTTCATGTACCATTCTACATTCAGATCCTGTGCCTCAAAAACTAACAGAACCTCCTCAAATAAAGAAAATCCCCTTGCCGTTTCCTGCATCATGAATCTCTTTGGTTCTGCAGTTACTTCTTCTTCCTCTTGTCTCTCTTCATCCTTTCTCTGGGCCTCCAGTTCCTGGCACTTCTTAGCAGTACCAGCTACATCACCACTGCTTTTACACTTGCTTCCAGACATCCGGGGCTTGAATAAAGATACTGTACTATTGTACTCTATACAAAGTACACAAAAGCACAGCCACTTGTAGAGGATGCACGTATGTGACAATGTACACCAGACACATGAACTAACTTATGTGATTAGATATATGAATGCACGTTCGCATCTTTGAAGGTTCACAACATCAAGTTCGTATGTAGGGGACTTACTGTGATAGACATTCAAGAAATTTGTCATTGCTGAGAAAGTAAAAGAAGATTTTGTGGTAGAAACTGCTAGTTGCTTACCCAACAGCCAATCTGCCTTTCCTCATTAATTACAGAACTATGAATTTCAGCAGGGCATATCACTGCCTAAAACAAAAGACAGTATTTCACTACTTTTTAATATATAGATATGGCCATATGACTGAGTTCAGGCCAATAAGTTGTAAGCAGAAGTGTTTGTGTGTGTGTGTGTGTTGGGTGGGGGGGCCTTCATAGGAGCTGACTCAGCTGGAAAGAACTTTGTTCTGCCCTTCTGCCTTTCACCTTCATTTGCCCAACTTGATTTCTCTGACCATAGTTCCAGTAACATCTTAGGCCATGAGCTGACCTTGAGAATGGAAGCCAAGAGCAGGATGGAAGCAGAAAGACAGAAGCCTGGAGTCCTGATGACAAAGTAGAGCCACTATAATAGCTCTGGACTGCCTGGCTTCAGATTTCTTGTCTATGAGAAAAAAACAAACCTCGATTTTAAGACACTTATTTTGGGTTCAACCAAGAAAAATTCTGACTAATAGTCTCTTAAACAACTTTCCTTTTAAAATATTGAAGACCGGTAGGGACTTCCCTGGTGGCGCAGTGCTTAAGAATCCTCCTGCCAATGCAGAGGACACGGGTTTGAGCCCTGGTCTGGGAAAATCCCACATGCAGAGGAGCAACTAAGCCCATGCGCCACAACTACTACTGAGCCTGCGCTCTAGAGCCCGTGAGCCACAACTACTGAGCCCACGCGCCACAACTACTAAAGCCCGCGCCCCTATAGCCCATGCTCTGCAACGAGAAGACACCACAATGAGAAGGCTGCACACTGCAATGAAGAGTAGCCCCCACTCGCCGCAAGTAGAGAAAGTACGCATGCAGCAGCAGAGACCCAGTGCGGCCAAAAATAAATAAACAAACAAACATAAAAAAATAAATAAAATATTGAAGACTGGTATAGAAAAGTATACGAATAATAAGGAATCATCCACCTGACTGTTAAGTAAGCCCTTCCTGGCTTCCTTTTTTCTGGTCCCCTGAAGCAGCATTTGGGTGTCACCTTGGGTGGAGTTCTAGATTGCAAGTAATAGAATCCAACTCTGGCTACTGAAGCAAAGAGAAATTTATCAGAAGGACATTAGGAGTCATTGAATTGGCAGGAAGCTGGAGAACCACCATAGGAATGGACAGGAGTCTAAGCAACTCTGCAGTTTAGGAGTCAGAAACCTGCAGTCTAACAGCAGGAACAGCTTGTTCAGGTCAATGCCACTGCTGCTGGCCCTACAGCCCTTGCTGTCCTTGCATGTATTAGTGGCCTCTAACCCATGCTCTCATCCTTGTGACTGTCGCTCAGTATCCGGTGTCTCAGGATAGACTACATGAACTGGGGAGAGGTGACTCTTTAAAAGAAAACCAGGGTGTTATTATGATGGATAAATGGAAATTGTGCAACCAAAAAAAATGATAAACATCCAACAACCCTGAGTCAGCTGAAGGAGACTTGACTGGCTGTAACTTGGTGTCTAAGGTCCCAATCCCTCTCCTCTCCATGAAAGATATCCCTTCTCTGAGTCTAGTCTATTGTATTCCCTATTTTTGGCTTGACCACCCTATTCTGATCTCCTGGCTTTCTGTCCTTGTTTGTTCTCTGTTCTTTTCTTTCTAAAAAAAAAAATTATTTATTTATTTATTTGGCTGCCCTGGGTCTTAGTTGTGGTAGGCAGGCTCCTTAGTTGTGGCAGGTGGGTTCCTTAGTTATGGCTCCAGGGCTCCTTAGTTGTGGCATTCGGACTCTTAGTTGTGGCATGCATGTGGGATCTAGTTCCCTGAGCAGGAATTGAACCCGGGCCCCCTGCATTGGGAGTGTGGAGTCTTATCCATTGTGCCACCAGAGAAGTCCCTGTTCTTTGTTCTTTAAGGAATGATTGAACAGGAAGGTTAGAAAGGATGGAAGAGATCATCTATTTCAATCTCTTCATTTTCTGAATAGATACTAGGTTTCCCCAGATCTTGACTTCCATGTTTCTGATTGTAGCAGGTATTGAGTTCAAGTGGTATCTTGTGCATTCTGGTGTCTGACTCTTAACTGTACCTGATTCTTACTGTTATTTAATTGTGTCCCCCTTAAAATTTATATGTTGAAGTTCTAACTCCCAATTAATCAGAATGTGACCTTACTTAGAAATAGGGTCATTGTAGATGTAGTTAGTTAGGCTGAGGTCTTACTGGAGTAGGGTGGGCCTATAATCCAATATGACTGGTATCCTTATAAAAAGGGGAAATTTGGACACAAAGACATGCGCACAGGGAGAAAACCATGTGAATATGAAGGCAGAGATCAGGGTGATTCTTCTACAAGCCAAAGAATGCTGAAGATTACCAGGAAACCACCAGAAGCTAGGGGAGGGGCATGGAACAGATTCTTCCTCATAGCCCTCAGAAAGAACCAACCTTGATCTTGGACTTCTGGCCTCCAGAACTGTGAGACAATAATTTCTGTTGTTTAAGCCATCTAGTTTGTGATGCTTTATTATGGCAGCCCTAGCAAACTAATACAAGCTAACCTTCCCATGTAAAATACCTAATCTTTATTCTACACTTCTTCATTCGTGTTCACAATACAAACACAATCTCCTCTCATAGGTTAAAGAGCTTTGTCAAGTCACCTGTGACTCTGCCTTCTCTTCCTCTTTTTATATTCAATCTCACACCAAATCTTAACTACCTTTTTGAACTGTCCATTTCATTGCTATCACCCCAGTCCCATTCTTCTTTTTTTTTAAGTTTATTTATTTATTTATTTTATTTTTGGCTGCATTGGGTGTTTTTGCTGTGCGCGGGCTTTCTCTAGTTGCGGCCAGCGGGGGCTGCTCTTCGTTAAGGAGTGCGGGCTTCTCATTGCGGTGACTTCTCTTGTTGCGGAGCATGGACTCTAGGCACGCGAGCTTTAGTAGTTGTGGCTTGCAGGCTCTAGAGCGCAGGCTCAGTAGTTGTGGCGCGTGGGCTTAGTTGCTCCGCAGCATGTGAGATCTTCCCAGACCAGGGCTCGAACCCATGTCCCCTGCCTTGTCAGGTGGATTCTTAACCACTGCGCCACCAGAGAAGTCCCCCTAGTCACATTCTTTATCACTTCACAACTGATTTATCATAACCGTTCCTAAATTATCTCCCTGGTGCCAGTATTATTTCCTTTATCCATTTTCTGCATCTCTATCAAATTAATCCTCCAACTTCCCATGCCAACAACCTCCAATCAGAGCATACCTGAGGCCTTTCCTATTTTTCTCTATAAAGCTTTCCCATTCCTTTGCCTGCCTTTGAGTCTCTGCCAAAAGCAAATGAAGGTCACTGACTCTTGCTGTAGCAAACTCTGAGTAAATAGCCTCTGTTCTCATTTGGTGGTTTTTGCTTATTTCCACAGAATGAATAATCTGTGGAAGAAAAAGGCATGCTTTTTCTAGTGTGTTTTCTAACTTGCTGGGATACAAGCAGCACCTTGGCTATTTACTATGTGGGGAAAGCGTGTCAAAGAACAATAGCAGCATGGAAATGAGCCGAGCAGGAGATGGAGGCAGAGAGAAAAGTCCTGATGATTCTCTTTGAGATCTTGGCTCCAGCTGTGGCTAAAGTCAGCTTTACTTCTGGACTTTTCAAACTCTCTTGAGCCAATGAATTCATGTCTTGCATTTGCTAGTTTGAGTTTCTGTGGCTTGTGACTAAAAGAGTCCTGACCAATAACATCTCTTTTTTGAGTCTCTCTCTCCCGCTTGGAATAAGCCAAAAGCTATTTGTACAGTCAGATGGAGAGGGAGGACTGGAAAGACCTGATGCTTTGATCATTGGTGGCAAATTGAACCCTGACCTAGAAAAGTTCAGTGGGCACTGCACAATCTACTATGCTGTCCCAAAGTTGAGCCCCAAGTTTTCAGCTTTTTAGTTCACATTCACATGCTCAGCTACTGTTCTCCAAAGCAGGACATATCAGAGTGGCTGGATCCAGAGAGGTTTCCAGTCTTAGCCACGTGCCATATTGAAACCAGCCTCCCCCACAGAACTGTAGGCCCTGTGTTGAGCCCTGGTTTCCAACTCTACACCAATGGGTAAATTCTCCTTGTCAGGGGGGTACTCAGCTTAACCTAGACAATTTTTCTGAAATTCAAATCTTGGGAGTTTTATTTCCTTTCCTGTCAAACAGCTCTGGGCTCCATACAAATTAGTCCATTCCTTCTCCAGAACTTGGCATACCAGGGAATCTCTAGTAGATGCTGTTTTTATCAAGTAGCAAAACCTTCCCTTCCCCAGGAAAAAGTGTGCATTTATATTTGCATGCTAAGAAAAGGCATTTAACTGACTATGCAGAATACAGAAAATCTGCTCCATAGTGACTTTAATGTCTGCTTATTCAGAGGAGCAGCTTCTGAGCTTTAAAAATTATAAAATTAAAACGCTCTTATTTCCCAGAACTCCACACTGTGAACAATTTCTGCTTGCCAGTTTGGTCTCTTTGTTTCCAAATTCCAGCTTCTATACTTGCACATGCTGTCCTACAGCTTAACCTTTCCTCTCTGATTTTTGGAATCACACAATCCAAATTAATTATAATCATTTGTCCTCTCATCCTTTCGTAAATATTAGTCTTTTCTCTTAACTAGTATACACATTCTTTGAGGGCAGGAACCATACTTCTTTTGTAGAGTCTTTAGCACTTAGCATTCAGTATACAATTGGTGAGTAAATGACTTAAGGATAGTCAAGTACCTTTTGTAACAAATGGTACTTTCGATACTTGAATTCTCATACAAGTGGATGCAACATAAGATATTAAATCTCTCTGAGAGCTATAAAGATTGTCACTATATTATTAGTGTTTTAATTAATAAATATTTTTATCATACATACATTTTGAAAACTAGATTTTATTTTCATTTAATTAGAGAAACCAATATTTTTTATACATTTATAAAATTAGTATCCAGAAATTTTACATTTAAATTAATTTTAATATTTTAAAGAAGATTCTGAATTCTCTACCCAAAACTTAAAATATAAAAATCATGCTGGGCTTCCCTGGTGGCGCTGTGGTTGAGAGTCCGCCTGCCGATGCAGGGGACACGGGTTCATGCCCCGGTCCGGGAGGACCCCACATGCCGCAGAGCGGCTGGGCCCGTGAGCCATGGCCGCTGAGCCTGTGCGTCCGGAGCCTGTGCTCCGCAAAGGGAGAGGCCACGGCAGTGAGAGGCCCAAAAAGTCATGCTATCTTGACCATCCAAAATTATAAAGTTCCTAATTACCTTCCTTTTTATCTTCCCAGTAAAATATGTATGTATCAGAAGTACATTTTTATTTTATTTTTTAATTTTTTTAATTTTTTTTTTTGCAGTACGCGGGCCTCTCACTGCTGTGACCTCTCCCGTCGCGGAGCACAGGCTCCGGACGCGCAGGCTCAGCGACCATGGCTCATGGGCCCAGCCGCTCCGCGGCATGCGGGATTCTCCCGGACCCGTGCACCAACCTGCGTCCCCTGCATCGGCAGGCGGACTCCCAACCACTGCGCCACCAGGGAAGCCCCAGAAGTACATTTTTAAAAGGTAATTTCAACTTGTTGAAAAGTCAAATGATTTAAAATTTAGCTTAATTTAATGTTTCTTTTCTATTGCTATAAATATGAATATATAGTTTGATATCATAAATAAAAAAGCTCTTTTGTGTGTCCTGTAAACATTCTTCCCTTAAATGTCTCCCTCATTTGGAAGTGTATTCACTTCTGTAAGTGTTTGGGGGGCAGCTGTTAGGAGGAGGAGACGTTTCTGAGCTCTTAGACTTGCCATCTGCTTAGTGGCTCACTTTGGGAAGCTAAAGTGAGGTACCCCTTCCCCAACTATTTTTCAAAAGGTTTATTCATTCATGTACATATTTATATTCCTGAACCGACATACAGTGTGTAGTTATTGTAAATCAGAGACCTTTAAGATAAATATGATTTAATTCTCTTTTGCTGACTTTCCTTTAATAACACATGAAAAAAAACAGACTCTTACTTCAAGATCTGAAATTTGAGACTGCTTTTCCATTTCTTCAGCTCCTAATAAGCACTAAGAAGCAATTTGCATCAATTCTCCACCTACTCCTTGGCATCCCCAATTCCTCCAGCAGTTATTGCGAAGGTGGCTTCATTTTCAGGCATCTCGGGGCTAACAGAATACAAAGGAACAGAAGTTTATAAAAAGCTCTATTTCTATAAATACTATATTCATGTCACAGCATCACATTCCTATTAGTCTGAGTCTCCAGAGACATGTGAGTTGGTACAGCTAAATGTGGACTACAGAATTTTCCTACAAGTATTATCAACCATCACAAACATTTATTGAACAACTTCTATATGTAAGGTTCTAAACATCAAGAAAAACTACCCCACACTTGGAAACAGGCAAAAAGGGATAACTGTGTGTTCTTACAGTGCACCGTCAGGTATTATGCAGCAGACCCTTAGAGGCTTATCTGATTCTAAATGGGTATGTACCTCATACAACTCAATAACAAAAAAACAACCCAATCGAAAAATGGGCAGAAGACCTAAAGAGACATTTCTTCAAAGAAGACATACAGATGGCCAATAGGCACATGAAAAGATGCTCATCATTGCTAATTATTAGAGAAATGCAAATCAAAACTACAATGAGGTATTAACTCACACTGGTCAGAATGGCCATCATTAAAAAGTCTACAAATAGGACTTCCCTAGTGGCGCAGTGGTTAAGAATCTGCCTGCCAATGCAAGGGACACAGGTATTGTAAATCAAATACCTCAATAAAAATTTTTAGATGGGTGTGCACATTTCCATTGACTAGACTAATGTAGGCAAAAACCATGAAAGACTTTGAAATGAACTAAAAGATAACTGAGTACCTTCAGCGAAAAAATAGGTTGCCTAACCCATCCTTCGAGGTTATCCAAATCTATGAGGACTCCCTGGCTTTCATTGTCTTTGAGCTGTTTTACAACTCCATGAGCTGTAGAAAACTATGAGTCATACAAATTATCCTGGTTCATAGAAATGTAAATTGTGTGAGGAGGAATGCAATTGATTATTGTCTTATGGATATTGACCCATTTTTTATCAATTTGTAATTCATTTCAGCATTACTTGTTTGACTACATATGTGTGGTAATTTGATTTTTCCTTTGATCTGGTTATAAAATCTTATTGGTTCCTGCATGAGGTAATGAGTTAAATAAAATCTTTGACATTTTATACTTGTACGAGTCATGATTTCATGCTCTTTTAAATTTTACCTTTTAATTTATTCTACAGCTCTATAGGAGTAGAGATTAATTTGTAGAAAACTGATAACAATGCAGATTATTCTTATGATGCCAGTCTACAGCAATGGAAATTAACTTCATTGTGTAGAGAAACAATTGATTTCTCTCCAGTAGAAAAGACAACTTCAAATGTTACAATTTATTGCCTGGTAGGATATTAACCAGTTTTGTATCTATTAGCAAATTTATTTCAGCATTGCTTTGACCAACTACATAAATCTCTGTTCCTCAAATTATCCTTTGAATCAGTGGTTTCCTCATTAATTAAGGAGTTGAATAAAATCTTTGACACGTCCATTTTATGCTTATTTGCAGAAAGTGATGTTTTTAACTCTTTGAAAATCATACTTTAGCATGTACTAGACCCCACAGAATTTACAAAAATGAGACAGAGTCTTTACTCTCAAGAAGCCTAAAAGGTGAACTATGACATAACAAATATGCAAAGTAAGCTAAGTTCCATAAAGTCAGTATATGTTATAGAACTCTAAGGAAAGAAGTTATGCAGGCTAGGTTGATCAGGAAAGATTTCATAGATAATAGAGGACTTCACAGAAGCCTTTGAGACAGAAATGGGGGCATTCCATTTCTAGCATGAACAAAAGGGTAGGAATAGAGAAGCTTGTTTTGTGTATAAGAAAGAGAGGAAGAATAAGAAGTTAGGTTTAGATATGTTGAGCTTGAGATACCTGTGGGGCATTGATGTAGAGGAGGTCTGCAAGTAGTTGGAGATGAATATCTAACACTTGAATAAAATGTTAGACTAAAAATAGGAATTTGAAAATCACTGACCATGAGAGAAAGAGCCTACTGCTACTTTGTGCTGTTATTATATTCAGGTTATGGTGACTGTATGGTAATATTAATAGCTTCCATTTATTAAGTATTTACTAACTATTATGTGTCAGTCTCCCTTATATTATTTCATTTAAACTTTATGATTACTCTGTTGGGTATGTATTATTATCCACATTTTATAGATGAGAAGACTGAGGTTCAGAGAAGTAATTTGATCAAGGTCACAGTGCTGGGAATTGAAGATGCCAGGATTAGAGACTAAGGTATTTGATTCCAAAGCTCATGATCTTAATCAGTAGGCTATATTGTCAAGCAAAATTGGTTTTTGTTTTTTCATTTTGTTTGTTTGGTTGTTTTGTTTTGTTTGGAGGGTGCAGATTAGCTAGTATACTTCGAGCACACCATGGGTAAGGTTACTTCCCTTAAGAAAGAGCAGAGGAATCTCCCTGGAGGATAGAACATGAGCTATAGATAAAGTAGGTCTTGCTAGACTGAAGTTGGAGTTGAAGAATAAGAAGGCGTGAGTGGAATTAGAAAATAACTTTTTGACTTTGATGGAAAATAGTCAGTCACTTAAAAATGGCAGGAAGACAAGGAGTTGAGAAAGAGGGAAGCCAAGCAAAGTATCTGCTAAGTTGAACCAGGGATTTTTGCTTGTTTGTTTGTTTTGGTTTTGAAACGGAATAAAAAACAATGACTTTAGAAACTTGGCCATTTGTACGCCTTTTCATTTTTTGTAATTGTTTAAAATTTGATTTTCCTTTGAATTCAGTAGAGTTTTAATGTTCACTGATCTCAGATATGCTAAGTAGAATAAAATAAATGGGGTTTTTATTCACTCAAAGTTTTAAAGAGAGAAAATATACACTTGAGGGCCAGTTATAGTTACTTACAGAAGCAGTAACTATAGGCTATTCAAGGAAAAAGGCTAGGTTCCCTTTTGTAGTCACTCCTGTATTCCTGGGAATTATGAGAACCCTTTTCTGCTCAATTCTTGGGGAATTCTGTTTTAACAAGAAATGTCTTTCTCTCACATCTGTATAAGGTAGTAGTTGAAGCCATGGGAGTAGCTATAGCAGACTAGCTATTACTACCCTGAATAGATAATCCTTAATAAACTAAGAAATAGTGTAGTGGTTAAAAGTGTAGACCCTAGATTCAGCAGCATAGATTCTAATCCTGGTTCCATTACTTATTGGTTTTGTGATGTGGGGCAAGTCCATTCACCTACTCATTAAGAAAATATTTACTGGGACTTCCCTGGTGGCGCAGCGGTTAAGACTCTGCCTGCCAATGCAGGGCAGTGTTTGAACCCTGGTCCAGGAAGATCCCACATGCCAAGAAGCAACTAAGCCTGTGTGCCCCAACTACTGAGCCTGTGCTCTAGAGCCCGCACGCCACAACTACTGAAGCCCATGCACTCTAGGACCTGCGTGCCACAAATACTGAGCCCACGTGCTGCAACTACTGAAGCTCGTGTGCCTAGAACCCATGCTCTGCAACAAGAGAAGCCACCGCAATGAAGCCGTTGCAATGCACATCGCGACGAAGAGTAGCCCCTGCTTGCTGCAACTAGAGAAAGCCCGCGTGCAGCAACGAAGACCCAGTGCAGCCAAAAATTGAAAAAAAAGAAAAAAGAAAAAAAATTTACTAGCACTTCCTATATCCCTGTTGTAGGCACTTGAGATCCGTATGTGAAAAAAATAGACAAAGATCTCTGGCCTTGTGGAACTTATATTTGGGGGAAGGACAGACAGACAATAAATAATGGACATAATAAATAAATAAATATGTGATATGTTAGAAAATAAGTGTTATAGGGAAAGAAAAAAATAGAGCTGGATAAGGGAGATTGGAAGTATGGAAACTGGGACAAGGCTAGCTGCAATTTTAAATAGGGAGATCAAGATAGGCATTTTGTTGAGAAGGTAACATTTGATCAAAGACTTGAAGGAGGTGAGGGAGAGAGCCAGAGAGAGGGCTATGTGGGGCAAGCTTATTCCAGGCAGGGAGAGCAATAATCACAGAGGCGAGGCCCTAAGGGAGGAGTGTGACTGGCATGTTTCTGGAATATCAAGGTGCCCACTGAAGTTGAAGCATGGTGAGCAAGGGGGAAAACAGGAGGAATAAGAATAGGGCCATTCATGTAGTGCTCTGTAAACCAGTGTAGAGACATGGGCTTTTATTCTGAGTTAAGATGGGGAGTCATAGGAGTGTTTTGTTTTGTTTTGTTTTGCGGTACGCGGGCCTCTCACTGTTATGGCCTCTCCCGTTGCGGAGCACAGGCTCCGGACACGCAGGCTCAGCGGCCATGGCTCACGGGCCTAGCCGCTCTGCGGCATGTGGGATCTTCCCGGACTGGGGCACGAACCCGTGTCCCCTGCATCGGCACGCGGACTCTCAACCACTGCGCCACCAGGGAAGCCCCATAGGAGTGTTTTAAAGAGAGGATAGATATGCTCTGACTTGGTGTTACAAAGGATCATTCTGGCTTCTGTGTTTAAAATAGACTGTAGAGGGGCAGTGGTTACCTAACTACTTGGGGCCTTGCCTCATGTGTAAATGGGGATAATAATCTCTATCCCTTAAGGTTGTCCTTAAAAACAAAGAAAAAGTAGATAAATAAAGCACTTGGCACAGGCCTAGCACATAGTAGCCACTCAGTAAGTGTTAGCTATCATTTTTAGCATCATGATCTTCTCTACCAAAAAGTTTTTTCTAAAGTCAAGGAGAATTCTTTGTGAGAAATCTTTAGAGACCAGAAAGAAGGCAGTACAAGATGCACAGCAAATTAAGTTTTCACATTTTAAGTTCTGATCTAGTTTTGCTATTTTTATTCAGATTTATGAAAAGTTGACATGACTAACTTCTATGATAATTTTAATTATCCTTTGTTGAGACTGCAGAACCCTAGTGCTCTCTTAGGACTGTAAAAACTGCAGAGGTTATTTGTTCCTAAAAGTTTGGAGGACTTGATTAAATATACAAATGATTGAACATGTAGATGGAATTCATTCATTTATTAATTCAACAAATAGTTATTGAGCTCTTACTATGTGCCAAGGGCCGTGCTAGGTGCCGGGGGCGTTAGTGAGCCAGACTCAGTCCCTGTAGTGAGGGAGGTGTACGTGTAATCAGATGCTTACACTTCAGAGGGAAAACGTTTGAGCAAGTTCTAAGCACAGCAATCTGTCCAAGATATAGACCAAGAAATTTTAGTAAAATTATGGAACAACCCTACTATCTACTTAATTCAACAAAGAACACTTGTAACAAATTTCTAGAGATCGCTGAGCTCTACAAAGCATAGCACTTGCATATGTGTATCACAGTCTTCTACAGGGACTGAGGATGAAAAGCAAAATGGTCTGAATAAAAACCAGATAGAGGGGGGAACTGATTATTTAATATTTTTCAATGACAATACATAGTAAGTACTGTGATTCATAGTCAAAACCAGATACAGAGCTCATCTGATTCCTTTTTGGCTGATTTTTCCTTCCCTAGGGTAAAGAGTTATTACAAATCTTTACCTTGTTGCCAGGATTGGCTAATCAGTCAGTCACAAATACATCTATTATGTCCGAGGAACTAAGAATACAGTGGTAAGCAAGAGAATAGTATTTCTGTCCTCAGGGTATTTACTGTCTAGTGGGGATGACATATGTTACATAAATCATTACTAATGGAATGTAAGCTCCATGAGGGCAGGGCCTTGTCTTTTTGTTTTGTTCACTGCTCTGTCCCCAGAATCTAGAACAGCTGATATGTAATAGGTTTCTCTGTAAAAACTTGTTAAGCTTATAACTCTTTTTTTTGTACTGTTTGATTTTATTTATTTATTTTTTACCATGTACATCAATTATGTTGTCAAAGTTTATTCATATATTTGCACATGTATATAATAATACTTGCATGTACATACATGTATATAAAATGAGTGTATGTGTATATATGTACATCTACATATATGCATATACACACACACACACACACACGTATGACTCCTTTTGAATTTGGACAGAAAACCCCAATGGCTTCAGTTTCCACAGGAAAGCTGAAGTTGACATGACCTTCCAGAACATTCCAGCACCATCTTTGCAGGGGGAGACAGGAGAGGGGTAAGAAGTACCATGCAAGCCTTACAGGAAAAGCCACGTTATTGCTTTTTTAACAGTAAAACCACCAGCCTCCTTCCAAGCTGCATGCTTGCAAATCTTGAAAAGTTCGAGAAAAATCTTTAGCCCCAGCCCCATGCCAGGCTCTAGTTTTGCAGTTTATCTCTAAGTGGCTGAAACATTAGCTTTCTCACTCTAAAGAATGTTTCCTTACTCTCTTGGTTTATCAGCTTCAAGGGCCCGAGGAGCTTTCTCGGGTCAGAGAGGGGCCTAGGTCTGCAAGAGCTGGAGCTAGAGGCCTGGAGCCCAGCAACCCTACCAGCTGGCCCAGCAGCACCCTATGTGTTGAAATCCAGCTCCAGCAGCACTCCCACCAGCCCCAGGTCTCTGAGACATGTGCTCAGAAAGTGACCAGGGGCCACCCCTTCCAGCTCAACCTTTCTAGACCCAGTCAAAGTCATGACTCCTGAGGAACAGCTGCAGGGAAGGTGGGGGTACCCTCCCCTGCCAGCCCCTCAGATGGGCAAAAATGGGGGAGGTCCACAGAGAAGGGTCAGCAGCAACACTCAGGAAGGGGTGGGTAATGCCTCCCTAATTCAAATCGCTTTAGGTTTGTTGCTGGTAAAATCTAAGCTTATAACTGTTAATTAAATAAGTAAAGTACTGTGAAAGAATAAAAGGTGTAATATAGAGTATTAGCTTAGAATGTAAGGGTCAGGGAACGGTTCCTTGAGGAAGCAGTGTTTAAACTGAAACCTGAAAAAAAAACTGGCAGAAAGAAAGAAGAACATCCCTATCACATGCTGTACTTTTCCTGTATTTACCTCACTTCAATTGGAATCATTTCATTTTCTAGCTTCACTGTAAGATTGGGAAGGTCAGAGACCAAGTCAATTTGTCAACAAGATCTCCGAATCCCTAGAACCCAGTACGTAGTAGGGACTTCTCAATGAATTGAATACTTTTTGAGAAGGAAATTCAAACATGTAGTGTCTGCCAGTGGAATAATTATAGCCTCTCAGGAGAGGCAATTCTATATAATACCATATGCACAAGAATCTGATTAAGATAAGAAATATTTACCTGTCATAAATCTTGGCAATTCTCAGCTCTCCTCTTCCCTTTCGCAAGCTTATTCTTGTTGTTGAAGCATGAGCCAGAATGTGTCCCCCGATGGGTTTTTTGGGGTCTGCCTGAAAACTGAATTAATAAAACACCTTTTCAGGTTTCATCATATGGACTATATACAGTACTACCTGCAATTACAAGGCAACTTTTCTGTGGAGTATGGCAGGGGACAGAGTAGGTTTGCGTTCTAAACAAGCAGAGGCTTGTTCATAAACCAGGGAATGGGCTAGAGTTTGGAGCTGCTATGTACCCCATTGCCATCCAGTTCGGGCTTCTGAGATTCCTATGATAAATGGTTCATGTTTTGTTTGATTTTTTAAAAATAAAAAAAACAAATAAAACACTACTCACTGTTTTAGGATAAATCTTGGGGTTAAGCAATTTTTCTTTACAAAATACAAAGATTGAATTTATTCATTCATTCATGTATCAGAAGTATTTATTAATGGCTTACTGTTTGCCAACCACTATTCTAGTCTAATGAATAAGTAATATCCAACCCTCCCTCATGATGCTATGATGTAAATGACAGCAGATTGAGAACCTCCTTCTTATTCATTAACTGTACATTGGAAACCTTCAGTGTTGTACTGGTTATGAATTTAAGGTGAGAAGAATCTCAGAAATATCTTTATCGCTGATGTCTAAAGTTTATTCTTCTAAAATAGGATACAAAAAAGATAAGCTCTTACTATGATTTTATCAATTCAAAAATATATTATGATTGCAAGGTAGTTACAAATATTGACACTCTTGAGAGATATACTCACTAGGGGACTAACACTCACTTGGCAAGAAGTGAAAGGTTCTTAATAAACCTAATATAGTAAGCCCGCCCTTCAAAAAAGCCTAGGTGCAAAAAGCTCCGCAAAATACTAGCAAACCGAATCCAGCAACATATCAAAAGGATTATACACCATGACCAAGTAGTATTTATTCTAGGAATGCAAGAGTGGTTCAACATAGGAAAATCATCATTGTGATATACCATATCAATAGAATGAAGGAGAAAACCACAAGATCATCTCCTTTGATGAAGAAGAAAATCTAGGCTTCAAAATCATCAACAAATGGAACTGAACTTAACAGGTTACACTTGATCAAAATAAATTTTGGTATAGCATAATAGCCTCAGCTTTGGGAGAATTCAGTTGCAAGTCAATTCAAATTCTGCTTTGCTCCATGAAGCTCAGGATTCTGTTTACTGTAAGCATGAGGCTTGGTGTAGTGACGATGTGGCTGATTGACACGAGGCTAAAAAGATTGTAGGTTAATGGGGATATGAAGCTCTCTGGGAAAGGAGTCTGCTAATATAAACTGCTGCTTTTATTTTATTTTATTTTTTATTTATTTGGGCAACTCCTCACAGCACATGGGTTCTTAGTTCCCTGACTGGGGATCGAAACCGCACCTCCTGTGTGGAAGTGCGGAGTCTTAACCACTGGACCTCCAGGGAAGTCCCAAACTGCTGCCTTTTGATGGCTGTTCATTTCACTGCTTAGAGTCTTAGGTGGTGGGATTTTAGTCCATCATATATCTAAGCTGACTTGTCTTCACTCAGGGCACCACGGGGATGGGTTTGTTGGCTGTCCGTTAGTGCCTTCTGAGTTTTGCGGAGTCAAACAATTGAAAAAAATAAAAAATAAGCTGCTGCTTGATTAAATGGCTCACAGGTTAGGACCAGCTGGCTGGGGTTAGATAGGATTGATTGATTCAGCAGGTCCAACGTGAGAACAAGAACAGAGTTAGTTTTGGAGTGAACCACTATCAAGAGAGTAACATCCAGGCAGGTGAGACTGACAGGAGTTAAGAAGTCAGAAGATAGGTTGCTTTACTCAGACAGCTGAAAGGGTAGTAAAGCAATGAAGCCCTTTCAGTTGGATGGAATAGCTAGAGATGAATTGTCTCTATAACGCTTACAGATCAATGCCACTCTTTTTAACGGAATAACTCTAAACCTTCCAGGTTACCCTCCATTACAGGTGGTTCTTCAAGGTCTTAAAAGAATCCTATGTTCTACATAGATGGGCTGCTTGAGGGTCTGATGATATTCTCAGCTGGGCTGTGAACTCTGAACTTGCAAACACTGTATTTATGCTTCTTTAGTGCATTTTTCATGTCCTGCCTTTAGTGCTATTATTATTTACATATTATATTCCCCCTCAATTCCTCGCCTATTACCTATCACTAAGCTCCTTAAGGGCAGATGACATTGTATTCAGCTCTGTAGCAACCAGCCACACAGTAGGTGCTCAAAAATATTTTTTGTACTTAAGACATAGAAGTTACAAAAATACCAAGGAGAATATTGGGCAATAGAAAGATAGGTGCCCCTACAGCAGGTAGACCAGTTAGAAACTGCTATGAAGAGGAGACAAGAAAGGAGAGTCGGGGTTCGCTAAATGGTCAGAGAGAAGTTTTAACAGCTATGTTAATGCTTCTCACAGATGGTCTCTCCATACTGCCTAGTAATTCTTCTATATGAGCATGGTTAACCTCACCTCCCCTTTACCAAACTTTCAGTAGTCTCCTTAAGCGCTCTTTTCTGTTCTCTTCCCTAACTTTGGACGACATTGCCTGCTTCTTCACAAAGAAAAGGAGGGCTCTCAGGAAGACAGTTCCTCAACTTCTGCTTCTTTTTGTCTGCTACCTACATACAGTCCTCCCTCGGTATCCACAGGGGGATCCGTTCCAGAACCCACCTCCCAACCATGGATACCAAAATTCACGAATGCTCAAATCCCTTATATAAAATGGTGAGGTATTTGCATGTAACCTACACACATCCTCCCATATACTTTATTTTTATTTTTTTAATTAAAAAAAATTTTTTAGGGCTTCCCTGGTGGCGCAGTGGTTGGGGGTCCGCCTGCCGATGCAGGGGGCGGGGGTTCGTGCCCCGGTCCGGGAGGGTCCCGCGTGCCGCGGAGCGGCTGGGCCTGCGCGTCCGGAGCCTGTGCTCCGCAGCGGGAGAGGCCACGGCAGTGAGGGGCCCGCGTACCGAAAAAAAAAAAAAAATTTTATTGGAGTATAGTTGATTTACAATATTGTGCCCTCCCATATAATTTAAATCATCTCTAGATTACTTATAATACCTAATACAATGTAAATGTTACATAAATAGTTGTAAATACAATTTAAGTTCTATGTAAATAGCTGCTAGAGCACGGCAAATTCAAATTTTGCTTTTTAGAACTTTCTGGATTTTTTTATTCTGATTATTTTTGATCCTAGGTTGGTTGAATTCATGGATGTGGAACCTATGGATACGAAGGGCTCACTGTACTTATCTACAGCTGTACTCATTCTTCCTCCTCAAACTTTTATTTTTTATTTCAGCAAGTCCTCTTATATCTCAATGCCTTTATAAACTCAGTTATCTCTGAAGCAAAAGCCCCTTTCCTATTGTGTTTGCTCATTTAGCTCCTACTCACCCGTCAAGTGTCATCCCTTCTTGAAAACCATGCCTGATACCCTGAAACAGAGTAGAGCCTACCTCCCCTGTCCTCTCATATCACTATGAATATAACTCTATTAAAGCACACTACATTATAATTTTTAATTCATGGGTCTCATTCCCCAACTATACTCTAAATCCTTATTCATTTTAGTAACTCCAGTGCCTAGAAAAGTACCTATAATATAAAAGACACTCAATAACTCTTGTTGAATGGATACGGGAAGAGAAGAAAACTTGGGTTTCCTCCAAATTAGATCCTTTTAGACACAGATTTGTGATATATCTTCAAAGAAGCTGTAATTCAAGGAACTTTTAAAGGGTGTTCTGACAGAAAGGGAAATGTAAAAGGAGACAGGATTTCCCCCTAATTGAAGTAATCCTCCCCACCTCCACCCCCTTACAGATAATCTAAGGAAGAGCAGGAATCTGTAGGTTTTAGCTGTATGGCTATGTTTTTTTCTTAACAAAGTATTGTTTGTTATTACCAATGTGGTACCCTATGCACAAAAGAGAATAGGTACTACTGCCTGTCATTGATTACTCCAGGTGAAGAGCCCGAGTGTTAAGAATGTCGTTTCCGTACTTCCCTGGTGGGGCAGTGGTTAAGAATCCGCCTGCTAATGCAGGGGACACAGGTTTGAGCCCTGGTCCGGGAAGATCCCGCATGCCGCGGAGCAACTAAGACCGTGTGCCACAGCTACTGAGCCTGCACTCTAGAACCCATGAGCCACAACTACTGAGCCCACGTGCCACAACTACTGAGCCCACGTGCCACAACTACTGAAGCCCGTGCACCTAGAGCCCATGATCTGCAACAAGAGAAGCCACTGCAGTGAGAAGCCCACGCACCGCAACAATGAGTAGCCCCCGCTCGCCGCAACTAGAGAAAGCCCTCACGCAGCAACGAAGACCCAACACAGCCAAAAATAAAAATAAATAAAATAAATTAAAAAAAAAAAAAAGAATGTCGTTTCCAAAGGGAGATGATTTTGAATGAACTAAATGAGAAATAAATGATAAGATCGGCAAAAGTGCTAAGAAATCATATAGGAAAGATAATATGGGGAGAAAAAAGTCCTAAAAAGTGACTCATAATGTAAGAGGTTATACTTAATTAAAATAAATTGCAACATAGCATAACAGCCTTAGCTCTGGGAGAATATCAAGCCAATTCAAATTTTACTTGCTCCATCAAAATGTTCAGGATTCTGTGTAGAATTTCATGTAGAATTTATGGCTCTTGACTTTTCCTGTAGGTCACTAACACTTTGATAATTTAATAAAAGATATAGACTCTCCCCCAGAAAAATGCACATATGTACACATACAAAAATTTTCATAAATTTAGGAGATTCATGGTCCATCCCGCCCCCTGCCCCAGTGTGGTTGGCTATTAACAATAACATTCACAACCAAGATTTACTGAGTCCTTACTATGTGACAGACACTTCTAACTCATCTAATTATTTCCCTTTGCTTGGATTCCATATTTAGTAAATAGCTTTGGATTAAAATTTGGATTCCTATAGAGGTCTGCCTACAAGGAGAGAATGCCCTGGTCACAAGAACTTCAAATGTAGTTACATTTTTCTTTATCAGTAAACTGGCCTTCTGATCTTTCATTGAGTCTCATGAGTTTGATTAATGTGAGTCTGTCCCTGAGAAATGGATTTGTGCTCAGTAGGATGACCAAATCAAATCTCTGTCTGTAAGGCTGAGGGCCCTGAACACTGGTCAACTCACCAGGGTAATGGATACATCCCTGCAAAGAGTCTCATATGACAGCATGCTAACCTTTCCCCAGGCACATACAGCCTCAATGTGCTAAGTGGTGTAAGAGCTTTAGAGTTAGACCTGGGTTCAAATTTTGGCCTATCAGCCAGCCATACGACCTCAGGAAAATTGTTAATCATTCTAAGTGTCTGTTTCTTCATTTTAAGTGGAAGATAATAATTGTACCTAACTGGTATGGTAGTTGTAACAATAAAATGAAATAATTTAGGCAAGGCATTAATCCAGTGACTGCAATTATTATTATCTGCCTTCCTAATCCTGATTCACTTATTATCTATGTTACCTTGGGCTAATTATTTACCTTTATGAATCTCAGTTTCTTTAACTGTAAAATGGGAACAAAAAAACCTCCTTACTTTTTAGGGCTGTTGTGAAGATTCAAGATATATTTAATCTAACTCATTGGGAGCCTACTACATGCCAGGAACTGTGCCAGGTCATCTATAAAGCATTATATTTACCCTTTCAGTAATCATGGCACATAAGAGATACTCAATAAATGGTAACTATTATTATTTAACTAAATGATTCAGTTAAAACCCTCTTTCAGTGACTTGTTAATCAAGAAACATTTCTTGGGCTTCCTTGGTGGCGCAGTGGTTGAGAGTCCACCTGCCGATGCAGGGGACACGGGTTCGTGCCCCGGTCCGGGAAGATCCCACATGCCGCGGAGCGGCTCGGCCTGTGAGCCATGGCCGCTGAGCCTGCGTGTCCGGAGCCTGTGCTCCGCAACGGGAGAGGCCACAACAGTGAGAGGCCCACGTACTGCAAAAAAAAAAAAAAAAAAAAAAAAAAAAGAAAGAAAAACATTTCTTCAAGTTTCTTTGAACTTCTTGAGTATTCTAGCAGTTATAAACAAGTCTTGAGGTAAAGTACAAGAAGGTGTAATAGCATTCCACATTCTTTTAGAGGGCTTTAATTTACTTCTATTTCTGACCAAGTAAAAACGGCTTCAGAAAACCACCCACATGCCTCCTTTAGCCTACTCTCTTATTTCCTCTTTTTTTATATTATCTTCTCTTCTTTCCTCCTTTTCTCAGGGGATGGGGGAGTATGATGAGAAGGAGGAAGAGATGGGGGTGGATATTAAAAATAAAGAGGGGCCAAGAAAGATTGTTTCATTTATCCCCCTCTGGTTGAACAGGATACAGCCTGTTATATTGTTGACAGTAAGACCCAGAACCTCCTGACCTTCCAACTGCAAATTAGGGTGCAGGGAGTACAGGATTATGGTGATGGTAGGGCAGGTGATATTCTTCTGGGAGTGAGATAGGAAGAATAGCACAGTGAGACTAAAAGAGCATCAACTTTGAAGTCAAAGAAACCTGGGTTCAAAATCTGACTCCTGTTTTTTAACTGTATGATTGAGCAAGTAGGCACTCTGAGCCTCTGTTTCCTCCTTTATATATTAGGAATAATAATAGTGTCTACGTCAAATACTGGTTGGAGTGGAGGCCTTGAGGGGTCTGGGTAAGGGCAAACTTGAGGGACAATTGGTACTCCTGGTACTTTTGACTTGCTAAGGGTTAAGCTTAAAGATGGAATTTTTGAGAAGGGGTCCATTGAGAGAAAGACTGGGTGAACCATGTCCAAGAGAGAGGAGGAGGTTTTGAGATTAGAGGAAGATAGAGAATTTTGGTGAAAAAGAAGAGATGGTTAAAAAAAAAAAAGGAGTATGTTTAAGAAGTTTTGTTAAATAACCCCACCCCCCATTTCCTCCCAAAATATGCAGAAAAATCTACATTTTTCAAATTTTTGAAGATAGAATTCAGCGGGGGGTGGTTGGGGGGTTGGGGAGAGATACAGCAATATACTGAGACTGGCTTCATAGAACAGGGAGGTCTAGGAGGCTGAGTTATGTTGAGGTGATATGAGAATTATATAAGATGATACATGAAAGCACTTGGCACATGCTAAGCAACCAATAAATATAAGTGCTCTTAATTTTGAGGGAGAGGAAAGTAAAATTCAAATAATTTAAATGTTGCAAAAGGTCACAATGCTAATGACTTTGGTTTAATGTTTTTTCTCTAACCGTATTGCCTCTCTTTTTTTTAAAATTTATTTATTTATTTATTTATTTATTTTTGGCTGCATTGGGTCTTTGTTGCTGTGCAGGGGCTTTCTCTAGTTGCAGTGAGCGGGGGCTACTCTTCGTTACGGTGCAGAGACTTCTCATTGCGGTGGCTTCTCTTGTGGAGCACGGGCTCTAGGCACGCGGGCTTCAGTAGTTGTGGCTCGCGGGCTCTAGAGCGCAGGCTCAGTAGTTGTGGCACACGGGCTTAGCTGCTCTGCGGCATGTGGGATCTTCCAGGACCAGGGATCAAACCCATGTCCCCTGCATTGGCAAGCAGATTCTTAACCACTGTGCCAACAGGGAAGTCCTGATATTGCCTCTTAATTTATACTAATGATGTAGAATCAGTAAGTGACATCCTTAAAGAATAAACTGCACATTTACAAGACTGCAAATGTTCTAAGATGACTTTTAGGGAGACAAATACACAAATGAAGTAGGGGGCAACATCATGGTCTTATTGGTTGCTTATCTTATTTTTGCTGTGGTATGGAGCTTTACAGGCTGATACTTTGACTTTATTTCCAGGCCTTCATCAACTGGCTCATTCTAGTTCTAAAATCTGTATCTGTAAGCCTCATCTAGGAGTTACTGCTCTGGTGTATCATATGGAAGCTCCTCGCCTCTATAATTTTGTTCCTTTTTAATACGATGTGCCATCAAGTATAATGCATGGGATAGAAGCCTCAATTATTGTCAGTGTACTTGGGTACTCATACCAATTATAGTGATATTTCTCTGACAGGCTCCAGGGGAGTTGCAGCTTGGAGTTCCTTAACACTGAGAAACAAAGATATTTCCTTTATGGGAAGTATTCTAATAGCATTTGAAATCCTTTAGTTTAAAACTGTCCTGTTTTCTTTTTTAATTTAGCTGTGGCAATATATGTGCTTTACAGCACATGCATTTAATTTGTATTGTTATGATGTACTTTAGAATATACTAATTATAGTGAAATTTGTTTCCATATAACTTGGCTAGGTGGAGGAGATGCTGTTTCAAAGCAGATTCACCCAGCAAAAATACTAGTCTTTGTTACCTTCTTCGGCTCTTTTCTTAGCTTATTTCATTATAAATCTCCTCCCCTCTTTGAACTTCTGCAATTATTTCCTTTCTGTCATTTCTCTATTTTTCTCCTATTGGAGTCAATTCAAAATGGTTTTAAGCTTTTTGAAACTTTCTACAAATATAAGAAAAAGAACCCTATCTGACCTAATTTCCACAGACTTCCTTTGTCTTCTAACTCTAGGTCGATAGTTTTGGCCTCTTCAATGTTCCCTCCCTACACCTGAAGAAAGAACATTGCTCTTTAACTTGTACTGTTTTATTTGAATGCAACCCACTTCCTCCCTCTGAGCCAATGAGTCATTTTCTCTTTTTAAAGCGAGCCTTAAAAATCTCCCATTTCTCTTCAGTTTAAAATTATTCTCTTTGTGAAGTACTTTATGTCCTGTATATGAAAGATACCCTATAAAACAGAGAATATTGCCTTAACCCCTCAAGGACTACAGACAATGCATGACCAACCAAGACTTAAAAATTTTGAGTTAAATGGACATCATTTATTTTTTTCCTAATGGAGGCAAGGCACATAGTCTCTGTTGTTCACTAGTGAATTCCTAGAACCTTGATATACAGTAGATTTTCAATAAATATATACTGAATGAATAAATGATTGATTTCCCCCTCCTCAATCTTTTTAACTTGCTTGGACTTCCCTGGTGATCCAGTGGTTAAGACTCTGTACTTCCACTGAGGGGGCATGGGTTCGATCCCTGGTAGGGGAGCTAAGATCCTGCATGCCGCATGGTGCGGCCAATAAAACTCAAAAAACAAACAAACAAAAAGACCTTGCTTAAAACCTTTCATGTAATTAATACTTTTCACATTGGAATCTCCTGTAATTAAGTAGAAAATATCATAAAAGCGTATTGAAAAGTGAGAGCTATAGCAAACTGCAGAAGATGCAGCAAAACTCTTAGCGTTTAGTTTAGAAAATGCCTAAAGAGAGATACATTCATTTCAGCACAATTTACATAATTTAGAATATCATATCAAATATCTTCTAATATATATGTCAATGACTGATTTATCTGCTACCAAACGATGTACTGACTCAGTTTTAAAGTAACAGAACTTTGTACTGCAACCATCAGAGTTATGATTTAAGCAAAAATCTGCAATGGATATTATTAAATCCACTGGGTGCAAAACATGATATTTACACAAGTCTCAAAGTATCACCCCACAAATTACTTATTAATTACAAACAGGAGAAGGTCTTTTACAATGGAGAAATCTTGTGAACACCATCTTAATCACATGATCAAACATATCACTAATAAAGGGACAAACTGCCAGTGTGCCTCCTGACGTGATATATGGAAAAGGTCATAACATTACTTATATATTAGTAGTTTTCCTGCCAAAAGTGTTTAACATTTTAAATAATGAGAAAAAAATCAACTCCAAATTGAGAGACATTCTGAAAAACAGTTGGCCTGTGCGCTTCAAAAATGTCACTCACTCCCAATACAGGGGGCATGGGTTCAATCCCTGGTCGGCGAACTAAGATCCCGCATGCTGCACAGCGCCACCAAAAAAGAAAGTCAGTGTCACAAAAATCTAACGAAGGTTGAGGAACTGTTTTGGTTAAAGGAAACTAAAGAGACATGACAAGTACATGGGATGCATGATCCTTAACTGATCCTGAATCAAAAACAAAACAAGAAACCCCCCAAACTACAAAGGATATTGTTGGAACAATTGGAGACACTTGAATATAACTGTGTATTGGATAAATAGTACGCCAATGTTAAATTCCCTGACTGTGCTAATTATGTTGTAGTTATGTAGAAGAATGTTCTTGTTCTTAGAAGAGATATGCTGAAGTACTAAGAAGTGATGTGTCATGATGTCTGCAAATAATTCTCACTGGTTCGGAGAAAACAACTCTCAAAAGGTTCACAAAACATATACACTTTTACATATATGAGCATGTGTGTGTATGTAGCATATAGAGAGATTTTACATACACACGCACACACACAAACACATAGAGGGAAAAAATGTGGCAAAATGTTAACAACTGATGAAACTAGGCAAATGATATTTGTGGATTCATTATGCTAGTCTTGGAACTTTTCTCTGGCTAAAAATTATTATAAATAAGAAGTTGCTGAAAAGAACTTTAAAAAAGCAGTACAGGGCCTTCCCTGGTGGCACAGTGGTTGAGAGTCCGCCTGCTGATGCAGGGGACACGGGTTCATGCCCCAGTCCGGGAAGATCCCACATGCTGCGGAGCGGCTAGGCCCGTGAGCCATGGCCACTGAGCCTGAGCGTCCGGAGCCTGTGCTCCACAATGGGAGAGGCCACAACAGTGAGAGGCCTGCATACTGTAAAAAAAAAAAAAAAAAAAAAGCAGTACGTAGATTCAGGGCTATTTTGACTGCTTATTCAGATACATAATGCTCAAAACTCTTGATGGTGGCAACTGAACTTTCTTTGAATTTTCTTTCTGTTTTTTTTTTTTTTTAATATTTATTTATTTATTTGGCTGCACCGGGTCTTAGTTGTGGCATGCAGGATCTTTCTTTTCTTTAGTTGCGGCCCGCGGGATCTTTTAGTTGTGGCATGCAGGATCTAGTTCCCTGACCAGGGATCGAACCTGGGCCCACTGCATTAGGCGACAGAGCCTCTACCACTGGACCACCAGGGAAGTCCTTATTCGAACTTTCTGTTTCACTATACTACTTTAACTCTCCTTGCCTTTCTTTCTTTTTTTAATTAAATTTAATTTTATTTATTTTTTTATACAGCAGGTTCTTATTAGTTATCCATTTTATACATATGTCAATCCCAATCTCCCAATTCATCACACCACCATCTCCTTGTCTTTCTATTCACTGCCATCTTGCAAGCAGAGCCATCAATATGTATGTTATGTGCACAACTACTTCAACAAATTCTGAATATGCCTAGTGTGGAGTGAAATTCTGTTTCTTCAAACAGGAGACTTCTCTCATAGCAAGTCTCTTATAAATATATAAGAGACTCATAAATATATCTCATGTATATCCTGTAAATATAAATATATTATATTTATATAATATAATAAATATATAAATTAAATATATATCTCATGTATATCCTGTAGAGAGCCTGCTTTTTTTGTTTGTAGGCTAACAGATTATCAGTGCATTAGAAACCATTCATGTATCTGGAATATACATTTTTATTTCCCTAAGATCTTTTTCTTATTGTCCTCTAATATCCTTTTAGTCCTAGACAAAAAGGAACCCAAAGTATCTCTGAAAATAGTTAAACTATTGCTTTGTTTTATAAAAAAACTAGAGAAGAATAGATCTGGATAACAAATAAATGATATTTGCAATTATGAAGTAATATGCACTGTGCAAAAAGTGATTTGTGACATATCTATGTCCACATCAAGGCTGATGATTTTGGAATTATTTCCTATTCTACACTCTAACCCTTTTGATATTAACTTTTGTGAAATACAAAAGCAGAATATTAGGGCTTACGTCATAGTTGCTCCTGGGTCAGCAGTCATTTGATTGGTCACAAACACAGCCACATTATATTCTGCATCAAGAAATAAAATTAAGAAACTAAGAGAATGACAATGTGAATATTAAAACTTCATTGCTTAGATTTCAGAGTTTAGAAATATTGTGCCATGAATTTATTTGATGAACAAGATTACATTCCTGTTTTTTCATTGATATCATAAATTAAAGTTATTATTGTTATATTATTTAGGTACCTTATTGTATTAGAATCAGTATTTTTGGTTTAAAAAAAGAGTTGTATTCCCATGAAGGAAATTTTATTTTTAATAAATGGATTGCCTCCTGACATTATTCTGAGCTTCTCTGATAAACCTACTTAGCAAACAGTCACAGGTGCTATTCTGATATCACCATTTATTTTAAAAATCCACCTTCTGAGGGACTTTCCTGGTGGCACAGTGGTTAAGAATCCGCCTGCCAAGGCAGGGAAAACGGGTTCAAGCCCTCGTCCAGGAAGATCCCACATGCTGCAGAGCAGCTAAGCCCGTGTGCCACAACTACTAAGTCTGCACTCTAGAGCCCGCGAGCCACAACTACTGAGCCCATGTGCCACAACTACTGAAGCCCGCATGCCTAGAGCCCATGCTCTGCAACAAGAGAAGCCGCTGCAATGAGAAGCCTGCACAGCGCAACAAAGAGTAGCCCCTGCTCACCGCACCTAGAGAAAGCCCACGCACAGCAGTGAAGACCCAATGCAGCCAAAAAAAAAAAAAAAAGAGTAACCCCTGTTCGCTGCAACTAGAGAAAGCCTGCGCACAGCAACGGAGCCAAAAATAAATAAATAAATAAATTTATTTTTAAAAAATTAAGGAAAAAAATCTACCTTCTGAGATTTTTTGGAGTCGTGACAACATCTGGGCCAGTTTTTGCTGCCGTTCAGCTAACTCCCCACGACCACTGAAATCCACTCGGAAAAGTGCCATTATTGAATCAATGATCTGTGTAGGATTAATGTAAAAATAAATAATGCATTTGGAAATGAAGGAAGAAGTTAATTTGAATTGGAATCAATAGAAGAAAGATAATATGCTAAATAGCTCTAGATTGAGCAATATTTAAAAGCTCGTACCAATAGTTTGAAGATGCCAGCTTCTTCATGGAACTTTGCTGCTACATAATCAAGTAGCTCCATCTGATGTTCACCTGGTGGGAAATGCAGTGGGAAAATGTTATAAAAAGTAGAAGAAGCAGAGGCTAAGATCATGTATGTTCTTGGGAGTCAGGCAAAAGAGAGTCCTTGAAGGATTTTCTTAATTATTTATGACTTTATTAAGTATGATTTCATATTCTGCCTTAGCATACATACCAAATGCTACCTTATCCAAAAAGAATGTTACTCTCCATTTCAAAGACAAAGAATAAGAAATAATTTGAGAGCATTTCAATGTCTAAGGACTTACCAGATGATAAAATTTGTGGACTGACTAAATAAATTTGGAGAAAGGTAAAATATAAAGAGAAAAGGATAGTGTCAAAATGTTGTAAGCATCACTCAAATAATAAATCAGTGCTGCCAACCTTAAAACAGCCTAAGCATCCAATTGCATGGGGCTCTTACTAGTATATGCACGTGCATAAAGTACATTGTCCAGGACTGCATCATGGTCTACGCTGAAGCGATCAGCAATGTCCCGAAGGCGATCTGGACGGCTGGAGTATGCCAGGATTAAGGATTCAATAAATCAATTCCAAAAAGTTTAGACAACAACTACAAAAAATAATACCATAAGCAAGTGTATCAAAGAGAGGCAAAACACTGTACCTGCAAAGGTATTCTGGAGGATACCAATAATCACTTAAAATCTATATCAGACTTTGTTTTTCATAAGTGCCTCAATTAATGAGTACCTTAGGTAGTGATAACAGTGATAGAAATAATGAGACAGTAATGAATTTAAATATTAAATTATCTAAACAATAACCTTGGAAGTTAGTTGTTATGGCCTCTATTACATTTTACAAAGGAGGACACTGACAAACAGAGATTAGGCAGATGACTCAGGATTATGCAGCAAATCAGTTCCAAGAGAAAAACTAGAAACTAAGATTTGTGAATCTCTGTTGTTCTCAGTTCAATAAATATAGACCTAGTCTAGGAAGATAATATCACTAAATTATAATTCAAGTCACTTCAAAGTGAATTAATTCATTCTCTTCATATTCCTCACTTGTTCAACATGAAATAGTTTAATATATCACTAACCACGTGTTGCCAACAAATGATAAATTTGACTACATAAACCAAAGAGTCAAAAAAGTAACTTCAAGGGTCCAGAAGGGAATTATTATCATATAGTTTTTGGTTTATTTAGGGTTTAAAATCCACTTTCTTCTAAAGGAGTTGTGTTAGCATTCTGAAATTAGTAAATTCATAGGGGGGCAAATTCAGTGTACCTGAAAAGGTATTCTGGAAGATGCTAATAATCACTTATACCTATCTAGACTGTAAAGGAGTAATAAACATTCTTTATAGGTCTTTGGTGATCCTAACAATATGTCTGTAATATTCTCTAAAGTGAAGTAAGATAAAATAAAATGCACATCTGTGGTCTCATTTCACTTTGTTTACAGTATTTGTATAGTACTGATCATACTATAAGTAACTGTAAAGTAAGGACCATTTTTAACCTTATTTGTGACACTTGGAACTAGTTCAGTAAACATTGAATTGAATTGTCTTTAGGACTTCCCAGCCATCTCTGTCCTACAGCACTATATATGTTTTCTTCAGAGCTTTAGTGACAGCCACTTAAATCTTCTATTGCTGCTGAGTATACCCAGTAGATGTTTCTGGTGGACAAATCAAAGGAGACAAGGAATTGGAAGAAGCAATAAAAAATGTTTTTCACTATGTCAGTTTTTACAAAGCCGGGTGACTATGTAACCAGGAATATAAAAGTTGGACTTATGCTGAAGGGAAGTTCAAATCAATTTACAAATGTTTACTAACTGATTCCCATATGGAATCGGTTACCATATTAACCAATTACCAGTGCAAGGCACTGTGGAGGATTTAAGGGTCATAAGATAATCTATGCCATAGGTAAGTGTAAAACATAATTATGTAGGCAAAATATAAACACATAAAAAGACAAGTACCACGAGAGAGCCGTATACATGTAAGAGACTCTGAAAGAGTGAGAACATTCCACTCGGGTCCCTGCATGTCCTTGTTCCTCCCAGCTGTTCCTCCCTATTCCCTCTTGCATATGACCTGGCTCCTAACTGTTTCTTTCAGCCATTCTTGATAAAATCCAAATTGCCCAAACAGTGGCAGCTATTCTGCAAGAACAATTCCTCCCTCTCAAGAACCATCCTTAATCAACTGTTTCTGAAACTAGCTGAACTCCAGCTGAGCGCCTCTTCCTACAGTCCTATTGTTAAAAAGAATGTCCTCTGAACCTGATATCTCCTCAAACTACTGTATTTCTTCTATTTATTGGTTAATTACACACTGCCTCAATTCCTTACTGTTTATTTGCAACAAACTTCCATCATCTTACTTTACTGCAAATGGCCTCTTGGACTCCTAATTGCAAACCTCAGTGATCTTTTTCAGTTTGCACCTTCTCTCTCTCTCTCTCTGTGGAACATCACTGACTACCATTTTCTTCTTGAAACTTTCCTTATGCTTAGCATCCACAACCAGATATCCTCTTACTTTGTCTGTCTTTATTGATTCGTCTTTTTAGTCCCTCTTCCTAGACATAGGCAAACGCCAAAGTTATGTTCTCAGTTCTCTTCTCTTCTCTCTATGTAAGTTCTCTTGCCTCCCCCTGGCTATTCCATCCATATCCTTGGCCCTACCCTTTTCTCAAGCTGAGCCCAACATTTCCAACTGCCATATGGATGTCCCTCTGTACCTCATATTTGACATATTAAAATGAAACATCACCTTTTCTCTGAAATATGATCTTCCCAATTCTGTCATCGTTATTCTCCTAGTATCTAGACAAACTTAAGAGTGGTTTCCCAAGCCTCTCTTTCCTTTGTCTACCAAATACAGTCATCAAATCTCATTACTTGCCTAGAATATTACAAAAGAATCCAATTTACACCCATCATCCAGCTTCAAGGCCCTTCATGTCTAAGACCCACCTTTCCAGTCTTGCTTTCTGAAATAACTTACACTTCAATAAAACTGCAATTCTTTTTGTTACCCAAACAGGTTCTTCTCTTTTTCCTTCTGTATTTTTGTTTAATTCAGACCTTTTCCTTTATTTGAGACCATGACTTTGAGTGAGTCAATAACCTTCTAGCTATTAAGTTAAATCTTTGGAGAAGTAAGATAATTAAAAACAAATAGGATGTAATTTCCTCTCATGTATTTGTTTCGTCAATTTTATACCAAACCCATTTGGAGAAGTGAAACCTTTTTTTAAAAAAGGTGATTTGAGGGACTTCCCTGATGGCGCAGTGGTTAAGAATCAGCCTGCCAATGCAGGGGACACGGGTTCGAGCCCTGGTCCGGGAAGATCCCACATGCCGCGAAGCAACTAAGCCCGTGCGCCACAACTACTGAGCCTGAGCTCTAGAGCCCGTGAGCCACAACTACTGAGCCCGCATGCCACAACTACTGAAGCCCATGACCTAGAGCCTGTGCTCTGCAACAAGAGAAGCCACTGCAATGAGAAGCCCGTGCACTGCAACAAAGAGTAGCCTCTGCTCGCCGCAGCTAGAGAAAAGCCCACACGTAGCAACGAAGACCCAACACAGCCAAAAATAAATAAATAAATAAAATAAATTAAAAAAAAAAAACTATGAGAAAAGGTGATTTGAACATAGAAAACAAACTTATGGTTACCAAAGGGGAAAGAGTGGTGGGGAGGGATAAATTAGGAGTTTGGGATTAACATATACACACTAATATATATAAAATAGATAACCAACAAGGACCTACTGCCTACTGTATAGCACAGGGAACTATACTCAATATTTTGTAATAACCTAATAACCTATAAGGGAAAAAGATTCTGAAAAAGTATATATATATATATATATATATATATATATATATATACATATATATGTATATTAAACTGGATCACTTTGCTGTACACCTGAAACTAACACAACATTGTAAGTCAACTATACTTCAAAAAATAAATAAATAAATAAAATAAAATAAAAATTTCAGGGGGAAAAAGTGATTTGCAAACTCGACTAGCAACTGTTTTCCCTTGGCTTTTCTCATTATTGCTGGTTTACAGGGTGATCACAAAATGACATATTTCAAACAAATTCTCTTTTATAGTAACAGTACTATATCTCACTATTATGTTAGCAACTTGTTTAAATAAAAGGGTTACAAAGTATTTTCTGTATCAATGAAGATAATCTTTCCTCCTGAGTAGCCACCTGCTCCTGGAAGTTGAGCTGTCACTAGAAAGCAATTAAAATTTAGTTAATATTAGTAAAAGTGAATAAACTTTGTACAAATGTGTATATAAATTAATATGGTATTTAGGCTGGTTGCAACTCTCTAGTCATGTAGCAAAGAATAATGATCTTTTAGTTTCTAAACAGCATGCTATATTTTTATATTACTAACCAGTGGTAAGATTATAAGTATTCTGCCAGCATAGTAGTAATTCAACAAAGAATGTCAATATCTTTCACTATGGGAGATATTCATGAAATTTAGTTCTCTGAAAGAAGTAGAATTTAAGTATCACTAACTTTTTTCTATAAGAAATAATCATAAATATAATTTATGCTACATAACTCATTTAACTTTTCAATTAATGTATATCAAAATTTTAAATGCATTTTCTTTATATGTAGTAGTTAACACTAAGGAATTACTTTACATAAAGTACATACATTATTTCATTTATTTTTCAAAACAACCCTAAGTTTGGCACTATCATTACTCCTGTTTTACTGATAGGGAAAATCTGAAAGGTGAAGCAACTTGCTCCAGGTCACACAGCTATTATTGGCAGAGCTATTTTGATTCCAGAATCCCCTTATTAAACACTTTTCCATGCTCCTTCTACTTAGGTCAAAGAAATGTAGTGTAATGTCTTTATGCAAAAGGACGTATTTTTGCTTATTTTGCTTTAGAAACATTTAAGTCTTTTTTAGTTCCAACCTTACTCTATGGAAAGTAAGGAATTCTAGGCCTCAAAAGATTCTGTGACATTCTCATAAATACAATATGGAAAAGATAGAATGGGAAAAATCGAGACCATGAATGAATACCTCTCTCCACCAACACATTCATATACCCATTTACCTCCTCCGTATTTCCATTCATGTGTTCAGAGTGCAGTGTATACAACATCACCTCAAGCATCAGATATATTCAAAGACCAGCTCTGGTATTTGTGTAACCATGGGCAGTTTATGTAATGTCTCTGAGTTTTAGTTTCCTTGCAAGTTTGTTCAGATTACATGAGATTATGTAAGTACCAGGCACAAAGTAGAATAGTAAGAGATCACTATGATTATTATTGTTATTGCTATTATTGTTGTTGTTACATATCCTTACCACAGAGGGTATGAGAGAGCTGGGTTTTTCCAGTTCGAAATTCTGTGAAATATAGAAAAAAAACATACATAGTTAATTTTTAGATATTTTCATAAAGAATAAATATGGCCTCAGAGTATGGTTTTCTTTTCCAACTGTCAAATCTCACACATAAAGTACCTCTGTGTCATGAATGGATTCTGCATATATGAGTACCAGTAGTAAAAACAACTTTTAAAAGGTTTTCTTTTTCAGAACTGTCCTTTAGATAATAATTAACTTAAACCAAATTTTCCTTAGGAATAGTTATATAAATGAAAGTTTAAGACTCCACCACAGGAATGAGAGTCTGGGGTTCTCCCACTGACCTGGGATCCTCAGATTGGTGGTATTCCCTAGCTACCAACAAAAGCAAATTCTCTCCGGAGAAAAATGTCCCCACTCACCAATTTAGGCCTTTTGAACTCCAACAGATTAAAATCAAGAAATAAGCTCACAAATATCAATGAATACAACAGCAGGTAAGCCATTAAGACTGAGAGTCAACTGAAATAAACACAGATTTATTTCTCCAAGTCAACAGAAACATCAACACCAAAAAAACAAAACAAAAAACAGGGACTTCACTGGTGGTCCAGTGGTTAAGACTCCACGCTCCCAATGCAGGAGGCCCGGGTTCCATCCCGGGTCAGGGAACTAGATCCTGCATGCTGCAACTAAGAGCCCACATGCTGCAACCAAAAGATCCCGTGGGGGCTTCCCTGGTGGTGCAGTGGTTGGGAGTCTGCCTGCCCATGCAGGGGACGCGGGTTCGTGCCCCGGTCTGGGAGGATCCCACATGCCGCGGAGTGGCTGGGCCCGTGAGCCATGGCCGCTGAGCCTGCGCATCCGGAGCCTGTGCTCCGCAACGGGAGAGGCCACGGCAGTGAGAGGCCCGCGTACCGCAAAAAAAAAAAAGATCCCGTGTGCTGCAACTAAGACCTGATGCAACCAAATAAATAAATTAAATTAAATAAATATTTAAAAAACCCACAAACAACAACAACCAAAAAACAGATTTAGTTCTCTGAGGACTGAAAATACTGGAACTGTCAGGGATAGTACGTAACATAGCTATGCATGAACTTTTTTTTTTTTTTGACCACACTGTGTGGCCCGTGGGATTCTAGTTCCCCAACCAGGGACCAAACCTGGGCCCTTGGCAGTGAGAGCGCAGAGTCCTAACCACTGGACCGCCAGGGAATTCCTGACTTTTTTTTTTTAATAGAGGATACAATAAGGGAAGGGAAATCTATTCTCTATGTTCCTGAAACATGTATTTCTTAGAAATAATATCTGTCTCATTATACAACTACCCTCTGAAGGTATGAGAGAAAAAAATTCTAATCTCTTCTATAGGAATGAGAGATAAAAAGATGAAAAATGCCAATAAAACTCATCTGTTAATGTTGGAATATATTTTAATTGCAGCCCAGAATGATCTTGCATTATGATAACTGATATTTCATCATAAGTTCCCAAATAGATACAATTTACAATTGACTACTTAATTATATATATGGGTGTGTATATATACACATATTTTTCATATAACAAAATATTAAGGTTCTACCTACCTCCAAAAGCTTCTGTGATTGCCATGCTTTCAATTCCACCTCCTAGCAACTTACTAGAAATAGAAAGTAAGCTTTAGTAACAGGAACAGAAATAGAGATATCAAGAAAGGAGAAAGTGCTAATATCATTAGTATCATTTCTATCTATCTATATACCTTTCTATCTGTCCAACATGAGCAGGAATTCTTGGCTGAATAAATGGCTTCCCACCTGTTTAGATCACAGGTTATACTGTGTATGGGCAGGGGGATCAACAAAACAATTTATAAGCCCTGTTGTTCTTATCTCCTGTGTACCAATAGGAAATGGGCTATGCAGGGCTTATATTTCAGTAATTCTAAAGAACTGAACTGGAGTGCGAATAAATGATTTTTAGTTATTAATTGGATTTTTCATATTGTGCTGGGACTATGTTTCTAAAAGTCAACTGAATATCCAATTTTTTTTAATGTACTGAAAAACATGAAAAATAGATATTAGGAGAATCCAGTGATTGTCACCATGATTGGCTTATCTCACACAAACCAAAGTCTATGAAGAACACGTCAGAATAGAAAATATTCAAAGATGTGACAGGTAACGCTAGCAGATAGAAGAATAACTGTCAGATTTTGACAGCATGCACTTAACTGGTAATGCAGTGACTCAGCGCATTTAATACATACTCTTGATATGGAAAGATCTAAAGTTAATTAATCTCATTCATTCATTTAATGCAACAAATATTAATTATGGCAATTGTGCTAAGACCTGGTAAGACCACTTTTAAAATCTTTGTAGTTATTTATTTATTTTTGGCTGCGTTGGGTCTTTGTTGCTGTGCACCGGCTTTCTCTAGTTGCGGTGAGTGGGGGCTACTCTTCGTTGTGGTGCACGGGCTTCTCATTGCAGTGGCTTCTCTTGTTGCAGAGCACGGGCTCTAGGTGCATGGGCTTCAGTAGTTGCAGCACGCAGGCTCAGTAGCTGTGGCTCACAGGCCCTAGAGCGCAGGCTCAGTAGTTGTGGCGCATGGGCTTAGTTGCTCTGCGGCATATGGGATCTTCCCAGACCAGGGCTCGAACCCGTGTCCCCTGCACTGGCAGGCTGATTCTTAACCACTGCGCCACCAGGGAAGACCAAAATTCTTTGTAGTTTTTATTAGCATGACTTTTGGGACATGGTCACAGATTAGACAAAGCTTTAAGAGATGGATAATCTAACAGATTTACACTTACGTAGTTTAAGAGAGCAGCTTAAATGTAAATTGAAGTAATGTTGGAAGTTATTCACAGATTTAGTGAGGGCTATGGACTTTAATGAGAAAAAGAAAAATCTAGATACTGACCCGCATAAAGGACATGGTGGAGAGACCACTCCATTTGGTGGGTTGGCCAAAAAGTTCGTTCGCGTTTTCTGCCAAGATGTTCTGGAAAAACCCTAACAAACTTTTTGGCCAACCCAATACTTAGGGATTCTATAAACCTACCAACTATTAAAGAGAGTTTTATTGATACTTGGCCCTCCTCATCTTGAGAAAAATCACCCTGAAAGGCTATAGCTCTGGAAAATCTCAGACAAAATTTCTGGTTGATATGCTGAAAAAGTGACCCCAAAATTTAACTGAAAGGGTACCCCAAATTACTTGGGATAGCATAATTGTTCCCTTATGAAACTCAGGAAAATTTACAATTAGGTACAGAAATAGTATTTTTAAATCTAGGAAGATTTAAAAATGGAGACACAAATCAAACCCACAGATTACTATTTTCATATTAAATTTGGGAATAATCTGTGCATATTTGGTACCTGAGAATTTTCAAAATTTAAGAGAATTTGACATTTTTATAATAACACATTAGCCTCTAATTGATTAAATGATATAGACCTGCAGTTTCTAAGTTGATAACTAAGTTTATACACAGTATTTGAACATTTAAGAGTGTCTAAGACTCACTATACTTATAACTTTAATTTATTAAATTTATAAGACATTCAGATAATTGGAAAGATTTTAATAATTACACAGGTAAAGTTCTTAGAGGAAATATAATAAATTTATAAATATAATTTAAAATGTTTAAGGGAATTTAGTTAACCATATTAGAAAGGCTCCCTTAAAATTTGCCAAATTTATAAATAGACTTGCAGCTTAAGAAAAAATTATATAACATTTAAACAAATAAAATATTAATTAAAAAAAGCCTAGCTCCTGAGTAATCTTTTATGTGCCCCAAAACCCAACATCGAGGACACCAGAAAACTCACTATGAGAGTAATAATTTCTCTAAGCCGAATGGCTCTTAAACCATGATGTGGTAGAGCAACTGGAGAATATCAAGTTGTCATTTGAATCAAGTTTTATTTATTTATTTATTTAGGCTGCACTGGGTCTTAGTTGCGGCACGCGGGATCTTTTAGCTGTGGCATGTGGACTTCTTAGTTGCGGCATGCGTGTGGGATCTAGTTCCCTGGCCAGGAATAGAACCTGGCCCCCTGCATTAGGAGCATGGAGTTCCACCCACTGGACCACCAGGGAAGTCCCGGAATCAAGTTACCCTGACCAATTTGTCTTGGACCAAAGACTTTTCCTTAGCTGTTACTTGAAAAAAAGTTCTGTGATTTTAAAAATTTGAGGCAATGCTACGTTAAAGAGGTGTTTTATTTCACTGCAAGAATTCAGATCCTTTAATAAAATGTGTGAATCTCCAAGAGGAGAATATAGTATATTGTACTTCCCTAACTTATTTTATTCACTGTTTATTCATTCAATTAGTCATTCTACAAATATTTATTGAACACCTAGTTTGTGTTAGAGATTGCTCTATGCCCTTGGAGTAAAGCAGCGAACAAAAGAGACAGAAATCCATCACTTCATGGAGCTTCCATTCTAATGAGAGAACAGACAATAAACATAAGTAAAATTTGTGGTATGTCAGTTGTTATTAAATGGTATGGATAAAAATTAGATCCAGAGAGGGGATAAGATGTGCAGAGGATGAAGATGGGGAGTTTTCAAATAAATTTTCAAATAAAGTGATCAGAGAAGGCCTTAGTGAGAAGTAGACATTTTAGCAAAGACCTGAAAAACCTGACAGCAAGTCATGAACATAATGACGAAAGAGTGTTCTGGGCAGAGGGAATGCTAAGTGCAAAGGCCCTGAGGTGGGAGTGTATCTGGCATGTTCTAAGAATAGCAAAGAAGTTAGTGTGGTTGGTACACAGTAAACCACAAGATGAATTAAAGATGAGCTTAGATTTGAGATTAGAGAGGATTTTGGCTTTTGCTCTGAGTGAGATGGGGAGTCATTAGGATGTTTTGGGCAGAGGAGTGTTATGATCTGACCTATGTTTTAAAAGGATTATTCTGGCTCCTATGTGAAGAATAAATGGTAGGGGCAAGGTCTAAAGGAGGGAAGTTAGTTAGAAGTTATTATTAATAATCCAGAAGAGATACTAATAGGTGTTTTAGACCAGTGAGTGAACAAAGGAGAAGGTGGTGAGAAGTAATTGAATTCGTATTTCTTCTCTTTCTCTGTACACATATAGACACAAATAGAAAAAAAAAATGTATATATACACACACATATATATATGTAAACTTTCTATTATGGACAATTTCAAACATACAAAAGTAGACAAAAACAGTATAATAATGAACCTTCATGTACCTATAACTCAGCTTCAAAAATTATCAGCTATGAACTCATGGTCAACCTTTTTTCATATAAACCTCCAACCACTTCCCTCCCTTTTCATATTACTTTAAGCACATCCTAGGCAACATATCATTTCATCCTAAATATTTCAGTAGGTATCTCTACAAGATGAAGACTCTTATTTTTAACATAACTGCATTACCATTATCACACCTAAAAAATTAGTAATTCCTTAATATCAACTATCTAGTAAGTGTTCAATTTTCAGTCTCATATGTCTTATTATCCGTGTGTGTTTGAATCAGGATCCAAAATAAGATCCACATATTGGGATTAAGTGACATGTCTTTTTTTTTTTTTTTTTTTTAATAGTCTGTGCCTACAAGGCACCTTCAGTTTATTAACTAATTAATTTATTTTTGCTGTGTTGGGTCTTCGTTTCTGTGCGAGGGCTTTCTCTAGTTGTGGCAAGCGGGGGCCACTCTTCATCGCAGTGCACGGGCCTCTCACTATCGCGGCCTTTCTTGTTGCGGAGCACAGGCTCCAGACACGCAGGCTCAGTAGTTGTGGCTCACGGGCCCAGCCGCTCTGCGGCATGTGGGATCCTCCCAGACCAGGGCTCGAACCCGTGTCCCCTGCATCAGCAGGCAGATTCTCAACCACTGCGCCACCAGGGAAGCCCAAGTGACATGTCTTTTAAATCTCTTTTAATCTCTAGGTCTTGTCCCTGATTCCATCTCTCTTTTTTTTTAATTCCTTATAGTTTATTTGTTGAAGAAACTGGTTGGTTTTTTTTAAAATATAAGGATTGTTTTTTTTTAAAAATAAATTTATTTATTTATTTTTGGCTGAGCTGGGTCTTCATAGCTGCGCGGTCTTTCTCTAGCTGCTGCGAGCGGGGGTTACTCTTCGCCGCAGTGAGAGGTCTTCTCATTGCAGTGGCTTCTCTTGTTGCGGAGCACGGGTCCTAGGTGCGCGGGCTTCAGTAGCTGTGGCACGTGGGCTCAGTAGTTGTGGCTCACGGGCTCTAGAGCACAGGCTCAATAGTTGTGGCACACGGGCTTAGTTGCTCCGCGGCATGTGGGATCTTCCCGGACCAGGGCACAAACCTGTGTCCCCTGCATTGGCAGGTGGATTCTTAACCACTGAGCCATCAGGGAAGCCTGGTTGGTTTGTTCTGACTAAATATATTTGAAGGTAGAGCAGACAGGATTTGTTAATAGATTAGAGTTAGGGTGTGAGAGGGGAAAAGAGGTGCTAAGGATGACACTAAGGTTTCAGATCTGAGGATCAAAAAGAGCTCCGGATGAGGGAGATTTTAGGAGGAGCAGATCTGGGGCAAAGATCAGAAGTTTGGTTTCAGACCTGTGAAGTCTGAGCTGCCTAGCAGACATTCAAGTGGAGGCATATTTGACTATGAACTCTTTTTTTCTTGCAGTTTTTTGTGAGGTCAGTGTTTTGAGGAATACTTTGAAGAAATACTGCTTTTGTTCAAATTGATCTTGGCCACTGCTCTGACTTATGAAACAGTAACTCTGCCTACTAAGGTAGAGAAAAAAAACCACATTCTAGTCAACTTGCATTGGGAAGATGATGACTATGTCTCAGGAATCATAAGATAATAAATAAAAAGGGAAGTTAAAACTGCTGAGGCTGAAGAGCAAAACCAACACTGCATTATTTCTTCTAAAATATTCACTCTAACAACTGATTTTTAAGTAAAACCAAAAGTGAAATGGAATTTCCTTCATCAGTGGAGAAGAAAAGGGAAATGAAAAGTTAAACTAATTTTTTAAAATGGTTTATAGATTAATGTAGGCTGATTTAGAAACTACTTATATTTGGGGTCTGAATTTCTTGTAAGAAATTTAATCCTGTTTTTACAAGCAGTCTGGAATTTATTTGCTTCAGTTGCCTTTTGAGAAAAAAAAAAAAAAAACTTCTGCAAAATAAGAAGCTATTTCTACTACTTATAGTCAAAATAACAACCTGGATAGAGGTAAAGAAATATGGTATTCCAAAGATTATGCTTAGTGGTTATAAAAAATATGAGATACATACTCAAATTCCTGGCTCCCAGTGGTGATATGGAAAACCATCTTCCTTTTCTCACTATACTCAAATGCGGTCAGGAATCCTGGTTCCTACAGAAAGACAAAAGAAAAAGTTCAAAAAGGGTATAAGATGATGGTTTTCATTTCAAATCCCACCAAAAGCTATATACTTGATTACCAGGGTCATCATTTGATATAAGCTACAGTTGATTTGTCTTTGAAGGCAGCACAAGATCATGCTTAAGAACATAGGCTCTTATCTTCAAATAGACAACCAACAAAGACCTACTGTATAACACAGGGAACTCTGCTCAATATTCTGTAATAACCTAAATGGGAAAAGAATTTGAAAAAGAATAGAAAAAAATAGATTAATTAAATTAAATTTTTAAAAAAGACTGCAATGATGGCATTTCTTAGGACACCTTTGGATTAATCGTGAAAACAACAACTCTCTGAGTAGCTGCCGGCAGCGTTTAGTACATATATAAACTATATGAGTTACTGTAAATATATGTTGACAGAATTATTCTTGCTCACTTCCAGGTGACCTCTAAAAATGGTTCGCTATTCACTTGACCCAGAAAACCCCACAAAATCATGCAAATCAAGAGATTCAAATCTTCGTGTTCACTTTAAGAACACTTGTGAAACTGCCCAGGCCATTAAGGGTATGCATATCTGAAAAGCCACCAAGTATCTGAAGGATGTCACTTTAAAGAAGCAATGTGTGCCATTCCGACTTTACAATGGTGGAGCTGGTAGGTGTGCCCAGGCAAAACAGTGGGGCTGGGCTCAGGGTTGGTGGCCCAAAAAGAGTGCTGAATTTTTACTGCACATGCTCAAAAATGCAGAGAGTAATGCTGAACTTAAGGACTTAGATGTAGATTCTCTGGTCATTGAGCACATCCAGGTGAACAAAGCCCCCAAGATGTGGCGCAGGACTTACAGAGCTTATGGTCGGATCAACCCATACGTGAGCTCTCCCTGCCATACTGAATGATCCTTAATGAAAAAGAACAGATTGTTCCTAAACCAGAAGAGGAGGTTACACAGAAGAAAAAGATATTCCAGAAAAAAAAAAAAAGAGATAAAATAAAATTTTTAAAAAAAAGCAGTTATGGGGAAGGGATGGTGGTAATGGCTGCAACAACAATGTGAATGTATTTAATACCACTGAACTGTATACCTAAAAATGATTAAGATGGTAAATTTTATGTTATGTGTATTTTACCACAATAAAAAAAAGAAAAAATTAAAAAAAAAAAAGAACACAGGCTCTTGAGTCACCCTACCAAGGTTCAAAATATGTCTCTAATACTTATTAGCTGTGTGATGTCAGGTAAACTACTTAATCTTGCTGTATTTTGGCTTCCTCTTTTGGGTCAAACGGGGATAATAGTGTCTCTTTCATAGGTGAGTTGTAAGGATTAAATGAGATATATTTATGGCATAAAGTAGAATGGTACTTTACTAAGTGATTCAGTTGATTTCATTCAATAGCATCATTTCCCCCAGCTCTAGAAGTTGGAAGGAGCACAGGAATTTCAGTTTTCAATATTCATGATACAATATTTTTCACGTTAGATATACTACATATTGGTTGAATTAATGAGCTACAGCTGATGCAGTGTTATAACTAGTGAAAATAGGTCCTGATGTGGTCTAATGTATTCCCCTCTTTGTTGTTTTATACTATGACAGTGGTTCTCAAACTTCAGAGAACTTGAAGTGGGGGAAAAGCCCATGCCTAATCCTAATTCAATGAGCCTGGGCCTCTGTGTTCTTTACAAGCCACTCCAGATGATTCTGATACATACCACTGTACTGTGAAGTTAACTGTCTCTGTCTGTCTCCGTCTCTCCCTCTATGTCTCAATCGTTTTCTCTTTCTTTCAGAATAAATAGCTTTAGTTAAGAAAGGATAAGACTCGTGGTGCATTAGTATGTACATGAGAAGGAGAGAGGTTCTTTTCTTTGGTAATAGAATTATTTTCCAAAGAAAAGAAGACTAATGCCTAGGAGCTATAAAGTAGCAGTTTCCCAAACCCTGGGTGCTGCTCTAGGGCTTCATTAGATACCCTGGCAGTTTTGGAACTGACTTGCAGGTATACTGCCCAAGAGTACTCAGAAGGTAAAGCAACTGAGCTGTGTTCAGAGCAGTTCACTTGGGTCCTCTCCAAGCTCAGGACCACATTGCATCACTCTCATGCCTCAACTGCCTCTGGGGAAGGAAACTGGATGGCTGTCAGTAAAGAGACTTTCTAGGACTTGGTGGGAATGAGAGCCTCACATACACATGTAGAAATGAAGAAGCCTGCTCTTCTGCAAAGAGGGAGACTTTGTCTTTCTGCATGTTCTTATTTCCAGAGCTGGTGCTTCCAGTGGCCCCCAAAAGCTCTACACAAAAGCTTGGGTCAAAGGCGTGTGTTTTTGCTCGGAGCCTCTCAGCTGCATAGGTCTCTTGTGTTCTGTGGGCCCAGGTAGAAGGTATAGGTTTCACTTAGCTTTAAGCTCAGGTGCCTCAGTGAGCACATTCTTGGTCATATCTATCTTAACTGCACACATGTAGACCCAGCCACTGCTGTCGTTTTCAAATGCAATGCTCTCTTATCAAATGCCTATAGCAGGAGAGAGCAACTTCTTTGTTGCTGAGCACTTCACAACAGCCATAGATACAATGTTTGAGGAGATAAGACAAAAATAAGGAGGAGGAAGATAAAAAATATGAAAAGGAGGGAATTCCCTGGCAGTCCAGTTGCTAGGACTTGGTGCTCTCACTGCCCGGGGGCCCAGGTTCAATCCCTGGTCCCGGAACTAGGATCCTGCAAGTCACGTGGTATGGCCAAAAAAAAAAAAAAAAAAAAGAAAAGGAGAAGGAAAGGCAGAGACATAGAAAGGGAAAAAACGTAATATAAAGGGAGACAAAAAGAAAAGTTTTGGTAAAAAATAATTACCTTCATAGTTTTCCAGGTCTCTTAACCCCTGTCTCATTCTTTCAGAAATTAATTGCTTTGAAACCGACATGATGAAAAGTTAACATGGGGCGTATATCTTGTGATCTACAGGAACTCAGAGTTCTCACAATAGTTTCTAGTGTACATAATGAGAAAGGCTACAGAGACTCACAGGGCCCTTCTAAGCTAAAACAACAAAGAATGGATTTTGCTTACAATAAGCTTGTTGGCTGCTTCTTTAATCTTGTCCACTTTTGCTTCTGAGAGCCCTTTGACATTGCATAGCGCTCTTCTTGTTGTCATTTGTATCCCTTTGATGGTACAGATGCCTACTGACTTCAGTTTCTTAATGTCAGCCACATTCTGTAAGTAAAAGAATGGGTGCAGCAGATTGAGAAAATGCCAGCCTGAAAGGCTCCCATACTATGTCATGTGCTTTTGTGTCCATCTACTTCCATCATGATGCCAATTTTATACAAGCGGCCAGGTGGAACCCACCCACCATGTAGCCAAATGTTCTGGAAATATCTGAGTAGAACATACCCAGCATGATGCCAAATGTTCTGGCTGTGCCCTGATTTCCCAAGAATGTTAGTGAGACCATGGCAATGTAACAAGGAATTCAAAAGAGAAGTCTGTTGGTAGGAAAGCTAACAAATTTATCACACGTTCAACCCCCTCAATTCAGCTCCTTCCTTCTACAGAACTTCATTACCAAAATGTTCTTTAAAATTTTTTAAAGATTTTTTTCTTTACCTTTGGAGAATGCAAATAACTACATAACCAAAAGACCAGGATTTTCTCTTGCTCCAATTTTCTAAATTCAACTGAAAAAGATTAAATGTGAGGGCTTCAAAGGGTAATGTCAGAGAAGTTTTACTGCCAACTGATTGCTATTGAAATTCATCTAGCTAGTTACTTAAAAGTCTTGATTTCTGTCAACGTCATTTAATCACACGACACAGAAGGTGAATTTTCTGTTGATGAAAACAGTAGATAGCTCTGAATGCCTCCAGCTGGACCAGTGGTTCTCAACTGGGGGCAATTTTGCCCCCTGGGGACACTTGACAATATCTGGAGAAATTTTTGGTTGTCACAACTAGAGAGTTGCTACTGGCATATAGTGAGTGGTTAGGAGTCAGGGATGCTGCTAAACACCCTAGAATGCACAGGACAGTCTCCCAAAACAAAGAATTACCCAGTCCCAAATGCCAATAAAGTCAAGACCAAGAAACTCTAAAATGGACAATTTCACACAGCGTTGAAAAAATACTTACAATTCCATGTTTTTGTAACAGGTCAATGTCTTGAAACAAAGATTCCTAAAGGACATGGAACAGAAAAAAAGGAGGGTTGATTCTTCATATCCAACTGTTTCACATATTTTAAAGAGTTAATTCAGTATTATGAGTCACTCCAAAATGCCTCAAGTTCCACTTCTCTAGACAGACTGAGGTAGGATCAATAATGCTTTTTCAAACACATTGTTACATACTTAAAAGAAGTGCCAACACTGAAAGCAACACGAAGCCCAACAGGCACCTGTGATCTTAGTTCCCCGACCAGGGATCGAACCCGAGTCCCCTGTAGTAGACACACGGAGTCCTAACCACTGGACCACCAGAGAAGTCCCATGGCCTCTCCAAATTTTTTAGACCTTAATCCAAAAGAGTGGAACAGCACAATCTATTTTTAAATATGTTTTCTCAATCTTCTTCCCCACCAGACCGTGCACTCCTTCCTCTGCTATTCGGTACCAGTAAGCATAGGTACCAGGATGGCCATACCACTTGTTAAATTATTTAAATACTTTCATGCCAGCTGCTAAGTAGCTAATCTTAGCACCCCTTGCCAAACAAGTTGTTACATATTTGTAATATTGCCTCTCTCCAGAACTATGTTTTATTTCTAATCTCAGTTTCTAAAAATAGTAGTTAACAGAGAAGGAACTTCATTTTTGTAGAATGACTGAGTGTCTACATATCTTTCAACATTCTAGCCATACTTCTTCATCTTGGAATCCTGGTTCTTCCAGCACAACTTGATCCTCCTTCATATTGAAAGGTGAACAGCAGAAAAATAATCAATTCTGGAAAAATAAGAAATATTAAGAAGTACTCATAGATCATATAGTACAAAATCCTTTGCCCATAGACCTTCTTGATTTCATTTCAGATATCAAGGACCAGAAGGACAATTAGAAAAATATTTAGTTTGGAAAAACTGGGCTGGCCTATCTTCTTTCTCCAAGCCTGTGGCATTACGCCTTTTGTTGGTGTGTGTATGTGGGGATGGGGACTTAGTTTCTTTTCTCTTTCCTCAAAACTGGCCACTTTGTATCATCTTTCAGTTCCCTATAGCACAATTAATCATGACTAATAATATCTTTTTTGTTGCCTTGGAATGTTATTTAGAAGTAGAATATTAGAATTCCATATTGTTATTAAACTTTCATGTTGGTTAACAACACTCTAAGAACCTTGGCCTTAAGTCAATCTTCCTTGAATTCTCCCTGGCACCTAGAACTTAGTCTATCCTCAAAAAAAAGATATATATTTTTTCTCATATATGAGGGATGACTTCCTGCTTGGGAATTATGAATGGGCTCTCTTGTAACATATATATTTTTGTTTAATAAAACATTAGATGTATTTTGTTTATAGTATTTCCTAGTTTCATGACGTATTTTTTTTAAGATTTAAAATTATGGCAGATACCCAATATTTAAACATGATAAAATATTAGGGCCAATAAGCAGATAGAGAGTCTTTGATTTAACACTGTAGCAGTTGTTTTAAGATCTCAGGAAGCTACAAGGTATGACTGTTTTCATTAGAAAACGTGGTCCAAGTAATCAGTTTTCTTGGTCTATTCCATCTCTTTGCTTAACACCAAATTCGGGTTGGGGCCCGGCCCAGAAGGGGAACAAACTGCTAAGGTAGAGGTATGGTCGCTACCACCTAGTACCTCTGAACAGCAGAGTATTCGAGGCAAACGAGGAGACAGTGGAGATGGAATCTTCTGGAGTACGGTCCCTCAGTCAGATAGCTAATCATATGTGTGATAACCCCAACTTCCACAGTGACTGTCCTTTCTTTTCTCCCTGATAAACAAAAAGATTGTTCTCCATCTATCTCAAATAGCAATTGACGGGGTGAACAGCTGAATCCAAGGTAGGGCTCCCGGACACCTCGGCTTAAGGCACCAGAAGCTGTCCCTCATCGTGGGGAGCGCGGTCCAGATCACCCTCACCGCCTCCCCCCACCACAGCCGTTTTCCTGACACCTGACTCCCTCATAAGAAGGCCGAGGAGGTCTCCTCAAGACTTAGGTCCGACTTGGTTTAAAATAAGGATGCTGGAAATCCCTCGAGAGCACTGAGATTCCCGCCGGGGGCTGGGTTGGGGACGGGACGCACGAAGCCACCAGCCCAGCGCCCAGCAACGCCAATGACCAAAGAAAGGAAACCCTGAGTTTCCGCTCAGATTCTTCACCCGCCTTCCCTTTTTGCCACAAACTCCACTCGTACCCACAGTCTCCCGGGGGTTTTCAAGGTATCTGAATCCCTTCTGCCCCCCGCCCGGGCCTTCCAGTCCTCAAGGATTCTGCCTCAAAACCAGAACGCGGAGACGGGCGTCCTATCGCTGACAGAGAGGTTTGGCGCCAAACGACTAGTTCGGGCGAGCGGCTGGAGTGGGCGGGACCCGGACGGAGGGGCGGGCCCACCGTGGGCGGAGCGAAGAGCGAGGGGCGGAACCCGGAGCGGGGCAGAGGACGAGGGGGCGGGGTGGCGGGAGGGCCGGGAGCAACGTGGAGCAGCAAAAGGAGCCTCTGAGGGTGGCGCGCTGGGGTGAGGCGGGGCGCTCAGGTGGAGGGAGTGTGCTGAGGAGAGGCGCTTTGGTCGGAGGGGAGGCTGGGGCGTCTCTAGAGCGTAGAGAGATGCTGAGGTCGGGGAGAGGACTGACGTGGAGACACTGAGGAGACGCATCGAATTAGCGGGTACTGAGGTGGGCGCTGAGGTGAAGACAGGCAGCTGTGAGAATGAAGGCCCTTAGGTGGGGCGTGTTCTGACATGAAGAGAGGCCGCTGGAAAGGGGTCAGGAGGTGGAAGGCCATGAGGCGGGGGAGGGGTGCTGGGCGGAGGTGGCTGACGCGGTGACAGGTGACATGCAGAATGCTTATCTTAATCAGGATCCTCGGGTTAGGAGGTCGAATATGGGGGTCTTTCCCCCGGCTCAAGGCTTTTCTTTTCACTCCAAGTTTTTCATATCTGGCTTCACAGTCTGTACCTAATACCTCAGTCCGCGTTCCTACTTTCTTTCCTTTCTCTGTGACTCTCTTACCATTTGCCACTCTAGTCTGTGAGTGAGGCACCCAAGGCCCATTCACGATGGAGCGTAATTATTCTTCGTCTTAACTTGAAATTTGAAATAGACAACAGAAGCCAAACATATTTTGATCCAGCTTTTAAATAGAAATTTTAGGCCAGCCTTCATGCCAGCAGAGCCATCTCTGGCAGCGTCATCCTCCTCCCCTTAAATGGAAACTGACTGTTGAGGAGAGTCATGAAACATTTGAAAGAGCATCTGTTGAGGTGGAGGCTGCAATGCATCTTGGAAGAATATCTGTGCAAACAGTTCTTTGGGTTCAAGACCTAGTACAGGGCGACCCTTTTTCTTCAGTGTCTGAAACTTTTTTTGCTGGAATAAATAGCAAAAAATTCCCACAATAGCAGCTGGCCGTTTGTAGGACATTCCCCCTCCCCCCAGGTGGATTGTTTAAAGAACCAACAAATAGCTACCATAGTTCTTCAAAATCTGTTATTTTCCGGAAACACAGCCTGTCCATGTTAAATGGAAATTAATGCCCATTTTTGACATGAACTGGATAGTGACGATAGGCTTTCTCTTTGGACCTCACCTAAAACAATTATAGTAACTTCTGAGCAACTTGTTAGATGGAGACATCAACTGTACAGAAGAGCTGCAAAGAGCACAGCGAGATGATTTAGGGAAATATAACATATGTAGTTTGGTGTAGTGACAGCTGGGAGAGAGAAATGTTCATAATACTTGAAGGTTGTGTGCAGTACACTTAAAGAAACTGAAGCGAGCTCGGTAATGACAAATTCGTGAAGTAAGTATAAAAATTTCGTTTGGATAGGATATTGATGGTAATATACAACTTTAAAATTAAAAAAAAAAAATCCAAAACCCTGGGGTAGTTCAAAAGTACACTTGAAGATCTTTACTAGGTAGTCATCTGGAAGAAAAATAAAATTGTAACCATACTTCATACCTTATACCAAAATAAATTCCAGATGGATCAAGAAATTAAATCTGAACAATAAAATAATAAAAGTACTAGAAGAAAACATGGGAAAATTTTTACTATCTCAGAGTAAGAAAAGTCTTTTCAAGTATGACACAAAACTCAGAAGCCGTAAAAGACTTATAAGAATGACTGTATTAGAGAAAAATCCTGCATGGCAAAATGCTACTTTCCTATCCTAGATATAGAGCATGGCAAACCAAAGCTTTTGTGTCAGTTAGTAACCAATTAGTAATTGTGTCAATTAGCTTTCCCAATTTCTCAAATCCTTCAGCGAGTCTACAAGGTCTCTACAAATTTTTAAAAAGGTGTGTCATTTAATGATATTCTAAGAAATAAAAAACAGGCAGTGGAATTACAGGTGACCTGAATTTTAAACCATTACACTTTACTGCCCCTCTGTGGACAACCACCTTATAATCAAATAGAGGCATATAACTCCACCGTGTACAGTTGGGTAGCTTCAAACTGGTGCCTATGGATGCATCGTCTTGGTTTCAAGAGCTCAAATGTGAGAAATGCTTTAGTACAGAACTAAAGAATGAAGGGTCATTACAAAAACAGAATTTCATTGGGTATACCTCCCCTTAAGCACATTTATTTTTTAAAATGTGTATTGACCCTACTATTTGTCAGACACTGTGCTAGGTGTTTTTTGCCAGGGATTCAACAACAAACAAGATACAAACCCTAGTGTGGGCTATAGATAAGTTTATAGGCAATTGCAGTAGCGTATATACATATACATATACATACATACATATCAGTCATTTGAGGCTTTTCTCATTTATTTAGATTTATTTCCAAATTTGAAAAACTTCTAACTTTGGCATGCAGCTACCCAGCGAGGCATGCTCATGACCGTTTATTTAATCAACATTTATTAAACACTGTGGGACCCAGCTGTCTGCTGGATATGGAGATAAAGACAGGTCTCTACTCTCAAGGAGGGATGAGTCTACTAGGGAAGATAGATACAGAAACAGATAATAACACACATGGTGTGATAAGAGGGATTATACACACAGTTGGGAACCAAGTAGACCTCTCCCTGGGGGATCCTCACAGAGGTGGTGACCCTTAATTTGGGGCTGAAAGGATAAGTGAGGATTTGCCAGCTGGGCAGGGTGGGAAAGGCAGAGGGAACACAGAGGCTTATTTAGGGAGCTGCAAGTGGTTCTGCTGGAGTAAAAGGTACTAGGGAGAAAGGAACTCTCAGATGCCAAAGGTAACGTTTGTTGATAGCTAACACATCACTTAACTTCTTTCCACAGATGAACACATCTACTTCACACAAAGATACCATGAGGTAGGAACTATTATTATCTCTGTTTACAGATGATGGAACTGGGGCACCACAAGGTTAAGTAACTTGCCTAAGGTTCACAGTCTGGCTCCAGTGTTCAGGCTCTCAGCCTATTAATATGCTAAACCAGTATATGACAGATCTTGTATGTTCATATGTGATTTTATTTTCCATTTATAGAAGTATGATATAAGTACACATAGGCATGGCAACTATGCCAGACTTATAGTACAGTTCAGCCATTTACAAGCTATGTGGTCTTGGGAAAATTTATTTAAACCTCTTTGTGCCTCAGTTTCCTCATGTGAAAACCAAGAATAGTATTGGCACTGAGTTGTGAGAATTAATGGGTTAAGATACATGAAGTATTTGGGCTGCTGTGTGGAAAATGGATTGGAGGGGGCAAGACAGAGGGCAAGGAGAATACCTAGTAGAACACTGTAAAAGTCCAAGACAGGGGCAATGGTAGCTTCAATCAAGAAAGGCCTCAGTTTGAAAATAGAGAAAATTGTACATCGTTTACAGGGCTATAAGAGAAGACAAAATAATCTGTAAAAATATGCTTTAAAGTACCTAGTCCCCAGTAATGCCTTTAATGTTTTTAAGTAAAATGTTATAATATCCCCATCACCCAACTTCAGCAATTTTCAACACATGGCCAGTCTTGTTTCACTTATACCTCCATCCACTTCCTCCCTTTCATATTATTTTGAAGCAAATTCTACATGTCATATAATTTCTTCTGTAAACATTTCAGTATGTATCTCTAAAAGATAAGGACTCTTTAAAAACATAAACGTTAACACCATTATCGCACCCCCAAAATAATAATTTTTAATATCAAATATCCAGGCAGCATTCAAAATCCCAATTGTCTCATAAATGCCATATATTTTTTAAAGCTTGGATCAACTGGGATCCAAAAAATGTCTGCATGTTGCAATTTATTTATTTATTTTTTTTTTTGAGGTACGCGTGCCTCTCACTGTCTACGGCCTCTCCCGTTGTGGAGCACAGGCTCCGGACGCGCAGGCTCAGCGGCCATGGCTCATGGGCCCAGCCGCTCCGCGGCATGTGGGATCTTCCCGGACCGAGGCACGAACCCGTGTCCCCTGCATCGGCAGGCGGACTCTCAACCACTGCGCCACCAGGGAAGCCCCCTGTTGCAATTTATTGATACTTTTTAGGCCTCTCTTAATCTATAGATTTCCCTCTCTTTTTCCTTTGCAACTTATTTGTTTTAAAAAAAAAAGGTGGAGTCATTTGCTCTGGAGTTTTCCATAGCCTACATTTTGCTGATTGCATCCCCTTGGTGTTAACATGCTTCTCTGTCCTTTGTATTTCCTATTATCAGACCCAGATTTGATTATTTGGTAAAGACTATTTCATAGGTGGTATTGTGGTCTACCATCAAGAGGCATTTAATGGCTTTTTATCTTTCGGGGATGTAAGCAGCAACCTAGATCCATTAATTCATTAGGGTTTGCAAAATGGTGATATTTTAATTAGGTGGAATATTTCTAAAAGAGAAACTTCCCCTCATCTCTTGTTTGCTTACCTGCTAATACAGTTCATATGGGAATGGCATGATAAACGCTGATTCGTTTTATTTGCTAGTTTTCAAAATTATGAATTGGTTCCCTAGTATACTTCAGTGGTGACCAGTTAATTTTTTTAAAGTAATGATATGAACGTATGGGTGAAAACACGTTTGACGTGCTTCAATCCATGGCTATTATTATTATTATGCTTAAACTGTCCCATCTTAAGCCAATGGGATTCTCTCTAATTTGGCTACTGAGTCTTTCTGACAGGACTCTCATCTTTGGTAGCTTCCTTGCTGTCTAGTATGACAAGATGTTCCATGTTCATTTCATTATCTTCCTGCCCTAGATCTGGAACCAGACACTTCTTCAAGGATCCCTGTATCCCTTTTAGTGCAAACTGTATTTCAGAATCACAGTCCAGGTCATTGCTAGTTGGTCAGTCTTTATTTCTAGGGCATTTCAATAGACAGAGTTAGTAGGTTTCTTTTGTTGTTTGTCTGTTTGGTGTTGTTTTAAAGCTTTAAGGAGGTATAAATGACATACAAGAAACTGAACATATTTAAATATTTAAAGCCTGTATATGGTGTGTGAACCTGTGAACCCTTCACCACAATGAAGATAGTGAACAGAACCACCATGCCCCAAAGTTTTCTTGGGCCTCTTTGTATTCCCTTCCATCCTCTCCTCTCCTCCCCTCTTTAGCAACTATTTGTTTTTAAAGATAAAATATATTCTCAATTCATAATCAATTCAAAATCAGGACTATAGGATTTTAACTTCATTTCTTCTAGTTTAACATCTGAATTTCCTTACTTCCATGCTGAGAATACTGGTTCTCAGCCACAGTAAGAATGACAGAACTGGGGTATTACACAATTACTCATTTGCTTTATCCCACATCACAGTTAATGCTTCTTAAGTGTTAGTTCCCTTTGACACTCTACCCTCTCTCCATCCCCCACTTATAAAGGGCAAAGAATTCTTCACCATAATTTTCCCTTCTAATACTTACAAAGAACAGAGACAGATCTTTTCATCTTGAACTTCCTGAGAGGCCTATGGTTATGAGTCCTCAGTAATTTCTGGAAGGGGTCTGAGCAGGGATGGTCTTGGACCCAAGCTGTACAAAGGAGTATCCTGAAAGACATGTCCTGGTTTCCATGCTCAACATGTCCTGGTTTCAGGAGAAGAGTACACCTTTTAACAGCAATGGTAACAACAACAACAACAACAATAGCTGGTAGCAATTACCAAGTGAAACATGCTAAGCCAGGAACTTTGCATAAATTATCTCATTTAACCATCACAACAGCACTACCTTCCTAGGCAGGCATTCCCTTTCTGCATTCAAGAAAACAAGTTGAGAAAAGTCAAGTCACAAAAGCTACTAGGCCTAAGGTCATATATCTACTATGAAGCAGAGCAGAGATTCAAAGCCCTGAATTTCCTGGGGCCAAAGCTTGAGCTCTTCCCTTTTACCCTTCTTTCATCCCTTTACCTGGGTAATGTTCTCCAAGAGGGTCACCTAGAATTACACTCATGTTCAAGTGAAGATGTTTATCTGTGGGGGACATCATAGGTCCCAAGAATATACTTGATTGCTTCTTGGTTCAGGCAAACAGCGGTTTGCTTGATTTTTTCCCTCTTGGCTGGGTTGGGCAGACTGTTCTAACACAGAGCAGGTTACTCCCTTGTGCCCAAAGGCCCAAATGATAAAGGCCAAGCCCCTCAGCCAAACTGCAGGTCTTTCTACACACTGGCCCCTGTACCTCTGAGCCTCAGTGAAGACTCTCTGGACTTGGTTTTTCTTGGATTCCACACAAACCTCTAGCACAGCATTAATGCATTTATTGGTTTACACATCCTCCCCCTCTTCCAGACTGTGTGCTCCTTAAGGTCAGGGACTATGTCTTTTTTTTTTTTTTTTTTTTTTTTGCGGTACGCAGCCCTCTCACTGTTGTGGCCTCTCCCGTTGTGGAGCACAGGCTCCGGACGCACAGGCTCAGCGGCCATGGCTCACGGGCCCAGCCGCTCCGCGGCATGTGGGATCTTCCCGGACCGGGGCACGAACCCGTGTCCCCTGCATCGGCAGGCGGACTCTCAACCACTGTGCCACCAGGGAAGCCCAGGGACTATGTCTTTATTCATCTCTGTATCAACAGGACCTGGTATGTGCAAGCATGGTATAGGATAGATACCTAGTGAATGCTTCCTCAACCTCTCCAAGCCCCAGTGTCCTCCTAGGAGAAATGGAGGTAACAACACCCACCTTGGGAGAGAAGGGGGTAGAAGGGTTAATCTGAGATAATGTTTGAAAAGGATTTAGAGTACTTAGCACATAGTAAGTAGTCAATAAATGATGTCTCCTATGATTACTGTTATATAAAACATATAATACATACTAATATATACTCCATAGTGTTGTTATTAATAAACAAGTGAATGAAAGAGTTAGTAAGCAAATGCATGAATGAATGAGGTGACTTTATGTCAGTTTAAATCCTGACTTTGGCCCAGGGTAGGACAGGACGTTAATATTCTTTGTCCCATGGATGACTACGAATGACTAAATGTATTACAGTATTATTTTTTATTTGTTTGTTTTGTTGTTTCTATTTTAGATTAAATCCAACAACATGTGCAGGCTTCATCCAAAAAGTCCTTCTGATTCTTGGATAAGGATTCATGCAGGTGAGCTGGAAGGTGAGAGGATAAGGAAGACTACTTTTTCTGCATTGGTTTTGACTTCTTGATGACCTTTCTGTGGATGAACCATAAAGATACAAACAGAAACAGATTAAAAAACCAGTGTGATCAAGAGAATGAAGAAAGGAATCCCCAGGATTATATAAACAGCCCGGAAATCAACCACTTAGAGTGAAGCAGATCAGAAGGCTGGGAAATGAAGGTGGAATTGATAGATTATGTAAAGTGTCTGAATGTACTGGGAGACTTATACAACCAAGGGAAAATTTGGAGATAAACTGAGATGAGTACATAAAAAAAAAAAAAAGAAAGAAAGAAAGAAAACAGGTAGATTGAAAAAGAGACTTAGTTCCAGGGATAGCAAAAAGTTTTGCAAGAAATAAAAATAACCAAAGTATACTCTGTAGCTCATGGCAGTGTTGTTGATAGTATAATAATGCTGATTAATGATCCAACCAGAATCACAACAGAGACACATTGGGTGGATGGGAGAGTGGAAGTGTGTGCAAGTGAGAGAGAGCCCAGTCCTCACTTTTCCTAGTGTGAATTCAATAGATAATGCCTAACACTAAAAAATCAAGGAGCCAGAGCACCATGGTATTTAGACATATGGAGGAAAACAAATACCAAAACAATCAGTTAAGAAAGTGGAAAGTGTTGCTGGGGAATGGGAAAGGGGGTCCGGAGGAGTGCAGTTTTTTGTAACAAGCTTTGTAGAACTATTAATTAGTTAATTTAATAAGTCTTATATTATGCTTTGCATTAGTTAATTCAATCAGTTAATTTAATGTGCCTTATATATTACTTTGCATCACACACTGTTCTAAGTGCTTTCTTTACAAATGTTAACCAATTTAATCCTCATAACAACCTTATGCTATACGTAATATTATCATCCCCATTCTACAGATTAAAAAACTGAGATGCAGAGCAGTTAAATGATTGATCAAGCTTACACAGCTAGTAGGTTGTGGAGCTAGGATTAAAACCCAGGTGGTCTGGCCCCAGAGTTGCCTCTCTATTTGATTCTTAAAGGATGAATATGTATTACTTTAATTAAAATAAAAACAAAAATCTAAAAAGTGTGATTTTTAAGAGGCTTTATTCCTAACTTTGAGTATAGACAGACAAAGTTCTAAAATGTAATAAGTTATTTTTTTCTATAAGCAATTAACTGGAGCAGAATGCTAAACACACATTAGCTAATCATTAATTCCCTCATCAAGAATTTGCTGAATCCCGGGAATTCCCCCGTGGTCCGGTGCTTAGGACTCCGCACTCTCACTGCCAAGGGGCCCAGGTTCAATGCCTGGTCAGGGAACTAAGATCCCACAAGCTGCATGACATGGCCAAAAAAAAAGAATTTGCTGAATCCCTACTATGTGCCAGCCACAGGAACAGGCGCAGGAGACTCAATGCTTAATGATAAAAGGCCCTTGGGAGACTTACAGTACAGAGAGGGAGACAGACAACTCCATGACTACAGTAGGACATATTTGGTGGAGTACAAAATAGGCAGTCACTAGGGCAGTCTGGGGAGATTTCCTGGAAGTGACAACATCTGAGTGGGCTTTAAGGGTCAGATAGGATCTAGCCAGATGAAAAAGTGGCCAAAGTATGTTCAAGGAAGAGGAAAGAGCAGTGAATACTTGTTAAAATGAACTGAATTGGTTGTTTCCTCTTCCATTCTAAATTCTAAAATGGATGTCAAAAACAATAGTATTAAAAGCCCCTCTTAACCTGGAGATTCCATAGCCTAAACCAATGGGGTGCAAACCATGCTGCTATACTCCAATATCAGTGACTGTTTCTCTAATCAAAGGAAAAAATGAATTGATAAAACTTTCTTCATATTAAGTTTACCTCTTTTTTAATCTTTATTTATTTATTATTTATTTATTTTGGCTGCGCCGGGTCTTAGTTGTGGCATGCGAACTTATTACTTGTGGCATGCAAACTTATTAGTTGCAGCATGCAAACCCTTAGTTGCGGCATGCATGTGGGATCTAGTGCCCCGACCAGGGATCAAACCCCAGCCCCCTGCACTGGGAGCGTGGAGTCTTACGCACTGGACCACCAGGGAAGTCCCAAGTTTACCTCTTAAGCCTTGTTAGGCTGTAGCCCAGGCCCTGGAGTCTGACTACTGGTTTCAAATCCTGGCTCCACTGCTTACCAAATGTGAGCACCTGAGCCAGTCACTAACCTCTCTAAGCCTCAGTTTCCTCAGTTGTAAAATGAGGATAACAACATCCCATATCTCACAGAAGTGCTGTGAGAATTAAATAATACACGTATCATGCTTAGGAGAGAATAAGGACCTGGCAAACACAACTGTGTTGCATACTCAAGGTGATAAAAACAAATGAGTAAGTAAAAGTTATAATTAAGAGAAAAGTTAGTTGTGATTTCTTAACATATTATGTGTTATGTTATTTTAAGATAACTTGGCAGCTATCTAAAGATTTATATTTTATCTTAGTCAATAGTTCTTTATTACCAAAATAATTTGGTAATATTTTTATAGGCTTCTGCAAAGAGCACCATGACTTCTAGTTGTCCTGTACCCGACAGACAGGAGAATCAAGGCTCTGAACTCAGGGAAATGCCGAATATGTCAGCATCTGATCCTTTACTCTTCAGTGCAAGTGCACTTGAAGCTGGCTTCGTCCTCTATTCTAGCGCAGAAACTATGCGAAACACCTGCTGGATGCTTTCTCAAAAATGGGTCTGCCCCAAACCTCCCAGTCCAGAACGTTCCAATGTAGTTCCTTGCACTGCTTTGGGCTCAGCAAGTTTTCATGGTATGGAAGGTCTGAGAGTTTTGAGGAGAAGTGCTGAACCCTGATCTTCTGTGTGTGTGTCAGGGAAAGCTTCCTGGAGGAGTCATTATTTGCACTGACTTTGAAGAAGCAGGAGGAGCTGGCTGGGGAAGGAGGCCAGGGGTAGGAGGGGAAATTTTCCTGCAGAGGAAGAAGCTTGTGCCAAGCATGGCCTGGAGGCTGGAAGAACTTGGCCTCTTAATGCAGCTGCAGGGGCCCAATGTGGCTTGAAAGGTGGTTGGGAGTGGTGGGTGAAGACAGAGGAGAGAGGGGAGGTGGGCAGGGCCACCTCATGAAGGCCTCGAGTCTAAGAGTTTGGATTGTATCCCTAGGATCCTTAGGGGTTGAGAAGAAACTGCAGGTTTTAAGCAAAGGAGTAGCCTGATGAGATATGGATTTTTGAAAGAGACCCATGGGGCCTTAACTCAAGTGAGTCTTAGTTGCCTCCTTTGAAAAACAAGAAAAATAGGGGGACTTTCCTATTTTTGGTTAAGAATCTGCCTTCCAATGCAGGGAACGTGGGTTCGACCCCTGGTCGGGGAGCTAGGATCCCACATGCCATGGGCCAACTAAGCCCACGTGCCACAACTACTGACCCCGTGCACCACAACTACAGGTCCCACGCGCTCTGGAGCCCACCTGGACAACTAGAGAGCCCACGCGCCACAATGAAAGATCCCGTGTGCCACAACTAAGACCCCACACAGCCAAATATAAATAAATATTAAAAAAAAAAACAAGAAAAATAAAATTTACCTCACAGGACTGTTCTGAGACTTCAATAAGATAACCGATGGAATATGCCTATCACAGGGCCAGGGAAATCTTCCCTTCAATTTCCCTTCCAGTGTTTGTAACAGGAAGAGCAGGTCTGCTCTTCCTCAGGCTCCTAAAAGTCTGGGGTCACCAGTCCTTAATGATCTCTGAAAGAGGTGTCTAGGGGGACATTTTTGGACACAGGCTGTGCCCCATCTGAATGTGAAACTATTAGACTTTGGAGGCTCTTCCCTATGAATAAGAACTTGTATATTTTCTGGAAGTTCGACATTTCAGTCCCGCATGATGGGTAAGCACAGGGTAAGGACTGCCTTAAGAGACGAGAACCCAGCTGGTTCAGGGCTTAGAAGACCAGGGAGTCTTTCTGGGCTGGGGCAGACCAGTGCTCTCAAGCATGCTCGAAGGCTTCCTGGATTAAGGAATGTAAGAAGCTTATGAGAACAATAATATATTGCCTATTAATTATTGACAAGTTCTATGCCAGACTCTTTATATGGGTTAGCTTGTTTACATATTAACAAACTTCCACGTTTTTTATGGCCAAGGAAACAGGCCTGGAGAATTTAGGTAACTTAACTGAAAGTCACAGAGGGGCCAGGGCAGTCACAGAGCGGGCAGGGCAAACCCCAGATCTTTTTAGAGTCAAAGCTCCTTCTACTGCTTCATCTTCTCCTGTGGGGGAAACTAAAAGGTAACTCCCTTACCTGGTTAATTTTTACTTGGGGTTCATCCAGAGTAGTCATCCCCACCCATAGATGGATCCACAATGGATCCATTATAGGAGAAGATATTGGAACTTCTATTTATATATTTTTATCTCATTCTTTTTAATTTCTATTTTCTGTATGTATTATATTATAGTATACATATTCTATTAGCATAGAACTATATATATTATTACTGAATAATTAATATATTATTAGGGGCTGAGTTCTCATAAATGTTTTACTAAGAAAGATACAAGATCAAGAAAGCTTGGGGACTACTGATCAAGTGGTATAGTCAGGGTTTCACTTAGAGGTAAATGTTTGCCGGAGACTTTGCAAATCCCTCAAAGTACATACATACTCCCTTCATGGAGACCACCATCTGCCATCAGGACTTTAAAAATCCAAATATGGCCACGTGGTTCCCTGTTTAATATCTTTCGTGGCTCCCCACGACTTAGAAAATAAAATCCCTTCATGATTTGTCCAGGAATCTTCTCCAGGCTCACCTCTCCTGGAGCCCCTCACACACTTTCTTGACCTCCTGCCACATTACTTCCTGCCTCTGAGCCTTTGCCTCTGCTGCTCCATCTACTGAGAATGCCAACCCCTTGCCTCATCCACCTCCTCCTGCCTTACAAACATCTTATCTTTTCCAGACTCAGGTCAAGGGACGCCACTTCTATAAAATGTGTCTGCATGGCTCCCAGGCCATTGCATTCTTTGTCTCCTTTGTCTAACAGCACTTCTGGAACTTATGGTATTTATTTGTTGATATATCTGCCTTCTCTCTATCAGACTGTGAGCCCCTTGAGAATAGGGACTGTGTCTTATCTACTGTTATTTACCCAGGGTCTGCTGCAGGGAACTTTTGAAACCTCTCCAAATCTGGGCTTGTTGCTGTATAAAATGCACTGGATAATCTCTACCTCATAGGACTGTTATGAAGGTTAAAATGAGGTCATGTTTGTATAGTGTTTACCTTAGTGCTTGGTACAGAGTGAACAGTTAGTTAATGGTAGCCATGATTATTATATTATAATTTAATATTGTTAGCATGACTAAAAGTAGTGACCTAAGCAAAAATCTCCCCACTCCTGCTTTTCACTCAGCCTAGGAAAAACTACAGTGGAATCCTTCCCCTATCCTGGGAATAGTTATTTCTATTTCTCAGTGTTTGGCCCCAATTTTCTTTTTCTCCTGTTGTTGTTCTACCTGGTAGTAGAAATATCAGAGATTTTGTAGGGGCTTCCTAGTTCCAGGGAATAGAATTCATCAGGGCTTGATGGTGAGAAGGAAGAGTAGTTCAACTTCTGTTTCCATTCGCTTTCCCTCTCCTCTTTTTCCTTCCTGTGGGGGAAACAAAAAAGACATCAACAAAAATTGGCTCAAAAATTCAGTGCGATTTCTTCAAAGGTTTCAGTAGAATCTTGATAGGTATTGAAAGAAAAAGTTTACAGAACAGTCAGTAACATTGGCAATAGCAAATAACTGAAGCAGAGTGCTGAACACACTGCAACAACTCCCTCATTCATCTTCTAAGTATTGACTGAGGACCTGTTGGGTGCCAGGCCCTGCACTAGGCCCTGGGAAAAAAAGGTCATCTAGGGCAGTATTCCTGACCTTAAGGACAAACCTCAATCTAGGGAGATGGACAAGCAAATTTATAACTAGAGTAGGCTATGTTCTGTGGCATGTGATCAGGAAAGCACAAGACAATACCCTGAGAAGGCAAGTCAGGGAAGACTTCCTGGAGGTGATGCCTGAACTGGGTTTTAAGGGTTAGTGAGGGGTTAGCTAGATTAAGAAGTAGTCGAAAGGGTAGGGGAGGGACAGACTGGGAGTTTGGGGTTAGCAAATGCAAACTATTATATAAAATGGGTAAACAACAAGGTCCTACTGTATAGCACAGGGAATTACATTCAATATCCCAAGATAAACCATAATGGAAAAGAATATAAAAAAGAATGTATATTTATGTATAACTGAATCACTTTGCTGTACAACAAAAATTAACACAACATTGTAAATCAACTATACTTCAATTAAAAAAAAGAAGTAGTTGAAGGATAGTCAAGTCTGAGGGAATGACAATAATATTGGTGAATTAAAATAGTTGGCTTTTTGTATTTCTGAGAATCTAATATGGATATCAGAAAGACTGCTAATGAGTGACCATTGAACTTATAGTATTCCATGGCTCAAACAGGTGGGCCTCAAGCTAAACTCCTAGTTTAAAAAAAATGTGGTCTTTTTCTGGTTTGAAGGAAAATTTCGACTAGAAGGTTTAAGACTGAAAGTTTTCCTTGGCTAAGTTTCTTAACTCATTAAGCTTTGGTTTCTTCATCTCTGAAATGGAGAGTATAACACCATCTATCTGTGATACAGATGGTTAGTTAACAACCCATCATCCACTCGCTCCTTTTACTTTAGCAATGGAGCCAGATTTAAAAAAAAAACCTGTCACACATTTCCCAGGCTCCTTTGAAACCAACATCACCATGTGACTAATATCTGGCCCTTGAAATAAACTGGTAATGTTATATGGTATTTCCAGGGAGGTTATTAAAAAGGGAGAGGGTAATAGGAATTGACTACGCATGGGCATGAGGGAACTTTCTGGGGTGATAGAAAATTCTAAAGCTAGATTGTAGTAATTGTTGCAAATCTCTGTAAATTTACTAAAAGTCATTGAATTTTGTACCCTTAAAGTGGGCAAATCTTACGGGAAATTGTACCTCATTAATATTATAAATATTAATTATAATATTTACAATTATATCATAATTATAAATATTAATAATTATTATTTTAATAAAAGAACATTTTAAATGTTTTTAAAACAATATTTTATTAAAAAGAAAGAAATTGCTGTAGCCACATTCTAGCAATGAGACATAAGTGGAAATGTTGTTTGGGACTTCTGGAAGTGCTCGTTTTTTGTTTGTTTGTTTGTTTTTTTTGCGGTACGCAGGCCTCTCACTGTTGTGGCCTCCGAACACAGGCTCCGGACGCGCAGGCTCAGCGGCCGTGGCTCACGGGCCCAGCCTCTCCGCGGCATGTGGGATCTTCCCGGACCGGGGCACAAACCCGTGTCCCCTGCATCAGCAGGCGGACTCTCAACCACGGCGCCACCAGGGAAGCCCTGGAAGTGCTCCTTAAAAGAGAATGTGGTTATATGGAAGTGCTCCTTAAAAGAGAATGTGGTTATAGATTAAAAGTAAATGAATGCAGAAAAATATACCGTGCTAACACTGATCAAAAGAAAGCAAGAGTAGCTATGCTAATTTCAGACAGAGCAGACTTCAAAGCAAGAAAAGTTATCAGGGATAAGGAAGGGCATTATATAATGATAAAGGGGTTAGTCCTCCAAAAAGACATAACAATTCTTAACGTGTATGATCCTAACAAAAGAGCATCAAACTACATAAGGCAAAAAATAATTGAATAACAAGGACAAATAGATGACTCCACTATCATTGTTAGAGACCTCAACACCCCTCTAATCAGAAATGGACAGATCCAGCAGGCAGAAAGTCAGCAATGACACAGTTGAACTCAACAATACCAACAATCAAATGGATGTAATTGACATCTGTAGACTACATCACCCCCAAACAGCAGAATACACATTCTCCACAAGCTCACATGTAACATTCTCCGAGACAGACCAAATTCTGGGCCAAAAAATATACCTTAACAAATTTAAAATAAGAGAAATCACATTATGCCTGCTCTCAGACCAAAATGGAATCAAACTAGAAAATCAGTAACAGAGATAGAGCTGGAAAATCCCAGAATACTTGGAGATTAAACAGCATACTACTAAATAACACATAGGTCAGAGAAGAAATTTCAAGAGAAATTTAAAAATATTTTGAACTAAATGAAAATGAGAATACAACTTATAAAAGCTTGTGGGATTCTGGAAATGCTCCTCGAAAGAGAAGGTGCTTGCTGAGTGTGCTGGCAGCAGTGCTCAGAGGGAAATTTATAGCATTATACGCATACATTGGAAAAGAAGAAAGACCTGAAATCAATCGTCTAAGGTTTCCACCTTAGGAAACCAGAAAAAGAAGAAATTAAATTCAAAGTAAGCAAAAGAAAAGAAATAATAAAAATTAGAGCAGAAGTCAATGAAACTGAAAACAGGAAATCAGTAGAGAAAATCAACAAAACCAAAATCTGGCTCTTTGAAAATATCAATAAAATTGATAAACCTCTAGCCTGGCTAAGTAAGAAAACAAGAGAGAGGACACAAATTACTAATATCAGAATCATGAACATTAAAAAGATAATAAAGCAGTACTATAAACAACTGGTCCATGAAATGGACCAGTTCCTTTTTTTTTCCAGCTTCACTGTGTGGCTTGCAGGATCTTAGTTCCCCATCCAGGGATTGAACATGGGCCCCGGCACTGAAAGCACTGAGTCCTAAACACTGGACTGCGAGGGAATTCCTAGACTACTTCCTCGAAAGACACAATATGCCAATAGTCACACAAGAAGATATAGACCATATGAATAGAACTATATATATATTAAATAAATTGAATAAAAATTAATAACCTTCAGAAACAGAAAGTACCAGGCTCAGATGGATTCACTGGTGAATTCTATCAAACATTAAAGGAAGAAATTATACCAATTATCTACAATCTCTTTCAGAGGATAGAAGCAGAGGGAATACTTCTTAACTCATTCTACCAGTCAAGAATTACCCTAATACCAAAACCAGACAAAGATGTTACAGGAAAAGAAAACTATAGACCAATATCTCTCATGAACATAGATGCAAACATCCTCAACAAAATACAAGCCAGTCAATCCAACAATGTATAAAAATAATTATAGGGCTTCCCTGGTGGCGCAGTGGTTGAGAGTCCGCCTTCTGATGCAGGGGACATGGGTTCGTGCCCCAGTCCGGGAAGATCCCACATGCCGCGGAGCGGCTGGGCCCGTGAGCCACGGCCACTGAGCCTGCGTGTCCGGAGCCTGTGCTCTGCAACAGGAGAGGCCACAACAGTGAGAGGCCCGCACACCGCAAAAAAAAAAAAAATTATACACTGTGACCAAGTGAAATTTGTCCCAGGTATGCAAGGCCAGTTCAGCATTTAAAAATCAATTAATATAATCTGACACATCAACAAACTAAAGAAGAAAAATCACATGATCATATCAATAGATGCAGAAAAAGCACTATAAAAATCCAATACCCATTCATGATAAAAACTCAGCAAACTAGGAATAGGGGGAACTATTGCAACTTGATAAAGAATATCTACAAAAATATGCAGCTAACATCATACTTAATGGTGAGAAACTTGAAGCTTTCCCACTAAGATCAGGAACAAGGCAACCATGCCTCTCTCACCACTGATTTTCAACACTGTACTGGAAGTTCTAGCTAATGCAAAAATACAATACAATACAGTAAAACGTATACAGATTGAGAAGGAAGAAATAAAACTGTCTTTGTTCACAGACGACATGATCATCTATGTAGAAAATCCAAAAGAATTGACGAAAAACTTCCTGGAACTAGTAAGTGATTATGGCATACTTGCAGGATACAAAGTTAATATAAAAAAGTCAGTCGTGGGCTTCCCTGGTGGTGCAGTGGTTGAGAGTCCGCCTGCCGATGCAGGGGACACAGGTTCGTGCCCCAGTCTGGGAAGATCCCACATGCCGCAGAGCGGCTAGACCCGTGAGCCATGGCAGCTGAGCCTGCGCGTCCGGAGCCTGTGCTCCGCAACGGGAGAGGCCACAACAGTGAGAGGCCCGCGTACCGCAAAAAAAAAAAAAAAGTCAATCGTGGGAATTCCCTGGCAGTCCGTACTTTCACTGTCGAAGGCCTGGGTTCAATCCCTGGTCGGGGAACTAAGATCCCAAAGCTGTGTGGTGTGGCACCCCAAAAAATAAAAATAAAATAAAAATTTTAAAAGTCAGTCTCTTTCCTATTGATATATATCAGCAATGAGCAAGTGGAATTTGAAATTAAAAATACAATACCATTTACATTAATACCCCAAAAATGAAACACTTAGGTATAAATCTAACAAAATATGTATAAGATCTGAATGAGGAGAATTACTAAAGCTCTGATGAAAGAAATCAATAAGAACTAAATAAGTGGAGAGATATTCCAAGTTCATGGATAGAAAGACAATATTGTTAAGATGTCAGTTCTTCCCAACTCGATCTGTAGATTCAATGCAGTCCTAATCAAAGTCCCATCAAGTTATTTTGTGGATATCGACAAACTGATTTGTAAAGTTTATATGGATAGGTAAAAGACCTAGCATAGACAACACAATATTGAAGGGGAAAAACAACACTGGTGAACTGACACTACCTGACTTTAAGAATTACTATAAAGCTACAGTAATTAAAACAGTGTGATATCAGTGAAAGGATAGACAAAGAGATCAATGGAACAGAATAGAGAGCCCAAAAAGAGACCCATATAAGTATAATCAACTGATCTTTGACAAAGGGGCAAAGGCAATACAATGGAGCAAAGACAGTCTTTTCAACAAAAGGTGCTAAAACAACTGGACATACACGTGCAAAAAAAAAAAAAAAATCTAGACAGAGACCTTACATCTTTCATAAAAATTAACTCAAAAATGGAGCATACACATTTTGAGCAAAACTCAAAAAAAAAAAAAAAAAAGCAAAACTATAAAACTCCTAGAAGGTAACATAGGAGAAAATCTAAATGACCTTGGGGTTGGTGATGACCTTTTAGATATAACATCAAAGGCTTGAGGCATGAAAGAAAGAATTGATAAACTGGACCTTATTAAAATTAAAAACTTCTGGTCTGCAAAAGATGATGTGAAGAGAATGAGAAGACAAGCCATGAACTGGAAGGAAATATTTGCAAAAGACACACTTGATAAAAGATCGTTTTCCAAAATATACAAATAACTCTTAAAACTCAGTGATAAGAAAATAAAAAACTTGATTTAAAAATGGGCCAAAGGGAGTTCCCTGGTAGCGCAGTGGTTAAGAATCCACCTGCCAATGCAGGGGACACGGGTTCAATCCCTGGTCTGGGAAGATCCCACATGCTGCAGAGCAACTAAGCCTGTGAGCCACAACTGCTGAGGCTGCGCTCTGGAGCCCAAGAGTCACAACTACTGAGCCCACGCGCCACAACTACTGAGCCCACGTGCCGGAACTACTGAAGCCTGCGTGCTGTGACTACTGAAGCCCGAGCGCCTATAGCCCGTGCTCCGCAACAAGAGAAGCCACCACAATGAGAAGCCCCCAAAGATCTTAACAGATACCTCACCAAAGAAGATATACAGATTGCAAATAAGCGTATGAAAACATGCTCCACATCACGTCATCATGGAAATGCAAATTAAAACAACAGTGAGATACCACTACACACCTATTATGGCAAAAATCCAGAACACTGACAACACTAAATGTGGAGCAAGAGGAACTCTCATTCATTGCTGGTGGGAATGCAAAATGGCACAGGCACTTTAGAAGACAGTTTGATAGTTTCTTACAAAACTAAACACACTCTTACCAAAGGATCCAGCAATCACACTCGTTAGTATCTACCCAAAGAGTTGAAAACTTACATCCACACAAAACCCTGCACACGGATATTTATAGCAGCTTTATTCATACCTGCCAAAATTTGGAAGCAACCAAGACGTCCTTCAGTAGGTGAACAGATCAACTATGGTACCTCCAGATGATGTAATATTATTTAGTCCTAAAAAGAAATGGGCTACCAAGCTATGAAAGGACATGGAGGAACCTAAAATGCATATTACCAAGTGAAAGAAGCCAATCTGAAAAGGCTGTATTCTGTATGATTCCATCTATATGATATTCTGGAAAAGGCAAAACTATGGAGACAATAAACAGATCAGTGGTTGTCAGGGTTCTGAGGAAGGGAGGGATGAATAAGAGTAGCACAGAGGATTTTTAGGGCAGTGAAAATACTCTGTATGATACTATAATGATAGATACATGTCATTATACATTTGTCTTAACTCATAGGATGTATAACACCAAGGGTGAACTCTAACGTAAACTATGGACTTTGAGTGATTATGATGTGTCACTGTGGGTTCATCAGTTGTAACAAATATACCACTCTGGTGGGGAAAGTCCATAATGGGGGTGGCTCTGCAATGTGGTGGGGCAAGAGTGCATGGGAAACATCTGTACCTTACTCTTAATTTTCCTCTGAACCTAAAACTCCTCTAAAAATATATTTAAAGAAAGAGAGAGAGAGGGACCGAGAGACAGAGATTGAGAATGACATTAGCCCTCTTCTTCCCTTCCTTCTTATAGTATCTGGTCTGGAAAACAGACAGGTTGCCTGGAACTCCAGCAGCCGTCTTGGTGGAACACGGAAGTCCCAGAGGAAGGATACCAAGGGCTAGGATGGTGGAGCCTGGCTCCCTGAAGCCCCTGAAACACCGTATCAGGCTATATCATCTACCTTCAGACTTCTTTTATATGTGAGAATCAACCTTTGGGCCATTGTTATTTCTAATTTTTCTGTTATATATGACTAAATAAAATCCTAATTTATATATTACATCAAAGAATTGTTCTGAGAGTCAAATGAAAATTGGAAGTTTTTCTTGTGCTTTTGTTTTTCTTTCTGGGGAAATTAAAATAAAGAGGCTACAGTCTTGGGCATAGTAGATTAGTAGAAAATAAAAATAGTTAAGTGGAAGCTGGCTCTACTAAATGCAGGATCTTTACCCCCCTTTCCTTTCCTCTGTTTCCAGAATGCCATTAGCCAGGCATATGTCCCACAGGCAAATGATTGGAGGATTCTGCTCCTAAGAAACTGAACGGCTGATATTTGAGAGTCTCTCAAATGAGAAAGCTGGCTTGCTTCCTGATCATGAAAAAAAAGAGAGCCAACCAACTGAGAAGCCATGACCACTGATACCAACTTCCACTGTCAGCTGTTTAGAGCTTCACTCCTAAATCTAAAGACAGCCCAGGGGACTTCCCTCGTAGTCCAATGGCTAAGACTGCGCTCCCAGTGCAGGGGGCCGAGGTTCCATCCCTGGTCAGGGAACTAGATCCCACATGCTGCAACTAAGAGTGAACCTAAAACTAAGAGTTCTCATGCCACAATTAAAGATCCCGCATGCCGCAAAAAAAAAAAAAAAAAAAAGATTCCCACGTGCCGCAACTAAGACCCAGCGCAGCCAAATAAATGCTGAGAGTTCAAAGGTGAGAGTTCAAAACAAGAAAACAGTCAAAAAATGTAAAAAGGTACCCAAGAAAAAGAACCCACAGAAATAATATGGGGGTCAGAAACTTTAAAAATAAAGATTAATGTTCTCAGTAATAGATGAAAATATTGCACCCATGAAAAAGAATAGAATGCTGTGAGAAAGGAACAACCAAAATATAAGAAAGACCTCACTCTAGGAAATTAATACTACAGTAGAATTCTAAAAATTAGAAGAAGTCATTGGACGATAAAATGTAGAGACTCCTCTCGAAAGTAGGACAGAAATTCATACAGATGCCAAGAGGAGAATAAAAATAAGAAAATTAGAGAATCAGTCCAGGAGGTATAACAACTGAGTATAACAGCTCCAGAAAAACAGAGCTAAGAAAATAAAGGGAAGAAAATTACCAAAGAAATAATAAAAGAAAAATTCTCAGAATTGAAGGACACTACTGTCCAGTTTGAGAAGGCTTCCCAATCCCAATGAAACATACTAAGAAAAAGAGTCATACCAAGGCACATGATTGTGAAACATCAGAATAATAGGGAGAAAGACAATATCCTAAAAACTCCCATGGGGGGTGGGGGTGGGGAGGGTGGAGGTGACATACAAGACCATAGGAATCAGAACGGCATCAAATTTTTCAACAGCAAAACTAGAAGGTAGGAAAAAGAATGTTTTCAAATTTCTGTGGAATATTGACTTCGAATTTTATTCCCAGCAGAACATTTGTCAAATATTAATCAAGAGCAAAGTCATTTTGGACATGTAAAGACTAAAAACACTTTCTACGTACCTTTCCCTTGAGAGTTACTAGAAGATGTGCTCCAGCAAAATGAGTAAACAAGAAAGAGAAAGACATGTGACCTGGGAGACTCCAACAAAGTGAAGTTGACTAAGGGAAGCACTAGGATAATGGTGAAAAGAAGCCCCAAAATGATAACTGAGAGCAGACCTTGAGCACACCAGTCCAGACTGGAGGAGGATGAGGGCCTGAGAAGGAGAACTCCAAGATTAAAAAAATGAAGAAGAAATTATCAGAATATATTCTCACTTTCAGGATCTTCTGCCACAACTTTTTCTTAACCTTAGGAGTCTACATCTGCTTGCAATGGAGAGAAAAAGGACAAGCAGCTAACTGCATCTGTCCTGGTTATGATGACGTTACCTAACAGAATATATTAATATGATATACATAGAATATATATGGTACATTTGAGAATATGGAAAATGATGCTGCTTAGTTTTTGATAGCTTTTAACAATCTGGAAAACCTTATCAACAGATAACGTCTAAAAGGAAATCAAGAAATGCATATGTAAGCATGTTATTTAGAATAATGGATGTAAATTCCAGAATTGAAAATTATAATTTCTGTAGACTCTTGGATGCCTATGCACTACAGGATGGTAGAATCTAGAAGGTGGCATGTGAGACCCTCTGATGCCCCTCATTGCCTCAACTCTCCCTCACTCTCTAATCAGCCAGACCCAATTGCAGTCTGGTAACTTTTAGCTCTGTAAATTGGCTTGAACATCTCTCTGCCTAGAGTTCCAGCCCATTCCTCCCCTCCCCCCTTGCCTAGCAAATATAAAGAACTGACTGCTCCCTACTCTGTTCTCTGTTGAAGTCCTCTCTTAGGACCTATGCAATTTGTTGCATGTTATCTATTTCCATATCTTTTTCCTTCTTCTATACTATGAGCCCTTGAGGGCAAGAACTTTAACTTATTTATTTCTTTGCATCCTTAGTGCCTGGCACAGTAGGTCTTCAGTCAATGTTTACTTGGCTTCTCTGTGCCTCAGTTTTCTATTCAGTAAAATGGGTGTTATGCTATCTAATAGGGTTTTGTTGAGATACAAATAAACTGGGCATGTTGTTTTTGTCTGATGGCATCTCACCAATTCTACCCCATGTCACAGACTTTGCCTTGTTCTCTCAGGCCGCAGGGATGGTCAGGTCTGGCTAGTAATAGCACTGCTTCTTCCTGAACAAAGTGTTGGTTCAGAAGGGATGTGTGGAACCATGAACCAAGCAGAGCCATTGAAACCGAGAAGGGCCCTGTGGGGCTCCTGGGCACAAAAGCCTTTTTGTCCCCTCTTTCTTGTAGGCAAGACTCCAGCCTCCATGACTTTCCCCGAGTTCCAAAGGTCAGAAGAGCAGACAAGAAACCACCTGAGGCAAGATTAAAGGGACCAGAGAAGCTCATCAAGATTAGGAGACCTGAGATGGGATTAAGGGAGTGCAGGCCCTGCACACACCCTAATCTTGTCAGCAACCCTGCCCTTGGACTACTGCTATAAAACTCCTCATCAAATCCTCCCGGGTTGGGACACACAGTTTCGAGGGCAGGAGCCCTCTGTGTCCTCCTTTGCCTGACAAAGCAATAAATCTCTTATCTTCTACTTTACCCAAAACTGTCTCAGAGACTCCGTTCGGCACCAGTGTACAGTGGCTGAGCTTCTGGCATCATCAGAGACTTTTATTGAGGCTTGGGTTATGGAGGCTGGGAGAGGGTGTCTCTCTTCCTTTTAGGTCATGCACTTATAAGGACATAGGGTTGGGGCTGTTCTTGGCCCTCTTTCTTTCTTTGAGGGCAGGGGCAGCTTGAAAAGCAAGCCAGCACACAGAGGCAAAGAGGGTCAAGAAAGAAAGGGAGAGAATCTGAAAATATCATTGAGCCCTTAGGTCCATCGTGGCTGCAGCCAGCCTGAATGTGGCCTCTTCCCAGTTACTGAAGCCATGAGATTTTCCTTCCACTCAAGCTGGTTTGAGCTGGGTTCCTGGCACTTGCAACCTATGAGCTCTGACTCATAATACACTTTGTAAAGTACAGATGCTTGGCATAGAGGAAGTACAAAGTCATTGGTAGCTCTTACTACTACCATTAATAATAATAAAAATAAAGTGAGAGTTGAGTGACTAACACATAGAAGCGAGTGGACTTTTATGTATACTTTTCCACGTATTAAGAATTCCTAAAGTGTTCACATTTCTACTTTTCCCATGGTCTTCGTTCAAACAAACCTCAAAAGAAACGCAATCTCCCTCTGACGGCTTCTTCTAGATTTCTTTTCAGGGGAGTCCTCAATGAAGGTTGAAGGCTGGATGAACATGTGGTTCGCCTGTTTTTTGTCTTTTGCTCTTTGATCAATATTCTTCACCTCCCTGTGGGGAAAATCACAAAGACACATGGAAAAAGACTGAAGAGTCAGCGTTATCGGTTCACTCTATTTTCACATGAAAAGAGAGGCAAATATTTACCAATTCATTCATTACATCTGTCAGGAGCAACTGATGGAAGCAGAAAGCTGACCGCGCAGCAGCAATTCGGTCACTGAGCCCCTGCTATGTGCTGGGAGTCATATAGCCCTGGGGGACACAGGGGAATAAGATGTGGTCCCTGACTCAGTGGATCATACTCAAATTAGGAAGACAGGTGAGGAAAACCAACGATCTGAGAGAAAGCTGAAGCATGAGCTTGAGGGCAGGCTGAATTCAATTTGGGGCTCTGCCATTTGCTGTGTGTTCTTGGGCAAGTTACTTAACCTCTCCTTGCCAGTGTACTCATCTCAACATGGTAATGTAATAGAACCTACAGTAGTGGTGAGGATTAATTGAGTTACCATAGGTCAAGCGATTAGCACAGTGCCTGGTACATAGGAAGCGCTCAATTAATGTTGCTTGCTGCTGCTGCTGTTATTATAGGAGGTTTTCAGTGGAGCATGTTCAGATACGTTTGGGGTACTCAATGGAAATGCTGAACTGGAAAATATACCAGCTGATCTGTGAAATGTGAGTGGACCTCCACTCGATGAAGAAGCAGGTTATGGTCATTCAAGGCAGCCAAAAAACAATAAATATACATTCAAGTGAATTAAGATGCTGTCATATACTTCTCTGCCGCTGCAGAATAGATGTAGAAAGACTGGTGTTAAGAAACTAGTGTTGAACTTGGCCTAAACCAGTGGTTATTCCAACAGTGAGGGTCTTTCCCCAAGTCAAAGGAAAAAATTGTGTTGACACAAAATTCTCATTTTTGGCATCTTCTGCCACAACTTTTTCTTAACCTTTTGAAGCCTGCGTCTGCTTGCAGTGGAGAGACAAAGAACAAGCAGCGACCTGCATTTGTCCTTGCTGTGATGACATTTTCTAACAGGAAAACTTGGTCATAATTCCTTGATAATATTTTCTATATTGTCATTTCTTGATTTGTTGAAGTCTATACATGTCTTAGGCTCCGATTTTCCACTAGTAGAAGCATCTTTAGCTTGTATGAGAGAATCATATGTTGAAACGTTTCATAAAGCTCTGCAAAGGGCATTTTGAATTGCGGGTGCTTTGCCCCCATACAGGTTTAAGGATCAGGGCTCTGGACTCACAAGGAAACTAAGTTCTCCAGCAGCAACTGACCCCGCTCCTTCATTGTACAGCTCCATCTGCATGTGCCAGCTGGGCTCCTCCTCCACCTAGAGCAGAGACCCCAGCAAAACAGCTGCTGGATCGCCTTTTCTACGGGAGACCGCTCGCTAGGCCTCCCCAGTGGCAAACTTTCCAACTCCAAGGCCCAGTGCTGTTTTGGTCCCTGCACTCTTCATGGTGTGGGGGTCACACATATTACCTCTAAGCGCCGTCATTTTCTGAGCACTTCCTGTGAGCCAGGCACTAAGTTCGACATCTCCTTTAACCTACACAACTACTCTGTGAGTAGTGTCCCTGTTTTGTAGATGAGGTATCCAAGCTTCACATGGGCTAAATGATGGACCTAAATCATACTGAGGGTGAAACAGAGCTGTTCCTACAGCTTTGGTCTGTCCAAGGTCAATGGCAGTGCTCCCAGCTGATACGCTACATTAGGGGAACAAGTGGTAATTGATGTCCCAAAAGAGTCCTAGCCCACCTACAAGTATCAATACTATTCCACATGGGCATTTGTCACCTTTTGATCTTGTTACGGCCATCATTAAAAAAAAAAAAAAGATAGTGTTCAAAAATTTAAACATTTATAAAAGTAAATTGTATAATTAACATCATTTACCCATTATCTTGCTTCATTAGTTATCAATCTGAAGTCAGTCTTGATTCATCTGTTACTTCCTTTGCCTCCCATCCCAAATGGGTTATTTTAAGGCACATCCCAGACACCATGTCATTTCATCCATAAACACTTCATTATGTATCTCTTTAAGACATGATCCTTAAAACATAACTACAAAACTATTATAATGTCTTTAAAAAAGGGAATATACCAATAAAAGGAATTTCTTAATATCATCTAAAACCAAGTCAGTGTTCAAATTTCCCCAGTTATTTCATAATTGAGATAATTATCTCAAGCGGTTGATTTAAGTCAGGATCCAAACAATGTTTTGATTAATATATCTCTCCAGTATCTTCTAAACAATAACAGCACCTCCTCGCTCTTTTATTTTCCTTGCTTTTTATGTACTGAAGAAACCAGGTTATTTGTCCTACAGAATTTCCCATTCTGGATTTGCCAATTGCATCCCTGGAGTGCTTGACAAGGTCCTCTGAGCTCTGTATGTCCTTTAAATTGGTGGATGTAGATGGTCACCATTTTTTAAAAGTTTCTTGAAGTATAACATACATACCAAAGCGTGGACAAACTCTAAATGCGCACCTCAAGGAGATTTCATGTACTGAGCACATCCATGTAACCAGCTCCCAAATCAAGAAACAGAACAGTGCCAGCCCCCTAGAAGCCCCCTCATATCCCTGCTCAGTCATACCCTACTTTCCCAAGGGTAGCCCTGCCCTGACAACACGGATGTATTTTAAGGCCACCAGTTTTTTCTAGAGACAAAACTTTGAGAATCTCTTTATTAATAGAAGCCATGCTGAGTTTCTTGATAATACCTTATCTAACAAAAAGTGGATGTATTTGGCAATGGAATTGCTAACACATAATTACAAAGTTTCTCCTGACTTAAAAAATCTTTACTGTAATTCACCTGATAAGGATGTCATTATTAAAAAAGGATTTCCTTATATATTTCTGAAATAAATATTCTGTAGGCTTAATCTGTTTTTTGTTTGTTTGTTTTTTTTTTGGCCACGCCATGTGGCTTGAGGGATCTTAGTTCCCCAACCAGGAATTGAACCCGGGCCCTTGGCAGTGAAAGCGGAGTCCTAACCACTGGACCACCAGGGAATTCCCTCTGTAGGCTTAATCGTGAAAATTCTATATGAATTTAATGTTAACCCTAAACTATTTTTGCCTTGTTAATGCCACAGCTGGGTGTGGCTATGGGGCTAAGTTCTGGCAAATGGAATGAAAATGGAAGGTGTATTTGTGACTTCCAGGAGGAAGTCCATCTTCCTTCCTACTGGCTGGAATGTGGACCTGACGGCTGGAGCTTGAGCAGCCATATTGGAACATGAGGCTGAGGATTATGGAGTGATAAGATAAAAGGAGCTTGGATCCCTGATACTGTGAACTGCCATATCTACTGGACTCCTTTTAAATGAGAGAAATAGATTTGTATCTTGTTTTAGCCACTATTTTGTGCTCTTCTGTCACTTGAAGCCAAATCTAATTCTAATTTATACAATCATTTACTGTGGGCTTGGTTATGAAAAGGCTTTACATGCCTTATTTTATTTGATCAATACAACCCTACAAAGTAGGAAATACTATCTTCATTAAATCAACAAACAAATTGAAGCTAAATGACCTATGTGACAGATCAAATATCATAGAGCTAGTAAGTGAAAAAGCCTATATTCTGGCTGTAGCCTCTGCCATTCATGGGTCCCACCCATGAATTGTTACAACTATTGGAAGAGACAGACATTACAAAACAATGTTTTGTAAACAAAATAAAATGCCTGGTGCATAGAAGGTGCTGAAAATATTTGCTGGGACAATGAACTACAGTAACAGAGGCAGAAGCAAAGAGCCCTAAACAGCAATTCCTGTGTGCTCTCCCTTAACCCACCGTGACCTTCTCCTCCCTCACCGGCACCTCCAATCTCTCCCTCTTCATATAGGCTTGAGTCTTCCACCTTATTTTTAAATAGCCCTGTTACCATCCAATCTTGCCTTTTGATTCAGAATTTTGTTCTTCTGCCTCCTAGTTATTCCCCCCTCCCACCCCCACATGGGGACTCATACCTTCCCCTTAATGTCTCATGTTCTAGTGTCTGACTGCTCTCTCTACCAAAGCACCAAACCTGTCTCAGCCCCAAGTTTCTGTGTCTGGCACTCACACTGCTAATTACTACTTCCCCTTCTTCTCTCAGCTTCATTCTCTGTTGGTCTGCCTTTATATATAAGCTCTCCTCCTTCCTTCTGGTCATTCCTTCTCCCTCTACCCCATACTCTATCCTCTCCCACATATGCAGTTGCCCTCTAAGGTTCTGTCCTTTGACCTCAGCTTCCACATCTGTAAAATAAGGATAAACAACTGTGCCTATTTATACACACCATTTTACAACGTGATTTGGGGGCCATTAATATGTTGTGACCATCTTTCCTCGTAAAATAGAAATAGATCAACATCACCATTTTTTTGGCTGCAGAGTATGGACGTTTGATAGTTTATTTAACCAATCATCTTTTGATGAAAGTTTAGGCTGAACTGCATTTCTGTGCTGGTGCTTAACAAGTGTGTGTGTATGTGTTGTTTGTCTGTGTCCCAGCACATTTTAGAAATAACTTCATTGTATCACTTTGCATAACAAAGTATTTATCTATGAGTTCATCTTTTTCTTTCTCTCATATTATGGCAGATATAGATGGCTGTCTAGCCAATAGCAATTTCCCCCTTTCTCCCCTGCAAACTGAATCCAGTTTTGTTTTGGATAACAAAGTGACCAGTTCTGGTCTAATCCAGTCATGAAAATCTCCTTCTCCTTTCTCAGATACTTCTCAAGCTTCTCTTTCACGGTGGCCACATGAAAGAGTTATGGGGGCAGGCAGAGAAGACATGTGAGACAAAGAGTGAAAAAAGAAGGTGAGCTCCTTTTTACCAAAAAAAAAAAAAAAAAAAAAAAAGCCAGCTAATAAAAGCAGGAGGAATAGTAGACGTAGAAAATCACTATTTTGCGGCCCCAAATGTAACAACTGATTCAGGCAAAGACCCTGGATGGATGTTAAAACCACTGGATGAATGTTGTTGGGAAAGCATATTCACAGGCTCAAAGAATCACACCATTCATTGCTGACTAATTAGAAAGGCAAAAATGTAGGCTTACAATGGAGACCTCTGGCAGAGACCATCTTAAACAAGCAGCGGGGCAACCCGACATTAAGTTTCTCCTAATGAGGTGTAACAGGAATTTACAAGGTCTCTGTGAAGTATTCTTGGCAAAAAGACTTAACCTGAACCTAATCAATCCTCTAGTACAGATCCAATGTCCATCTTATAGGAAATATGAGATCAATTGGAACAAGTTAAATGATACCCCGAAGAAATAATCAGAAAAATCCAGAACGTGGCTTGAGCTTTTCAAGAAAGTCCATGTCATAAAAAATAATTATAATAATAATAACAAAGCTGGGGGCCAGGGCACTATCATAGACTAAAAGACACCAAAGAGAGAATGTCGAAATACAACACCTCCAGGTACTGGATCCTTGAATGGATCCTGGAGCAGCAAGTAAAACCAAAAATGGTACTTTGGGCACAATTGGGGAAATTTTTATTTGACCTAGTTATTAGAGAGAGAAGGAAAATGTGGCAAAGAGTGAATAATTGGTAAACGCAGTGGGGGCATAATGGTGTCCATGGCACTGTCCTTTAAACATTTCTGAAAGGTCTGAAAAATTTCTAAATATAATAAAAATATTGAAGAGGGAGAAGGCACAGGAAAATGTTCATAATATGCTGCTAATGGGGGGGAAAGTCTAAAAACAGTCTGACAGCACGATTACTACTTTTGTTTAGAGATCCAGATGTATGTGTCCAGGAGAAAAGATTGGAAGAATTTATAGAAAAATGTTGGCAATGTGTACCTGTAGGTGCTTTTCCAGGTTCTTTGTTTGTTTTCATTGAGCATAAATGTTTTTGTAGTTAGGAAAAAAATAACTTTACAAAAATAACCGGCCTCTGTTATCGTGGGGTTTACATTCTGACCACAAGAAAGCTGAATGCGCTTCACAGGTCATTACAGGGCTGGACCCCAGTTACAAATTAGTGTGATGTGTTGCCATAGACAAATGCTGAAACCATGCTTCTTCCCCTGAAGGCCCCTTAAATACCTGAGGAAGTTGTTGTGCAGCTCCTCCAGGTACGCATTGAAATGATTCCACTCACTCCAGTGAAACCGGTTCAGCTGGTGGAGGTCGTCCCTCCGCTTCTTCATGTTGCTCAGGGTCAGGCTGATGACCTCAACGTATGTCAGGGTGGACTCAGTGGCTTTCATGTCGAGGAAAACCCCACACTGTCAGTTGGTATTGACTCAGTGTTACTATTAGTGGGATGTGTCCAGTACATGGGGAGGAGGTGGGTGTGATAGCAGGATGGGGAAACCGACCTGGTTCTGGAAATCTGAGCAGGAAACCACTCCATGGCCTGCTTGGGAAAGAGAGAAGCTATCCTCTCCATGGCTAGGCCATTCCCCATCTTTTAATAAAGTCTTTCTCCCCTCCTGCTGATGGAAGGGCTAGCAAGTGCTTATTTTAGACTACCATCTAAAATTCTTACTCTCTTATCACAGTGGTGAACAGGAAGGGATTCCAACTTTCCTTTCCTCTCAGGCCCAGTCCTCATTCCCCATCTCAGGTTTGCATGTTGAAAAGTTCTCTCTACCTTCGCCACCCCTCCACCCCTTCTGAACTGGTCAGAATCTCAGCCACACTCATCATGTGCTGTGGGACATCAGACAATCTATGTCATCCTCTACGTCTCCATTTCCTTATCTATAAAATAGATGGCACCTACCTTAGACGATGTTCATGATAATAATGATAGTCACTATTTTTTTTAGTACCAGCTGTATGCCATTTAATCCTGGTCACAACACTACTGATTTGGTATAACCATCCTCACTTTAGGAATGAGTTGATAAAGATATTGAGCTTAGAGGTTAAGCTGTGCACACGAGATCTTAAAGCTAGTGGGTTGCTGAGCTGGGACGCAAATCCAGGGCCGTGTATCCCCAACCCAGGCTCCTTCTACTACACTACACTGTCTTTACAGAACAGTGAGGTGATATAAGGGAAAGCGTTTTATAAACAATAAAGTCCTATGAATTGTGTGTCGTTAATCTCTGCCTACAGATATATAAATACGCTTGTGGATATGCAGTGCTATAGGGCAGGAGTTAAGTCCTACTACTTCATTATGAAAGCTCCTCCTTATGGGGCGCTGTATTCTGATAGGTAACGTTCAATCATTTGTTACCTGCCGGGCACTGTGCTAAATAAGCCTTTACCGGTGTTGCGCCTGTTCTCCGCATTACAATTCTATGAGGCGGGTACTCTTATCCCCATTTTACAGATGAGAAAAATGAGGCTCAGAGAGAAGCTGGAACTTGTCTAAGATCACACAGCTGGTGAGCAGGTGAGTTGGTTCCTGAATCCAGGTCTATTTGAGTCCATGTTCTGCCCCTCTACGGTAAACCGTTAAGACTCAGGACACCAACACATATCACACCTGTTTTCTTAAGATCTGAGCTTTTTTACCATATTTTTAGGATAAATGTCATGAGGGCCAAGAATTTGCTGATGGGTCTGGGGAGGGGTGTGTGTGAGGAGGGTGCTGGAAGAAACATAGCCCTAGACACCAAAATTCCTGATCAATATATACTGTGGGGTCAGTGAGCATCTAGGAGGCGTTACTGAGTTGCAAAATATGTTAAGAGTCCCTAAGTAGTCCATTCTTTCTGGTAGAAAGGAAGAGATTATTGCACACACGGAAATTCGACTTGCCCAGGGTCCCACTCAGCCAGTGCATGAGGCAGATTTGGAATTAACATGAGCAAGATTCCGACCCGTAGGCTCGTAACCATGGTCACCCTTGATGGGCCCCTACTATGTGTCAGGTGCTGTGCTGAGGGCTGGATGCCTGTCTCTTCACCCCTGCTTCTGGGAAGAGGAAGCAGGGGCCTGGAGTAATGTGTGCCCGGCCCACGGTGGAAAGGATATGGGATGGTCTTGGTTTTTTCCCTCCTGACCATCAGCACGTCTTTGCCAGGCTGTTGCAGAGAGGCGTGGTTCAGGAGGAAGTACACAATCAGAGGGCTCTTCCCATAAATGTTGAAGAGGTTTGAAGTCATCTCAGGGCTTTTGCAGGCAGGGTAAGACTGAGTAGGAAAGAGATAGGAAAAAAAATAAAGGATATTATCATTTTTATGGCACATATTAAGCAATGTAAAGGTACTCATATCCTTTATCTAGTAACTCCAGTTTTAGGATGCTATCCTAAGGAAATTACCCACAAGAAAAAAAGACTTAGGCACTATAATGTTTACTGCAGTGACAATTACTACAGCAAAAGGTTACAACAACCTAAATGTTCAAGGAGTTGTTGACATCTCTACCCAAAGGAACAGTACGCCACTATTAAATTGTTTATGAAGAGTTGGTACTAAGATATTGTTTCAGGTATAATAGTAATTTTAAAAATCAAGATACAAAATTAGATAGATAATATTATATATTTTATATAAAATGAATATAATTACATGAAATCAATCAACCAAAAAAAATGGTAGATAAGAGACTAGAAGTGTAGTTACCAAAATGTTAACAATTCATCCAGCAAATATTTATTGGGTGACTACCGCGTATACACACTGATCTAGACACTGGCCTTTCAGCCGAGAATAAGACAAATTCCAGCCCTCACGGAGCTTGTATCATAGTTGAGAGAAAAACAATAAACAAATCAACATGATACTATGGAATAATAAGGGCTTTAGGTAAGAATCAAGTAGGGCAGGGGGTGTGGGTGGTGGGATGGGAGACTGGGGAGGAGAGGGATCTTTTCCATGGGGAGGTCAGGGAGGACTGCCCTGAGGAGGAGCGATCCCGGCAGACCCTGAATGATGGAAGGAAGATCTGGGCGATGTTCCAGGCAAAGGGGACAGCAAGTGCAGGAGACCCCAAGGCAGACAGGAGCTTGGTGTGGCTGAGGGACAGAAACCAGGCCTGCACGGCTCAAATGAGAACAAATGATGAGGCTGAAGAAGGAGCGGGGTCTTTGGGCCACAGGAAGAAGTTAGGACTTTCTAAGTGTGATGGAAGCCACTGGAAGGTTTTGAGCTGGGGTACATCTGATTAATTTTTCCTAAAGATCCCTTTAACTGGGACTTCCCTGGCGGTCCAGTGGTTAAGACTCTGTGATTTCGATGCACGGAGTATGGGTTCAATCCCTGCTGGGGAACTAAGATCCTACATGCCACATGGCACGGCCAAAAAATACAAATGAAAAAAAAAAGATCACTTTAACTGATGTGTGGAGAAATGACTGCAGTGGGTAAGCGTGGACACTAGAAGAGCACTTGGGAGCCTCTGCAGTGGCTGAGGCAGTGCTGGGGCTGGGAATGGGGAGGGGTGAGAAGTGATGGAATCTGCAACATACTATGAGAGCAGAATTGGCAGGATTTGCTGATGGAGTCGATGTAGGTGTGAGAAAGACAGGAGTCAAGGGTGACTCTAAAGGGTTAGGTGCCAGTTTCCCAGCTGGGAAGATGTGGGGAGGAAGAGGCTGACAGGGCAGGAAAATCAAGAGGTCTGTTTTGGATGTGCTGTATTTGAGATGCTAATAGACAACCAAGAGGCAACAGAGATCAGGAAAGAGAACAGGCAGGGGCTGAGAGTAATCTGTTTCCCTTCCTTATATTCCTCTGCCTTCTTCCAAAATGTCAGTGGTGATTATGTGCTTCTTTTGTATTTTTTTAAAAATACGTTTTATTTGGACGAAGCGGTTATAATCTAACGAGACAAAAATTCTGTCTCACGAGTGAAGGCTGCAGCGGCACCTAACCACACTCTTCTCTGTCCTATTCATTTTCATTGCTTAATGAGATTTCCTCTATGGGTAGCAGGGTCTCTCAACCTTGGCACTTTGACATTTGGGGCCAGATTTGTTGTGGGAGACTGTCCTGTGCATTGCAGGACATCGAGTGGCCTCCGTGGTCTCTACCCAAGAGATGCTAGTAGTACTCTACCCCTCACCCCCAGCTGTGACAACCAGAAATGTCTCCAGGCATGGCCAAATGTCTCCTAGGGTGCAAAACTGTCCCCAGTTGAGAACCACTATTCTATAGCAAGATCCCACTGGAATCACAGAAACTTGGGGTTAGTAGAGCACCTATAGATCATTTAGTCCAATGATTCCTAAAAGCCCATCTCCAAATGGGGGCCAGTCTGTGTTCAATGGTCTCCAGCAAAATGAGGGAAACAAGGAAAAATACATGGTAGTAGTAGGGCTTCCCTGGTGGCGCAGTGGTTGAGAGTCCGCCTGCCGATGCAGGGGACACGGGTTCGTGCTCCGGTCCGGGAAGATCCCACATGCTGCAGAGTGGCTGGGCCCATAAGCCATGGCCGCTGGGCCTGCGCGTCCGGAGCCTGTGCTCCGCAACGGTAGAGGCCACAACAGTGAGAGGCCCGCATACCGCAAAAAGAAAACAAAAACAAAACATTGTAATAAATCTGACCTAAAGTAATTTTTTTTTTTTTTTTTTTTTGGCTACCGCCACGCAGCTTGTAGGATCTTAGTTCCCTGACCAGGGATCGAACTTGTGCCCCTACAGTGGAAGCACGGAGTCCTAACCACTGCACCAACAGGGAATTCCATGACCTAAAGGAAATTTATTCACTTATGGACTCTCTTTTATTCTGAGATTGTCTTTCTACTTTTTTACATTAATGACCTTTCTTTTATGAAATGATGATGATACCAGATAGCAGTCATTTTGTTTAAATGAACTTATTTAGTGAAAAAAAAAAAAAGTTTTTCCAAGTCTAGAAAAGTCCAAAGATCTAGAACCACTAATCTAGTTCCACATTTATTCAAGTGCTGTTCTTTCAGTTGCCCAGTACCCATTCTCCTTCTGCTAACAACCCCCAATTCTTGTGTGTTTGGGGGAGTTTACTTGCCCTCTACTGCTTGAAGGACTTTAAATCAAATGTCTTGCTCCCCATGTGAGCCACAGGAGTGAGCCTTAGAAGCCTTTGTAGGCTCTGCCAGCCAGAGCCTTTCTCTCATCCACCCAGTTAGAGCCAGAGCACATGGGATAAGCTTGGTCAATCAAAACTCCGGTTTCTGGGATTTTGAGTCCTGAGTGGGGTGAAATATAGACTGAAAACACATGGGGGTTCAACCATACCAGAGATGTCACCTTGAAAAGCTGGTTCAAGGGTTGCAACTGCCTTGATTCTCCTCCTGGTCCCTGGACCGATTTTCACACTGTTCTCAATGTTCTTGCAGTGTTTGCTCAAGTTGGCATAATTTGTTACTTGTAAGCAAAGAATCCCAACTGATACACATCATTTCAATAATATTCTCAGTAGGTACTTGCCCATTTTTGCTTCCCTAACTCTGGAAACAAGGAATACACTCCCTTCTGAAACATCCAGTTCCACTGTCAGTAAGCATCCGGTTTCTCCTCCCAGGGAAAGGGCTGGCTCAGGGCCATAGCACTGGGCAAAGACAAGCCACTAGGCAAGAGGAGAGTCATTCTGGAACCTCAGCTCCAAGAGGCAGGTAGAAAGCAGAGCAGAAGCTAGAGTAAAGGGGTTGGCATCAGAGACCCGGCAAGAGGAATGACGTGGTTTGAGAGCCAGAGTGGAACAGGAACCAGCAGACAGTCTGCAGCCAAGCCGGAGGGTAGAGCTGGTTTAAAATGACAGCAGCTTGGACTCTATGAAGTTCTTTCTTCCTCTAGATAAAAATCTGACTCTCTGTAATTCCAACCCATCTCCCTCCAGACTGCGTGTTACATAACAGTCCTTAAAATATTTGAGGAGGGAATTCCCTGGCGGTCCAGTGGTTAGGACTCTGAGCTTTCACTGCCGGGCCCAGGTTCAATCCCTGGTCGGGGAACTAAGATCCTGCAAGCCGCAGAGCGTGGTCAAAAAAAAAAAAAAAAAAAAAAATTGAGGAGAGCCCTCACATCTTCTCTAAGTCTTGCTTCTCCAACCTAAACATCTTCAGTGCCTTCAGTGACTCCTGGACCCTCTTTCTCTCCAGCCTGGTCCCTCTCCCTGAACACATGTTCGATGGGACCATCTGAAGTGGGACCATCCTCTTCCTTATTCTGGGACAGTTGTATATCTTTCTAGAAAGTTCTTTGTTTTGACATTTACATATCCTTTTCTGCTATCTCTGAGAGTGCAAACATTTGTTTGTTTTTTTACAAAATAAATTTATGTTCTTTGTGAAAAATTCATACAATGCATAAATGTATATAGTAAAAGATAAGAGTCCCCATCCTCACTTGCGTTTTCTAGGAATAAATACTATTAATGTTTTTCCGTGTATCCTTCCAAACCTTTTTATAAGCACATAATGACTTTATACCAAAAATGTATTTCAAAAATAAAAATAGAATCATACTATACACCATGTTTTATTACTTTAATTTTTCACTCATCAGTATCTAAATACATTGCCTGTGGTATTCTCTTGATTTATTAATTTTAGACATTGTTGACTTTCATTCTTTCATTTGATAAGGTATAAATCTGTCTTGTTTTTAACAGCAACAGAATATCTATATTATGAACATTTCACAGTTTACCTATTTATCTACTGAAATGTTAATTTTCTTCCGTTTTTGCTGGTACAGATTAATGCTGTAAGGGATGGCCTTGTGTGAACATTTCTACAGGATAGATTCTTGGAAGTGAAACTGCCAGGTCTTCAGTGTATGCCATTAAAATTTAATAGAATATCCTAAACTCATGACAAAACACCTAAAAATGCTAGAAAAATGTTTTAAAATCCTTTTAAATGAATGAAGGAGCTTGTAAGAAAGTAAGGGAAATCCTTTGAGGCCTAGGGAGGTAAGGGAGCCCTGAAGTTGGATGCCCTGATTCAAAACAACTTCAGAGGGAGGTGGAATGATGGGTGTCCTTTGCTTGATCCTGGTGTTAAGCCAAACACCTCCACTGTCCCACTGTTCTGTAGGTTCTTTGATGCTAATGGCTTTATCAAGTTACCGAGGTCTCCTTCTATTCCTAGTGTAGAGGGATGTCAAAAAACTGACTTCGCTAGTACCAGAATACACCAGAGGGAGGGGACTGTCCTTTCTCAGGAAAACAAAGATTAGAGCCAAAGGCAGAGTGAGAGCTACATTGCTCTACATTAGAGGTGAGCAGGAGTTTGGGGAAAGAAGAGGGAGGAAAGTGCACACGACTATAGAGGATGGTCTTGCAAACTGTGGGATGACTAAAGGATTTTAAGAAGGGCAACTCACATGAAAGGTCTTTGCATTACTGTGATATGTCCCCCTTCTTCCCATCTCTTTAAACTTAGTAAAGTTTTCTATATACACAACACACCCACACAGGCCTTGTGTGAGCAGTTTTTGTGAAAATCAAGGGAAGAGGTGGTACGTGCACAGCACATGCAGGACAGAAGAGGAGCTCGGTGCCACAGAAAACATAAGTCCCCAGAGTTCAGATATTTGGGGGAAGGTATGAGGCTCCAAACAAATCATATAACAAATGCTTGAACCAATCTTTAATTCAATTCAAAGGAGTAGAGTAACCCCTGGTGACATCTGGGTTATGCGAGTAAAGTTTTTTATTAACAATAGGTGATAATATAAAAACATTGGGGGAAAAAATGGGAGAGAATATTTCATAAAATCTTGGAGTGGTAAAGATCTTTCTTAGTAGGAAATGAAATCCAGAAGCCATAAAAGAGATGACCAATAAACATGTCTGTATAAAAATTTAAATTTTCTAGAATAAAGTACCATAATTAAAGTAAAAAGATTAAATAGGAAACATTTTTTTGCCAAGTATATGACTAAGAATTGAGCTTCTACAAATCAAAAATGAGCAGAAGACTAAGAACCTTAGAAACAGAAATATTTCTACTAAGAATAGAAAACACCAAAACCAAAGGACATGAAGAGGCATTTCATGGAAATAGAAATTCCAAAGGATTATAACTATAGGAAAATAGATTTAACTTCACTTATAATTAAATAATTAATATTGAAACAATTATAACATAGCATTTTCCCCTCATCAGAATGGCAACAAATAATTTGATAATGTACAACATTGGCAAAGGTACATGGATAGTCTCTCACATGCTGCTGGTGAGAATATAAATTGGTACAACTTCTTTGGAGAGCAATTCAAGATATACAATTGATTTAGGAATTCTACTTCTAGGAATTCTTCCTACATGTATACTTGTACATATGAGCCAAGAGACACACAAATACCGAGATGTTCAAGACAGCAGTGTTTATAATAGCAAAGACTGGGAGCACATACATGTCCACGGATAGGAAAATGGTTAATGAATTATAGAATACAGGCGCAACCATGAAATAAGATTGTGATAGATCTGTATGTGCTTTCATTCGGAATACTCTCTAAGATATGTTGAAATCAGTACAGAGTCTGATTTAGAACATGGGGTCTGGAGTCACACTGCTTGGGTTAAAATCCTGGCTCTACTCTTACAACTCAACAACAAAAAGACAAAAACTTAATCTAAAAATGGGCAAAGGATTTGAACAGACATTTCTCTAAAGAAGATATACAACTGGCCAATAAGCACATGAAAAGATGCTCAGTATCATTAGTCATTAGGGAAGCGGAAGTGAAAACCACAATGAGATACTACTTCATACCAACTAGGATAACTATATCAAAAAGAATGGAAAATAAGTGTTGGCAAGGATGTGGAGAAATTGCAATCCTCGTATGTTGCTGGCGGGAATGTAAAATGGTACAGGCTCTGTGGAAACGTTTGTCAGTTCCTCAAAAAGTTAGACGTAGGCTTACCATATGACCCAACAATGCCACTCCTAGGTAGTATATATCCAAGAGAATAGAAAACATATGTACACACAAAAATTTGTACATAAATGTTCATAGAAGCCATGTCATTCATAATAGCCAAAAGGCGGAAACAGTCCAAATGTCCATTAACTAGTAAATGGATAAACAAAGTTTGGTATAGTCAAATAATGGAATATTATTCAGCCATAAAAAAGGTGAAATACTGACACATGCTACAACATGGATAAATCTTGAAAACACTATGCTAAGTGAAGGAAATCAGTCACAAAAGGCCACATATTATATGATTCCCATTTATACGAAATGTCCAGAATAGGCAAATTCATACAAACTAAAACTATATTAGTGGTTTCCAGAGGCAGCGGGGAGAGGGGGCTGGGGAGTGACTGCTAATGAGTATGGGGTTTCTTTTTTGGGTGATAAAAATGTTCTGGAAGTAGACAGTGGTGATGATTATAGAACCTTGTGACTATACTAAAAACCACTGAATTTTACATTAAAATGCTGATTTTTATGGTATGTGAATTATAGCTTTTAAAAAAATCTTAGCTCTACCACTTACTAGCTATTTGACTTTGGTCAAGATACTGAATATTTCTGAGCCTTAGTTTTCTGATCCATAAAATGGAGATAATAAATAAAACCTACTTCTCTTAGGGTTGTGTGAGGATTAAATGAATTAACATGTATGACGTGTTTAGAACAATGTTTGCTATATAAGCATTCAATAATTGTTAGCTATTATATGCTAGGTTGAAAAAGCAAAGTGCAAAATGGTGTATATATTATACCAATTTTTGTTTTAAAAAATGGTTTATATTCCTTGACATGCATCAAAAATTTCTAGAAGGATATAAGGAAAAACTTGATTCGCCTCTGGGGAGGGGGCATAGGATCTGGCGTGGAAGAGAGATTAACGTTTTTGTTTTTGTTTTTTTATGCGGTACGCGGGCCTCTCACTGTTGTGGCCTCCCCCGTTGCGGGGTACAGGCTCCGGATGCGCAGGCTCAGCGCCCATGGCTCACGGGCCCAGCCGCTCCGCGGCACGTGGGATCTTCCCGGACCGGGGCACGAACCCGTGTCCCCTGCCTCGGCAGGCGGACCCTCAACCACTGTGCCACCAGGGAAGCCCGAGAGATTAACTTTTTGTTACATATCCTTTAATACTGTTTGGTTTTACCACAGGCAAAAATTTTTTCAATAAAAACTATGGTATTAAAAAATATTAAAAATATTTAAAAATAATAATAAATAAATAAATAGAGTCATGTGTTGGCTCTTCTGTCGGGAACATCCACCCCCACCCCCGGTGAATAGCTCACTGACGCATCTCCCTTCCATGTGTCCGCCAGGCCATTCAGCTGCTTTCCACTCCTGTTAAACTCTGCCACTATCCACTCTAACTGCTGGGCTTCGCCACCCCACCAGGACAGATCCCGGAGTAGGACATGAATACTCATCTCCTTGTCTCTGTCTCTAGAGCAACCCCACGATCCCCGTCAGCAGTAAGCACCGTAACGCTGCTGGGCTTTATTTCCCCCATTTTACAGAAGAAGGTCAGTAGAGTTCAACAACTCACTCAAGTAACACAGCTGAGGAGATAGATGCAGCACCAAGATTTGAACTCACGTCTGTCTGTCTTTTCCACCAGGCCCTGCTACTTCTCAAAAGTTTCACTGCTAAATGCTGAGGGGAAATAGGCAGTGGAATAATTATGGAGAAACGAAGAACATTCAAGAAATCTTCTACAGGGAATTCCCTGGTGGTCCAGTGGCTAGGACTCGGGTTCAATCTCTGGTCGGGGAACTAAGATTCTGCAAGCTTCACGGTGCAGCCAAAAAAAAGAAAGAAAGAAGGAAAGAAAGAAATCTTCTACAATACTTGCTATACTTGATCCAAACTCTATGGCCTGACTCCCTTGCTAGTTGGTGCTTGGGGAAGCCCCAAAGCCTCTTGCCCTGTTCACGGTCCTAAGGGCCTCTTCCCACTACGTAAGACTGAACGTGCCATTGATATAACCTACCATGCACTGAGGTTTGTAGGGAAGATTTGCGGGAGGGGAGGAGAAGAGGAGAGAACACACCGTAATCCTTCGCCTCTTGTGTTCTGGGGGCTGTGCTGGTGGCAAAGCTCAGAGGTTAAGAGCTCAGGCTCAGAGTCAGGCAGATCTGCATGCAAGTCTTGGCTTTATCACTTATTTGCGTTGTGAATTTGGACAAATTAGTTACCTGCTCTGAGCATCACTTTCCTCACTAATAAACTGAAAAATAGCAGGAGTAAGGATCTCAAACGACTGTCACAGTAAAATAAAATACACTGTATGCACAGGTTTCACCTGACATGTAGTGAGTAAGTGTTCATTACATGTTAATCCTCATCACTACCTCAGGTAAACCTCATAAGAGCACCAGGACCGAGGAATTATTGTCCCCATTTCATAGAGTAGAAAACTGAGACTCTGTTCTCTTTCCATTACACCCAGGCTCTTGAGTTTCAAGCAAGTAATTTAAATCCTGGAGAAATCCAGGCAAAATTCTCACTCAACTTGTGCCTACCTCAGTCAGTAATTACCCTTACGAGATTTCCTTACTGTTTCACCCAAGACTACAATCAGAAATACCCCAGTTCTTACCCTGACATCTTCACAGAGCTAGCTCTTCTGGCCAGATCTCCTAGCCCCCTTTAAATCATCTCTCCTATTAAGTTTGCAATCACGTGCTCACCGGCTTAGGAAGCATATTCTCAAGTTCTCTTGCTGCAGATATCCTTTTGACTTGTTGTGTTGCTTTCCTCAAGACCAGAGTCTGATAATTATGCTCTGTCAATGCAATATGCACAAAAAATGATCAATAGGGCTTCTCAGCTATGATGAGAAAGAGCATATGGTAGACCTCAGCTTTCTATTAATGTGAAAATGCCTGGGTATATTCAGATCATTGGGAGGTGCTAGAGGAAATCACTCAGGTAAATTCATAGAATTTCACTTGCATTTTAGCCAGATGTACACTTGTGGCCACACATTTGTCCATTTACTAATCTATCTGCCCATCCTTCTATCCATCCATCCAACATTTTGCTGAGCCTTTACTATGTGCTGGGCCCATGCTAGGTGCTGGAAGTAGACTGTCTTCAAGGAACTCACAGCTTAGTAAGAAAAAAAGACAGGTAAATGATAAGTGTAACACTGACTCATGTGCCATGATAGAATTCTCTGTACGATACAGTATGGTCCCAGAATAAGGAAGAAGGAGCCTAAAGGCTTTAAAAATGCTAAGCAGGATCAGGAAAGGTGTTGCGATTAAAAGAGAAAAAAATATCCAACTCTTGCACGAAGTTATGGTTCTTCTGTAGAAGGTTAATAGAGAATATCTTAAAGACAGGAAGAGAGAAACAACAGATTCTCTATAAACAGATAACAATTAGAATGACTGCAGAGTTCTCAACAGTAACGATGGAAGCTAGAAGATGACAGTGGAATGAAATCACCAAAGCATTAAGGTAAACGTGTATACCCAGCAAAACTATCCTTTAAGAAGAAAGGTGAAATAAAGACATTCATAGAAAAACAAAAACCAAGGGAACTTACCAAGAGAACTGCAGTAAGGAACTGCTAAAAATTCTCCCTCTCTCTGTATATATATATGGGGGAAATTACAGAGAGGAGAGAGCTCAAGAAAGGAATCCTAAATAATTGTGTATGGATGCATACGCTCACCCCTGAGCTGCACATATAAATGTGTATCTGACCCTAAACAGATGGCTTTGAGAACTGAACTACAGGGTAGAGCACTTCTCAAGTCTCAAATGTGGTCCCTGGGTAGCACACATTTAGGACAGATCAAAAGAGCACTGCAAAAGTTTTGAAAACTGAACTAACATTGCAACCACAATCTACAAAACTTATGACCTGAGCCTAATTGGGTGAATTGCCTGCTAAAACAAAGGAAACAAAACACTCCAACATTCTTCATACATTTAAACAAGACTCAAAATATTCAAAATATCCAGAATAGAATCCAGAATTACTCAACCTACAAAGAACCAGAATATCCTGATAAATTCTCAAGGAAGAAAGACAATCGGCATCACCAATCCTGAAATGACTCAGATGTTGAAATCATCAGACAAAGGCTTTAAGGCAGCTATTATAACAGTGCTTTAAGAAGTAAGGGTGAATACTTTTGAAATAAATGAAAAAATAGAAAGTCTCAGTAGAGAAATAGAAGCTATGACAGAAAACTGAATAGAAATTTTACAACTGAAAAATACAATAATTGAAATAAAAAATTCACTGGATGGGATCAATACCAGAATGGAGGTGATGGAGGAAGGAGACAATGAACTTGAAGACAGATCAATAAAAATTATCCAATTTGTGTGTTTTCTAATATCATATGTGTGGTTTTCCACACCAGTTCTCCAATTCTCTGAAATAAACTGGGTGTCTAACAATTTAATTCAATTCCAAATCTACCTGGAATTAGTGTCAGATCCCACTAGTTAAAAGACTCAATCCAACAAGACTGTCCCCACTTCAAGCACCAGTGTCAAATGCCACCCATACTTCTATCTAGCTAACTATAAATTTGGGGGTTCCCATGACCCCCTTGGGTTCAATAATTCAGTAGAATGGCTCATGGAACTCAGGAAAGTGCTATGCTTACTATTACAGGTTTACTATAAAAGACACGACTCAGGAACAACTAAATGGAAGAGAGACATAGGGCACGGTGTGCGGGCTGGAGCACGGACCTTCCATGCCCTCTTCAGGCACATCACCTTCCCAGCACATCAGTGTGTTCAGCGACCTGGCAGTTCACCAAATCACATTGTTCAGGAGTTTCTATAACTCAGTCTCCAGTCTCTCTCTCCTCCCTGGAGGCTGGGAGGGGTGAGGCTGAAAGTTCCCACCCTCTAATCATGTTTGGTCTTGTGTTTTTTTTAATATTTATTTATATTTTTGGCTGCCTTGGGTCTTCGTTGCGGCACGCGGGATCCTCTGCTGTGGTGCGCGGGCTCCTCCTTGCAGGGCATGGGCTCCTCTCTAGTTGTGGTGTGTGGGCTGCAGAGCACGCAGGCTCTATAGTTGTGGCCCACATGCTCAGTTGTTGTGGTGCGCGGGCTTAGTTGCCCCGCAGTATGTGGGATCTTAGTTCCCTGACCAGGGATCGAACCCGTGTCCCCTGCATTGGAAGGTGGATTTTTAACCACTGGACCACCAGGGAAGTCCCTCATGTTTTGGTCTTTCTGGGTCCTATCCTGAAGCTACCTAAGGCCCCAACCTGGGTCACTATATTAGGATATACTCAGGTGTGGCTGGAAGATGCTAATAATGAATAACAAAAGACGTTTCCATCACTCAGGAAATCCCAAGGGTTTTAGGAGCTCTGTGCCAGGACCTGGGGACAAAGATCAAATCTGTATTTTTATTATATACACGATCTGAACAGTGTAGAGACAAAAGACCAGAAAAAATGAACAGAGCCTCAGGGACCTATGGGACAATATCAACAGGTCTAACATTGTGTCATCAAAGTCCTAAAACGAAAGGAGAGTGTGGTACCAAAAAAAAATTGAAAAACCTCCCAAATTTGGCAAAAGACATAAACTTACAGTTTCAAGAAGCTCTGCAAACCCCAGTCAAGTCAAAGTCAAAGAAACCCATGTCCCTACACATCCTAACAACCAGCTGAAAGGCAAGACAACTTGAGGGCAGTCTAAGAGAAATGCTTGACACAAAAGGGGGACAAGAATTTAAGTGACTGTGGATTTCTCATCAGACCCTTGAGGCCAGAAGCTGTGGAACAACATTTGAAAGTGTGGAAAGAAAAGAACTTTCGACCCAGAATTCTATAACCAGAAAAAAACATCCTTCAAGAATGAAGGTGAAAATGTAAAATCGATAGCTAGTGGGAAGCGGCCACATAGCACAGGGAGATCAGCTCGGTGCTTTGTGTCCACCTAGAGGGGTGGGATAGGGAGGGTGGGAGGGAGACGCAAGAGGGGCTGATTCACTTTGTTATAAAGCAGAAACTAATACACCATTGTAAAGCAATTACACTCCAATAAAGATGTTAAAAAAATAAAGGCAGTCTTGTGAGTAGGCCATTAAAAAAAGAAAAAAGAATGAAGGTGAAATAAAGACATTCTCAGAAGAAAGAAAACTCTAAGCAAATTCATTGCCAACAGGCTTATTTTAAGTGAAGGGTTTTCTTTTGGGAGGGGGCATGTAAGAAGGAAAATAATACCAGAGGGAAACTTGGAACTTCAGGAATGAAGGAAAAGCAACAGGAACTGTAAATATCTGGTTATATATAGTAAGTACAATATATATAGTAAATATAGAATATATATTATAAATCTATCTGGTTATATAGAGTAAATATAATACTGTATTTTCCTCCTCTTACATTCTTTAAAATATGTACGATAATCACTTCGGAATGCTGTTTGGCATTTCCTCAAAATGTTAAACATATGACCCAGCGATTCCGCCCTAGGTATACATACACCCAAGAGAAATGAAAACATATGTCTACACAAAAACTTGTACCTGAATGTTCACAGCAGCATTATTTATGATAGTTACAAAGTAGAAACAACACAAACTGAATAAAGATAAAAACACTCTATCTAAAACATTTGTGGGATGCCTAGCACGCAGAGGGAACTCTATAGCATTAAATGGTCATATTAGGGAAAAAGGTCTCCTTTTCACTCAGTTCAAAATATTTTCTAATTTCTCTTGATACTTCCTCTTTGACTCATAGGTCAATATATGTATATTTTGGGGACTTGCAAAGTCTCCCACAAATATTTACCTCTATTTGGAATCCCCTCTATACCTCTCAATGAGCGGCCCCCAAGTTTTGGGTTTTTTTAACAGCTTTATTGAGATGTAATTCACATACTTCTCCATTTCTCCATCAAGAAAAAGGATTGCTTAACTTTTTTCAAATACTGATGACATGTGTGAAATGGTCTAGAATGATACTTAAGTGTTTATGTTCTAACTCAGGCTTCTTAGGTTCTATACTTGTCTGTTTGGCATCCATTAATTACAGGGCCAAACTAATGGCCAAAGTTGTTTACAACTCCTCCATGATCCAGAGCCCATACTCTGAACTACCTCCTTTATCTAACTCTCACACCAAGCCAATATTTCCCCTGACTTAAATCAGCCCAGGCCCAGGTGCCAGACAACTAGGGACAGCCCTTATACTCCAAAGCCCACCGGAATTATTCAATATAGCCAATCCTAAGTGGTTTACCCTGTCGTGTCTTGCCTTTCCCAAGGAAATCCCAGTAAGGGCTATGGCCTGTGCTTTCCGCTTGCTCCTTTTGAAACCGAGCGGGGCCCTGTGGGGCTCCCAGACCCTGAAACCAAGTGGAGGCCGGGCACGGAGGCCTCCTTTTGTCCACCATTTCTTGTAGGCAAGACCCCAGCCTCCATGACCTTCCCTGAGTTCCAAAGGGTGGATTCAAACAGTTGCTAATCAAGGGAGGAGCAGACAAGAAACCACCTGAGACAAGATTAAGGGGGGGGGGGCGAGCCCTGCACACACACTAATCTTGTCAGGACCCCACCTTTGAACCACCGTTATAAAACCCCTCATCAAATCCTCTGGGGTGGGGTCACATAGCTTTTATGAGGCACAAGCCCAGTGTGTCCCCCTTTGCCTGGCAAAGCAATAAAGCTATCTGTAGTGGAACAACTGAGGACATGGAAAGGAGACGTAACCCATGAGCGCCCCCCCCCAACAAACTGGGGGCTAGCGAATAAGCCAGAACTGTAAACAGTTCTAAATGCTTTGAGCGCCCCCCAACAAACCGGGGGCCTACAAAAAAACATTGAGTGCTTTGGGCACTGATCCATGAGACATCCTCAGTATAATCAAAGTGGTGGGAACGCAAGGAGATGTCCTTGTGCTACTTCAGTATAATCAAAATAATGGTGGGAACTTTGTGCTGTTCTTGCGCTCAAGGACGAAGCACGGCAGGTTCTCAAGAAAGCCAATTATTGCTTGTATAATTAATAAAAACATAGGTTGCTGCTTTGACATTTCTGAAATGTTAAAAAAACAAATCTTAAAATGTAAACCTAGATAATGCTTTAATAAGAGCTACCACAGCAGGACAGACGGCGCTGTTTTGCCTGAGCGAGCGGCAGCCCTCTACTGCTGTGCTTCGGCACAAATCATCTCGTGTGATGAGCTTACTTTCGGCCCTGTCCTAAGATAAACTACAACAGCTATCCTTTTCGACTTCCCCCAAACCTCTGTCCCCGGGATTGGATTTGGCACCAGTGTCCAGAGAGGCCGAGCTTTCAGTAGCATTTTCTGCCTCCTAACCAACACTGGAGCTCCCTCCCAGGGTCCTGCATGGAGAGCTGTGCCTCCCGTTTCTAGAACTGAGAGCAACAAAGTTTCCTTTCAATGGCATTGACCTGTGTAGTCGCTCAGTCACCTTTGTAAATTAACACCCAGGTACAAATCAGTTTCTAACTCAATAAATGCTGGTTTCTGATGGGAGAGAGAAGCAGTGATCATATCTTAGATTTATTTTCTTCCATTGCCAACAATCTCTCTTCCCCACAGATATTAGCACTGTGCTGAACTCATTATCACAAAAGTGGAACTTAACTAGTGATAACTGAACTGAAAAGACAATTGTGTCTTCTCCTAAGATATTGCTTGATGTCAAGGCCCAAGGCTAGAACCACAGGTGCAAATGAGGGTGGCAGATTAGGTTCCAAAAAACCCAAGAAACTACGGTTTTGGAGATGATAACTAAATCAAAAGCCTACATTTCCCCTTTAGGTGGTTAATGTACCTTTTGAGGTATTCTGTATTTGTGAGCCATCCATTGAATTCTTCTGGGCAAAAGAGGTTCTCTCATTGGTTGAATTCATATCAGAAGATGCCAAGAGAGGAAAAAACAAAAACACAGAAGAACAAATTTAGTAAAACTGGTAGTGAGAGGAATACAAAAAGTATACGTGCAATTTCCTAGATATTTGTCATTGTTCTCAACAGAGGAACACATAGAGGGAGACCTTTCAGGCACAGCTCAATAACTCAGCCCTCCATCCTGGGAGCACGGGGGAGAGCAGTGGCTGATGTAGAAAATACGTGAGCTGGGGACTGAGGCAGACTGGGATCCAGTCCCAGCCCTGTCACTCAACAGCTGGTGATCTCGGGCAAGTCACTGAACCTCTCGATTGCCGTGGTTTCCTCGTGGGGTTCTTATGGGGATTAAGTCAGCTAATGCATGCAAAGTGCATGCATTGCTGCTCGTGGCAAGTGCTCCGCTGACACTGCACATTTGTTTATGCAGTCACTCACCGCACTTCCTTCAGGAAACATCTCATTGAGCAACTTCTAATGCGTCTGGCACTGGACAGAATCTGAAACCTAATCTCTGCTTAGAGGAGCTCCCAGTCTAGCAGGGGAGATAATAGTAAACAGACAATTATGCTAAGGTGTGGAAAGTACCACATATTAGAGAGGTAACATAACTTAGGATTAGGTTTGTATGTGAGTGACCAAGACTCAAAATTAATAGTGGCTCAAACTAGGTAGAAATTTCTCTCCCACATAATAGTCTGAAGGTAGGAAATTCGGGGTCTATATGTTATTTCTGATAAGTCCTTAGGGACTCTGACTTCTTCTAGCTCAGTTCCAACTTTCCTAAGATAGGACCCTTGTTCTTAGGGTCCAAGATGGCAACTAGAGCTCGAGTCATCACGTTCACATTCCACGCAGCAGAATGGAGAAAAGGACAAAGAGATGAAGGATTCACATGAGCTGTTTTTTGAAGGAGGGCTCCCAGAAACGGCTACAAGGCACATCTGCTTAAATCTCATTAACTGGATCTTAGTCACATGGCTACACATAGATGTAAGGGAGGTGAGGAAATGCAATCTGTATTTTATAGGTTCTCTTTTTTTTTATAGAGGGAGGAAACAACAAATATTGGGGAACAGTTAATAGTCAGCAGTACCAGCAGAGTATTCTAGGAAGCCAGAGTGGCGAATGCTTGATTCTGTTTGGGGCAGAGCTGGAGGGCTTCCAAGGAGAGAAGACACTTTTGTTCTGTCTTTAAGGATGAGTAGGAGTTTGGCAATGTTAAACAGATGGCCCACCAAGTGGCAGACAAGCAGTCCACCAGCCTCAACAATCCTCATTTTGCTTTTATATAAATATGATATTTGAATGGGAAGAAGAAAGCTGAAAGGACTTCCCATCCACCATGCAGCTGGTTGTCCAACAGCTACTGATTTGTATAGTGTTGAAGTGGTTACTCGGACTTGTTAGAGAAAAGACACTCCCGGGGCACAGTGAAGCATCATGCTCATTCTTAACAGGCCTCGGAGCGATCTGTCGTGGAGCAGAGAATAGATGCAAGGAGACGGGCTTGGATGAAGTTATTAGACCCTCGTATGTGTTGGAGAGGCAGCATGATGATGCAGAAAGAGCTCAGAATGACAGCATCACGACGTCATCTGAAGTCAGCCGTGTGGCCTGGGGCAAGTTTTCACCAGTTTGAGTCAAGTAAAGATAATAATTACCTACCGTGCAGTGCAGGGATGTTGTATGGACTAGGAGGATATATGCAAAGAAAATCTGCACATGGTGGACTTTCTCCAAAGTCCTTTCCCACCCACTCTCTTGTGTTGTGACCAGCAACCGCCCTCTGAGTATATGAGGCAAGGTGACTATTGCTGGGCTGGGGGGTAAACTAAGACTCCTCTGGGACCCCCTTCCTACCATGGCACAGAGGAGATGGAAGCATTCCACCCTGTGTCACCCTGCCGCTCAGATTCTGCACACTGAGGGCGTAGCTGTGATGGGACAGAGCAGCAGGGAAACCTGCTTTTGAGCCAATGTGAGATTCAATCTGGGGATGCCCTGGAATGTCTGCGAGGGAAGTGGGCTTTGCAGATCTGGTATCAGCAGGTATGGGAATGAGCTGCAGGAATTTGGATCATGATTGTTAAATGACCTTTATGTACCCATGCTCTGGAACTTGGGAAAATTCTGGTTTAAATGAGCAAACATTCTGACAGGACATGGCTAGACAACAATTTATGGGACATCTCCTAAACCTAGACTGAATCTATAAGAATTAATACCAGTCATGATGCCCATTTTGCAAATAAGAACAGATAGGCTCAGATTTGCTCAAAGCTTATATAACTGATAGGTGGGAAAATTTAGCTCTTCTGGAACCAAGCCTAGTATCTTTCTGCCTTTGCCTATGGCTCCATGGTGGTCACTCACTCGCAGTCCCCATATTTTGTCACAAATACATGAAACTTCGGTAGAAATTGTTTTTTCTCTAACCCTGGCCTCTCCTCTGGTCTAGCCTCGCATGTTTAACTACCTACTTGACATCTCCATTTGCACTTCTCACAGGCAGCTTAAAATTAACAAGTTCAAAACTGAACTTGATAGCTTTCCCGCATCCCTGGCCCTTCACTTTCCATCTCACAAACCCCACACACCTTCGTCTGCTTAAGCCACACACTGGGATGCATCCTTGACTCCTCCCATTTTTCCCCCTCCTCCCCACTCCCAAAGCCAATCCATTAGCAAGTGCTGAAATATCCATCACCAAAACACCTTCCAGATCTCTCTGCTTCTTGCCTCCTGCTGTCACTGCCTCTTCCTTAGACAACTGCAAAAGCCTCCTAACTGGTCTTCTGTCCCCCTCTCAATTATATTCTCCATATTCAGAAGACACTGTTCTTTTAAAAAATAGAAATCAGACCATGTCATCCCCTTATTTCAATGGATTCCCACAGCACTGAAATTACATCCATACTTCTTACTATGACCCACCCAACTCTGCAGGATCCAGCCCCTGCTACTTCTCCAGCCTCGACTCCTGCCCCTCTTCCACACACACACACTGGGCTACAGCGTCACTGGCCTTCTCTCTGTTCCCTGAATGTCTCAACTCCCTTTTTGTTTTTTTGCCTCAGGGCCTTTGCACATGCTGTTCCCTTTTCCTGGAAGGTTCTTTCATTCACTCTTCTAATGGCTGACTCCCTCTCATCCTTTGGTTCTTGGCTCAAATGGCACTTTCTGGGGGTGTTATTTGTCACATGTTCTCCATGTTCACGAGACCCAGGCCCCAAAGTGAAAGACTTAAGCTGCTCTCCCAGCTTCTTGTGTGGCTGGGTGCAGGCGTTTTACCTAGGCTCTAGCCCTCAGAGGCAACGCACCTGCCGGAGACTTCAAGATGGAAATGAGCAATGTGAGGAAGTGGGGAACCAACGAGACTCTAGCTTTTGGAGAGACTGTTGACAGGGGCAACTGGCTTTTCAAGGAAAGCAGAGTGCAGTTTTGAGCATCAGTCCCCACTACCCATTGGTCGGCGCGCATCAGTGTACCTTTGCAGGGGTGTACGGTTTGGGCATCGTTCTTGGTGGCGTGGCATTTGAAACCAAAGCACTGGCCCATCCTGGGGAGCCGTGCACCACTAATACCCTTTAATACGTTCTTCCTCTTTAAAGCAGCTGGAGTAGATTTTCCCTTGTTTGCAAACAAGAACTCTGATGATGATCCCTCCTTACAAAGGTCCCACTTGACAATTCTCTCATTTTATTAGATGAACGAATGACCCGGTCTCTAATGGGTAGGAGCCCTTATTTATAGCTGAGCCTCATGGCAGAAGTCGCATGTACAGTTAGATGCTTTTTCATTCCCACTGTGCAAATTTCCAACACAAAGTGGGAGAAGGGCAAACCACAGGTCAGAGACTTAAAATGACTGCCATTCATTCCCCCGAACTGTGGACTCCCAGACGGATTGCTGCCATTGAAAAGCACATTTTGAACACAGCCAACTATTTCCTTGAGCAGATGGGAAAGCGTGTTTGCTAAAAAGAAGAGAGAGGATCTGCCCGCACGAGGAATCTGATGACTCCCTCCATCCTGGTTTGCCCAGTAAAACTTCAGCTGCTTTTAAGGCTGGAAAGCTTTTGATTATTTCTATTTCCGGGGAAGAAAACTGACTCTCTTAGCTGGGTTTCTGAAATAACTGTCAGAAGATTTTACGTATTCCAGGACAAGGAAATATATGTGTTTGACACGGTTGTGACAGGCAGTGCAAAAACACTGAATAATATTTTGATCTCGGTCTGGGAGTGACAGCTGTCCCTCCACAGTGCCTGTTTTGTCTATACTTTTGGAGGCTGACATGTATAGAGCACCATTATACACTAAGCACAGGGTGTAGAGTTTACATAGATGACCTCCTTTGTGAAGCCAAGAGATATTTGTTGAGTGTCTTCTTTGTACATGGTCTATTCTAGGAGCTTGAGATAGAAGAGGGATAACGGAAAAGAGGTCTTGTTCTCATGGAGTTGACATTCAAATAGGGGGAGACAGATAGTAAACAACATATAAATCCTGCAGGAAGAATAGCAGAGAGTGATAAGCACTGTACAGGGAATCATAATAGGCAATGTGACGACAGAGGGTGGCCGGGGAGCCAGGGACGCCGCTAAGGCAATGACAGAAAATTGGGATCTGAAGGACAAGAAGGAGCCAGCCCTTCCCTCAGGGACCCTGAGGAAAGCACGTTCCAGGCAAAGGTGACAGCGAGTGAGGCAACTGGGCACGGGCCTGGAGCGTCCCAGAGGCAGAAGGAAGTGCAGTGAGGGAATGGAAGTGAAGCGGCTGGAGAGACAGAGATGGTGGCTGGAGGGGTCTGGAGTTCATTTGAAGGGCACGGGAGAAGCCGCTGAGGTTTGAGCAGGGAACAACCTCGTCTGGTGTCTGTCTGTCAAAGGTCACTCTGGTCGCTGTGTGGCGACTGGGCTGGGGCTAAGAGTGAAGGAAAGGAGTCCAGGAAGAGGCTACTGCCACGAGCCAGGAGAGGAGTGACACCGGGACTGGGAATCAGTGCTCTCCTCTCCCCTTGCTAAGTTGAGAGCCTCCCAGGGAGGATAACAGGGCAGTTGGACAGACCTGCCTAAGTCCCCAGCGAGGCCTGCGCGTGGAGGGGGATTTGGGTGTTACTGGCATATGCGTGGTATTTAAAGCCACCAGACCAGATGAGACCACCTGGGAAGAAGATATAGATAGAAGGGGAAGGAGCCAAGCTAGAGCTGACTGATGAGACAGGGAGCCAGCTGGGAAGGAAGACCCTTGAAAAAATCTGGCAACGTAGAAGCTAAGAGAAAAAGGCATTTCAAGAAGATGGGAGGGACTTCCCTGGTGGAGCAGTGATTAGGAATCCGCCTGCCAATGCAGGGGACACGAGTTCGAGCCCTGGTCTGGGAAGATCCCACCTGCCGCGGAGCAACTAAGCCCGTGCACCACAACTACTGAGCCTGTGCTCTAGAGCCTGCGAGCCGCAGCTACTCAAGTCCGTGCACCTAAAGCCTGCGCTCCGCAACAAGAGGAGCCACCACAATGAGAAGCCCGCGCACTGCAATGAAGAGTAGCCCCCGCTCGCCGCAACTAGGGAAAGCCCGTGCGCAGCAACAAAGACCCAGCGCAGCCAAAAAAAAAAGAAGGAGACGGGAGCAGCCCACCACATGAAACAGACCAGAAGAGTGAACAGGTTAGAGGCCAGGCGAGGTTGGCCAGAGAAGGTGCAGAGGCACGCGGAGGGCAGGAACCCACTGGAGTGGCTGAGGAAAGGAGATGCTGGTGCAGACGAGTCTTTCAAGGGAATTGTGTGGGAAAGGCAGCAAGAGATGGGGGTGCAGAGACAAGGGGGATTTTCTTTGCAAAGGCAAGAGATGCTAGAGCAGGACTGTTCAACGATGGGAGTGATCCAACAGAGCAGGGGAAAACGATGATGCAAGAAAGAGGGTGCCAAGTGCAGGAGTGGAAGCCGAGGGGCCGAGGTCCAAGCACAGGTGGGGGGCAGGGCCCTTCCTCCAGGGGCGCCGGGTTGGCAGGTGGCAAAGGTACAGATGGGGGCGGGCTGTTTCGTGGTCGGCAGGCAAGGGTCTTACTGCTGACCGCTTCTAATTTCTCAATGAAGACATTCCCTGGGAGATACTGGGGTGGAGGGCACGTGGGAAAGGCCGACGGCAGCCGGAGAATTCTGCAAAGGGAACAGAATAAGGCTTTGGAGGAGTGGGAACCTGGACGGGCTGAGGAAGCGCAGTAACGCAGGCGGGCAGGGCTGAGTGCCCAGCTGAGACGTGTGGCCGTGGATCTACAGGGAGCCCAGCCACAGTCGGTGTGCTGCAACCTTCGTGGTGTCAGGAAGAAAGCACTGTTGTTACTGTGCTCATTTCACACCTGCAGAAACCAAGTCTTAAGAGAGTTAAGTAACTTGTCTAAGTCTGCACAGCTAGAATCTGAACCCGTGAGACCAGGCTCCTAGGCAGAGATCGTCAACCCCTGTGGGGACATGAAGACTTTCCAAGGAATAGTGGGACTGCCGGTTCTAAGAACACCCATTTCCAGATCCTCAAGTTTCCTTAGTTACTGTTTGCTATGAGTGATCGTCCTGAGAATGTGCAGGTGTTGGCAGTATCCCTTAATCCCACTTTACAGAAGAAAAGCACACCTCCACCCACCCCAAACATCTTTTTGGTGAAGGTTCCAGGGTGGAAACACTCCCAACTTTGCACCAAACAAAGGGGGAAGGCTGTTCTAACAGCAGATCAAGTCTCATAAGCTACTTGTTAAGAATGAAGCATGAGAAACGGGGATGTCAGTCCAGAGCTCAAAGAGTGGCTCGGGAGAGCGCCGTGATCAGAGTCGTGACCGAATAACTATATAAGTGCTCTGAAGGAGAGGGATGTGAGCACGGATGACAAGGATCCAAATCCAGACCAGGGTCAAGACAGCCGACCCTGAGGACGAGGGCCTCGGCTGAGATGGAAGGATAAGTATGTGTCCCCTGAAACAGGGGCGACAAACTTCTGCAAAGAGCCAGAGAGCAAATGTTTCCGGCTTTGCAAGCCACTGATTCTCTACAGCAACCACTCAACTCTGCCGCAGAGTCAACGGCAGTAACCAACCAGCAGCTGTGACTGCGCCAGTAAGGTGTTATTTACCACAACAGGCAGTGGAAGGCCCCATTCTTAGTTTGCCTGGACATTTATCAGAAAAAAATAGGCCTTGATTGGTAGCGTTGGATGATTTCGAGCTACCGCTGGGAGGAGATGCTGACAATGATGAGGGCAGTGGTGGAGGGATCTTTCCTGGGACAAAAGGAACGGCAGGTCCAGAGGCCAGGTATAGGTAGGGGGTGTGGTGTCTACAAGGAGAAAGGTCCCTGCGGCAGGAGCCCCAGAGTCCGGGAGGGTGGCAACAGGGCTGGCCAGACAGGGCCCCGCAGGGCCGTCTACCCCAAGGCAGGAGGAAGCTTTCCGAGGCTTGGAAGGCGTTTTTCATTTGGGCTGAGAGGACCGTGTTTAGGGCTGGGGGAGTAGGGCAGGGCCAGGTGGTGACAGGATGATGTAATTAGATTTGTGTTTTGAAAACACTGCGGGGGGGGGGGGGGGGGGGGGGGGGGGGGGGGGTATGAGAGCCTGAGGGAGACAGGAGCCTACTGCACTAGTGAAGGGAGCTCAACCTGGGGTGTTGGGAGAGGAGTGGTGGTGCTGGGTGCTACGCAGCAGGGAAGAGGAACTGGGCAGAGAGGAACAAGGAGGTGTGGGGAGGAGGGCCAGGTTCAGGCTGGAGCTGAGGGTCACTGGGGAGGAGAAGATACAGAAGCACCTGTGCTGCGGCCTACACTTGAAGATTGCTTCCTCTCCTCTCTCCCCCCAGTCCTTGCATTTCTGGCTACCCTTTAGCGCCCCACTCATCCATGTATATCTGGAGGACTAGCAGGACCCCTCCCCGAGATGATGGGGTGGGGAGTGCAGAGGCGCGGAACCAACCGGAAGTCACTGAAGCTTAGGGGGCTCCAAGGGGTCTGGGTCTGTGCCTCACACTCACCTGAGGGCAGCAGACCTTCTTGCTCTGGGGGGACTTCTGGCTGGAGTATCTCCTAGAAGTGAGGAAAGAAAAATCTCTTCTTAGGGAAGAGAAAAAAAGTAGTTCTTCAGTTCCTTCTTGTCTTGGGGGTGACACTGCAGAGGAGGAGCTTTGAGACAGCCCCCCTCCCTGGAGGCAACAGCAACAGCGAGAGGACTGGCCTCTGACAAAGCAGAGCCTCTCGGTCATTCCACCTGCTGAGTGACCTCGGGCAAATTACCTAACATCTCTGATCCTGTTAAAGGGTGTGAATACTAACTACCTTGAAGGGCTGATGAGCCGATTAAAGCAAATGATGTATGCAGGGAGTACACAGGGCAAGCACTCAACCCATAAGAAAAAACAAAAAAGGCATTGGCTTCAAAAGAAAAACAAAAACTCAGGGCTTTGCACAACTGAGATGAATAAATGTTGGACTAAACACTTAAAAGAGTAACGATCTATCAACCTCTTAAGGTGTTAAATTTAATATTCATTGAAATGTCATTAAATTCGAAGGCAATTTCCAGGTTAGATTGTTCTTTCACTTTGAAATTCCTGTGTGTCCATGGCGACTGCTGGGAAAGCAAACCTTTTGAGTCAGTAGCTGCAAGTGCTTAGACAAATAAGTGGTGGCTATTATAATTTCCAGCTGATAACCGCAGCCATACTCTTCCCTAAGGGCTGCCAGGTATGCTCTTCCCTTGTGCCCTGGACTAGGACTTCTCACACTGGAATGTGCTTACAGATCCCTGGGAGACCCTGGCAAACTGCAGGCTCTGCTTTAGTCGATCTAGAGAGACGCCGATGCTGCTGGTCCTCGGACCACACTTAGAGCAGCGAGTCTTTGCCACACCACGGGAGCCACGTGGGGCAGAGAGGTGAAGGCCCAGTAGCCTGTCTCCTGAGCCAGGAAACCGACCCCAGGGAGGAGGCCTCACGGGAGAGGGGGATGCTGAATGAAGCACCCTGCCCTCCTCCCCTACCCATTCTACTTCCGCTCTTCTCGGCTGGCATCTAAGAGCGATGGTGTTTGCTTACACGAGGGTGGCTCTCCTACCCCCAGCCCTGTTAATCCCTGCAGCACACCTTTCTCCAGTCTGTTCTCACTTCTGTACCCCTTCCCCTGAGTCTGGGCCCCGCCTTTTGCCAGCTGATGTTAACAGCTGTTTCAAAGTTCACTGACGGGGGTTTGGAGACGCATGATGAGAACGTTTGGGAATTCGTGGGGATGTGAATATACTAAAAATCACTGAATTATACATTTCAAAGGGGTTAATTTTATGGTATGTAAATTAGGTTTCAATAAAGCCGATATATAAAGATCACCAACAACCTATCTGTATGATTCCATGGCTCCCTCCTAGGCCTTGTTCTGGGGTACGCTCTGTAGTAGTTGGCACCACTGACCATCCCTCAGTAGAGCCCACCTTGGCTGCCACAGCCCTATTCTTTCTGGGCTCCTCCTGCCTCTGATTTCTCTTGCTGTCGCCTCCTGCGTGTAGGAGGTCCCCAAGGCTCTGACCTCAGCCTCCTTGTCTCCTCCCTTCTTTGATATTCCCATTTAGAGGTAATTTCTACAAACACATGTATCTGAATAAATCCTCAGGTGGGAGTCCCAGCCCCGATCTCTCCCCTAGCCGTATCACCAACAAGGTCTTAGACATCTCCACCTGATGTTCCATCCTTCCCTCAATTTCATCATCTAAAATTGAACGTATAGCCTCTCTCCACAGACCTGATCCTCCTCTCTATTTCTTACTTCTAAGGAACATCTACAAACGCTGGCTGTTAGATGCTTAGAGCTGCTTAGAATCTGGAACCCGCCCCAGCTCCAGTCTCCTCCTGGTCCTACTGTGCTTGAAAGCTCTTGAATTTCCATGAGTTTCCATCTTGCTTATGGCTTCACGTCCATCTTCACAACTGTGCAAAAAAGCGTTAACACAGCAGTCCTGGCTACTGTCCTTGAAAAGTCCTGATTGCAAGCTTGGCCCTTGATTGGCATCTGGGAACCTAGCTTTCGGGGGGGCTCCCACCACTGATAAGAGTGGTTCACTGTGCCTAAACTGTCGGTGCAAACAATGTGGTTTACGCTGAATACCCACTTTCTGGGAGTTTGGAATCTGGGTATGTGACCACACAGGGGAGCGCCTATGTGATCAGCACCCAGGAAAACCCTGGGCACTGGGTTCCTAACGAGCTGACAGGCAACATTTCACGGGCCCAGTGGCCATGGCTCACGGGCCCAGCTGCTCCGCGGCATGTGGGATCCTCCCGGACCAGGGCACAAACCCGTGTCCCCTGCATCGGCAGGCAGACTCTCAACCACTGCACCACCAGGGAAGCCCCCCAGGTATCCTTTCAATTTAATCCTCACAACGGCCAGCTGAAGTACACATTAAATCCACTTCACAGGTGAGGAAACCAGAGTTCAGAGAAGCAACTTGCCCAAAGCCAACTTTCTTTTCGCACTTAACAGACACGTAAAGAGCGCCACGTGCCAGGCACTGTGCTAAATAAACACTGGGAACACGGCGTGGAGGCAAGCACAGCCTCCGCTGTGTGGTCTAGTGGGAAATCGAGGTCAGGCAGTTATCCTACAGTGGACTGGGCACTGGTGACAGGTATACAGGGTTCTGAGGCAGCAGCAGGAGGGGGACCCAGGCCAGCCCTGAGAAGGTCAATAAGTGGCAGGTGAAGCGAAGGACCACTGTGTTCCAGGCAGAGGGGACAGCAAGTGAGAAGACCCAGAGGCGCTGAGGGAACAGAGGCAGTCCTCGTGGCAACAATGAAAGGACCGTGATGGGCAGCCAGCCCGTGGGTGGCTAAACCAGGATTCAACTCAGGACTGTGAAGCCAGGGAGACGCCACCTTGGGTTAGGATAAATTTACGTCCTCCAGCTGGGGGCTGTCTGCCCCTTTTTATGGGACACCCCAGGGATGCAGCAAAGCCTTGTCTGTAATGGTCAGTAGGACCCAGGGAGCAGACAACATCTGGCTAATCAAACCCCCGTAGCAACATCTAGGACCCTTTGGAGGGGATAGGAGTGAGGAGAGTTGTTTTTTTTCTTAAATATGGTGAAAACAGTTCATACTGTCAAAGAGCATGTATCTGAGCACATAGCAGTAATCTGAATAAAAATAATGCTAATGCACACGTCGTTCTCTGCACCAGCCACTGTTTGACTTGTGTCATTCCACACTGCAGCTTTTTGAGAAATCCTGTCACCTCCGTCTTACAGCAAGAATTGAGGTGCAGAGAGGTTCGTGTGCCCAGGGTTTTCCAGCACAGTTGGGGAGCCAGGATTTTGTCCAGATATGCTAATCAGTCTCCTGCTTCGGTCAGTCTGGCCTCTCTGACCAGTTAAACGATCCCCTCCCTCAGTCTAACGCCCTCGGGGAAAGCAAGCGTGCTCGGCAGGAAGGAGGGACCTCCTAAGAGGCAGTGCTGTCTCACCGTGGTGAGCTTCCTATCCCTGGAGGGCCCTGGTAGAGCTGCCGCATGCTGCCTAAAAGGTTCCGTGTTGGGTGGGAAGTTGGGTGAGGTGTCCCCCAAAGACCCTCTTTCTGAAGGCTGGAAAACTGCAGTTAGGATTGTGGCTAGGATAAACGAGGGTGGGGGAACTGTCCCCAAGGCCATGTTAACTTTCGGTAATTCCTTAGGACACACGCAGGGCTCAGTGTGTAGTCGTACTCACCGCTGTGATCTATTGCAGCGAAAGGGCACAAAGCAAAATCTGCCAAGGGAAAAGACAGGGCTTCCCTGGTGGCGCAGTGGTTGAGAGTCCGCCTGCCGATGCAGGGGACGCGGGTTCGTGCCCTGGTCCGGGAAGATCCCACATGCCGCGGAGCAGCTGGGCCCGTGAGCCATGGCCGCTGAGCCTGCGCGTCTGGAGTCTGTGCTCCACAATGGGAGAGGCCACAACAGTGAGAGGCCCGCGTACTGCAGGAAAAAAAAAAAAAAGGATACCTGGGGCTTCCCTGGTGGCGCAGTGGTTGAGAATCCACCTGCCAATGCAGGGGACATGGGTTCGAGCCCTGGTCCGGGAAGATCCCACATGCCGTGGAGCAACTAAGCCCGTGCGCCACAACTACTGAGCCTGCGTTCTAGAGCCCACCAGCCACAACTACTGAAGCCCGCGTGCCTAGTGCCCGTGCTCCGCAACAAGAGAAGCCACCGCAATGAGAAGCCCGCGCACTGCAACGAAGAGTGGCCCTGTTCGCTGCAACTAGAGAAAGCCCACACACAGCGACAAAGACCCAATGCAGCCAAAAATAAAAAAATTAAAAAAATAAATTTATATATATATAAAAAAAGGATACCTGGTGCCTGGCACATGGTAGACACCGAATAACTGACATCTACTGTTTTAAAATTCCCACACATCCCAGCACTTTTGGTGTGCTGACTCTATAGTTGCTAAGCATTAACATTTCAGTCATTTTGGAGGCTAGTTTGAGGTACGTGAGAGAGAACCAGGCCTGAGGATTTCAGTATTAGAGCCCCTCCCAGCCCGGACTAGATGGTAGCTGGGTGTGGCAGGGGACAGAGGGGACGGAAGTCCCTAGCTGGCACCTTACCCTTCAGCAGACTTTCTCTCTGCAACATCAATTCTTCTCTCTGGAATCTCTCTGGATCCAGTTTCGAGTAGTCCCAGCTATTATAGCTGTGTGGGCAAGGATATATACCTAAGAGGGAGTCAAGAGTGATCATAAAAACTTCTGCAAAAGAGAAAGGAAGGCAGAAAATGGAAGACAGAGGCCTCTGAGATGCCTCTGCTGGTCCCGGGGAGGCTGAGCTTCCAGCATTATCCCTCCTCCCTCCCCCCAGTACTGGCCTTGTAGCCTTGTTTGTTTGTTCAACACACTACTACACTTTGCTGGGCTTCCCTGATGGCTCAGTGGTTAAGAATCTGCCTGCCAATGCAGGGGACACGGGTTCAAGCCCTGGCCCGGGAAGATCCCACGTGCCGCAGAGCAACTAAGCCCGTGTGCCACAACTACTGAGCCTGTGCTCTAGAGCCCGCGAGTCACAACTACTGAGCCCATGTGCCACAACTACTGAGCCTGTGCACCTACAGCCCATGCTCTGCAACAAGAGAAGCCACCGCAATGAGAAGCCTGCACACCACAACAAAGAGTAGCCCCTGCTCGCTGCACCTAGAGAAAGCCTGCACGCAGCAATGAGGACCCAATGCGGCCAAAAAATATAAATAAATTTACAAAAATAAATAAATAAACATATTTTAAAGCTATGAAAATCAAAACAATATAGTACTAGCAGAAAAACAGATCAATGAAACAGAATTGAGAGCCCAGAAATAAACCCGTGCATATATGATCAACGAATATTTAACAAAGGAGCCAAGAATACTCAATGGGCAAGGGATAGTCTCTTCAATAAATGGTGTTGGGAAAACTGGATACTCATAAGCAAAAGAATGAAACTGGACACCCCTTACACCATTCACCATTCACAACTCAAAATGGATTAAGGACTTAAATGGACCTGAAATCATAAAACTCCTAGAATAAAACCCAGGCAAAAAGCTCCCTGACATTGGTCTCGGCAGTGATTTTGGAGGGTATGATACCAAAAGCATAAGAAACAAAAGCAAAAATAAACAAGTGGGACTACATTTAACTAAAAAGCTTCTGCACAGCAAAAGAAACAACAAAATGAAAAGGCAACCTACAGAATGGGAGAAAATATTTGCAAACCATATGTCTAATAAGGGGATAATATTCAAAGTCTGTAAGGAACTTATACAACTCAGTAGCAAAAAAATCCAAACAGTCCGATTAGAGAAAGAGAAAGGATCTGAACGGACATTTTTCCAAAGAAGACATACAAATGACCAACAAGTACATGAAAAGGTGCTCAACATCACTAATCATCAGGGAAATGCAAATCAAAACCAGTATAAGATTATCACCTCTCACCTATTAAAACAGCTATTGTCAAAAAGACAAGAGACGACAAATGCTGGCGAGGTTGTGAGAAAAAAGGAAACTCTTGTGTACTGTTGATAGGAATGTAAGTTGGAACAGCCACTATGGAAGCAGTATAGAAGTCCCTCAAAAAATTAAAAATAGAAGTACCATATGATCCAGGAATCTCACTTCTGGATATACAGCCAAAGGAAATGAAATCACTATCTCAAAGGGATATCTGCACGCTCATGTTCACTGCAGCATTATTCACAATAGCCAAGACATGGAAACAACCTAACTGTCCACTCACAAATGAATGGGTAAAGAAACTATGGCATGTATACACAATAGAACATTATTCAGCAATAAAAAGGAAGGAAATCCTGCCATTTGTGACAATATGGATGGGCCCTGAGGACATTTTGCTAAGTGAAATAAGTCTCAGAGAGAAAGACAAATACTGTATGATCTCACTTATGTGTGTGTAATCTAAAACAGCCAAACTCGTACAAGCGGAGAGTAGGACAGTGGTTGCCAGGGGCTGTGGGTGGGGAAAATCAGGAGATGTGGGGCAAAGGGTACAAACTTGCAGTTACAGAAGGAACAAGTTCCAGGGATGTAATGGACAGCACGGTGACTACAGTTAATAACACTGTATTGTACACTTGAAATTTGCTCTGAGAGTAAATCTTTTTATTTATTTATTTTTTAGTGTATTTATTTTAGTTATTTATTTTTGCCTGTGTTGAGTCTTTGTTGCTGCGCACGGGCTTTCTCTAGTTGTGGCGAGCGGGGACTTCTCTTGTGGAGCACGGGCTCTAGGTGCATGGGCTTCAGTAGTTGTGGCATGGGGGCTCAGTAGTTGTGGCGTACGGGCTTAGCTGCTCTGCGGCATGTGGGATCTTCCTGGACCAGGGCTTGAACCCTTGTGCCCTGCACTGGCAGGCAGATTCTTAACCACTGTGCCACCAGGGAAGTCCTGAGAGTAAATCTTAAATGTTCACCATAAAACAACAACAACATGATGGGGATTATGTGAGGTGAAGGATGTGTTAACTCACCTGCTTGTGGTAAAAACTTCACAATGTATACGTGTATCAAATTATCACACTGTACACCTTAAACTTCCATAGTGTCCTATGTCAATTATATCTCAATAAAGCTGGGGGAAATTTTATTCCCTAGCTGACGAGTGACTCACTGCGCCTAGACTGTTTATATAACAATGTAGCTGATGCTAAACACCTGCTTCCCTAGAACTTTGGTACACGATAGACAGAGGTGCCTCCATGACCAGCCCGCAGTAAAACCCTTGGGCGCTGTTTCTCTAACGGGCTTCTGGGCAGAAACATCACACACATGTTGCCACGTGTTCACTGCAGTGGGATGAGGGGCTCTGTATAACTCCTCACGGGAGGAGGAGGGCTGCGCGTGAATTCCTCCAAACAATGCCTGTCTTTCCCCTGGCTGTGGACCCTTACTACATCGTAATAATAAGTCTTAGCCATAAATACAACTGTGTGCCGAGACCTGTGAGCTCTACCTAATCTCCTAATGTGGAACTGATCTCGGAGACCCTCAACACAGTAGGAAATGTGAAAGGTGCTTACTTAGCACAGTACCTAGTACACAGGGAACCTCTCAGTTTTCAACGACCTTAGAGGATGTCTGGGTTGAGATGGGGGACGTGAGGAAGGAGACTGAAAAGTAATTGACAAGCAAACATCAAGCTGGCACTGTGTGTGCTGCAGGAAGAGGGGGACGACAGTTGGGTCAAGTGGGGCCACAGTGCGTGTGGAAAGTGGGCTTATCTAGCCAGCACACTGCTTTTGGGTTCCTGGGTCCATCGGCCTACAGCACATTGTTAACTAACAGGGCTGTGCCGAAACCTGCTCCCAGCCGATGCAGCTGGGGACGAAAGGGGACTAGGAATGTCTCAGAACTGTTTGAGGGAGCAGAATCATGAGTACTCCTCGGGCTCTAACCACACACTTTACTTTCTTTATTGTCAAGGAGAGAAAAGAACAACTGCCTCGATGAAGAGGTGTGATGGCAAACAGGAACCTACCTGGGCTCGGGTGGAAGACATGTTTCTGGAATTGCTTTCCCCAGGAGAAAGTAGCCACCTCTCACCTGAAATCCACAGGCTCATCGTGTTACAGATGTCAGACTTGAATTCGTGAGTGTTGAACCAGGACTGAGGGAAGCAGCAGCAGAAGCTGGTGTACAGGGCTTTACTCAGAAGTGATGGCAACCTCTGGGGGGCAAGCAGAGCTCAGGCAATATTCTGGACATTTCCACACCCAGAAAAGAGCCCCTGACTTCAGAAAGGACCTGTGATAAAACCCCCTACCTGACACCGTGCTGCCTTCCTGTTCACGAGGGAAGCAATTTCTATCTGCAGCTGCCCCACATCTCGGTGGACCCCTTACCCTACCTGGGGACCACTCCTCAAACACCATGCTACGTTGGCCAGCAAAGCCCCCTCCCCCAGCTCCTCTGCATGCGGTCTGTGCCTCAGCCCCTTCTACAACCTGGCCAAAGATTAGCGCAGAAGATAACAAAGTACATTTGACATACCCATCTTACTGTCTCCCAGAGATAATATTAAGTCCTACTTCCTGGTTTGTTTTTTTTTTCCTTTCCTGTGCATAAGTAGTACTGTTGTTCCTTTTTAACTATGGTTAAGGTCAAATTATACATTTATATCTGGCTTATTAATTTAACATCATAACATAAATACTTCCCCGGGTTACTATAAACTCTTTGGGATTTTTTTTTTCCAGTAGTGACCTTCATAATATTGTGCTGAGTGACCATATCAAAATTTACTTAAACATTCAGCACCTGTGGATATTGTCTTGTTTCTAGGACTTTGCATTACAAATTATGCAGAATAATTATATTTATTTATTAAGCTAGCTCAGTGTCTGGCACATATTAAGCAATCAAAAATTTGTTGAATGCACAAAAAATTTGTTGAATGCATAAATGAAAGCAGCTTTTACTATATATTCAAATATGACTTCCAGAAGATGGTATAATAAGAGTAATAATAGCAGCTATTATATATTGGGGGCTTAGCGTGTGCTGGGTGATATGTCAGATGCCTTACAAACATCATCTCATTTAATACTCAGGACAACTCAGCGAGAGAGGCATTATTGTCCTCATTTTATGGGTGATGAAACTGAGACACTGAAAGCCTAAGCAACTTGTTAAGCAGACACTTAACTAGTGTAAGTGCCTTTCAGCCCGTCTGTCCCAATTCACTTCCCACTCAGGCTGTCTGAGTGCCATTTCCCCACGTCCTTCATAACACTGGGAATTACGTTTTTTAATCTATGCAATCTAGCAGGTAAAAAGACGTACCAAAGGATTGTTTTAATTTGTATTTTCAATTATTATTATTTTTGGGGGGGGCCGCACCACGCAGCATGCGGGATCTTAGCTCCCCGACCAGGGATAGAACCTGCGCCCCCTGCAGTGGAAGAGCAGAGTTCTAACCACTGGACCACCAGGGAATTCCCTCGATTATTGTCAAAGGTGAACTTTTTCTCCCATTTTTATTTCTTCCCTGGTGAATGTTTATGTACTTTGTCATATTTTACCAGTATTTTTTGCATAGTTTCCAGTATTTTTTGTTACCAGTATTTTTTGCATAGTTTCTCATTTGCCTTTTAACTTTGACTGTAGCAATTTAAATAATTTATATAGTTAAATCAGTCTTCTTATGGTTAATCCCTTGGGATCATATTTAGAAAGTCCTTCCCTACCCCCAAATCATGTCAATATTCACTTATATTTTCTTCTAGCAACCCTTTTAGTATACATGTACATACACATATATATAAAAAGTACATATGTATATTCATAATTTTCAAATCTCATGCTTATTTAAATACTATAGAAATAAATAAAATATAAAAGGAAGCTTCTTATAACCTTATTCCCTGGAGATAATAAGCATTGCTATGAGTTTGGTAAATATTTTTCCAGACTTTTTTTCTACTCATAGGCACACATACATATAATTTTTCTAACATGGAGTTTTGTTTTTCACTTGAAATACATCATTACATCTTCCCTATCAGTATATATAGATCTACCTTATTTTTGGTAACTGCTGCATTACAAGTCAGTACATGAATACATCACAACTTACTAATTACTCCCTTATGGAAAGCACGTTAAGGGCGTTAACTTGGCACTAGCAGTGAATAGCTATCCAATGTAATTTTTTTTCCTAAACAGCGATTGATGCTCACTTTTAAGAGAGCCTCTTCGTAGTGGGACCTGGATTCACGAGACAAAAGAAAGGCGTAGTGCTGGGCTATCCGGTCGAACAGCTTGCTCTGGACTTCCTTCTTTGGCTACCGGGAATAAAAACGGAGAAGGAATTACTAGAGCCCCTTGTTGAAGCGGCCAAGGACTGGGAATCTTAACTAAGTATTTCTCTCATTTTTAGGAATCTTATTCTCAAGGTAATTAATCTCATATTATTTATGAAATACTGCACTGATTTGTTTTATAGGATCTATAAAACACATACAGAGAGGTAGAATGTCGAGGAAAGCACCCAAACTCTGGGCCAGGAGGTCCTGACTTTACTCTCTGCCCTGCCATTGACCAGCCATGTGACACGGACCAGTTCTTAATGCTCTGGGGAGCTGCAGGACGTGGTGCAATGTTTACAGCCCAGAGTGCATGGACGAGGCATGGGTGGGGAAGGGACAGGGTGTGACAGATGAGGCTGCCGGGGCGGTCCGTGGAATCAGAAGGGCTTACAGCCCACGTTAAAGAGGCTGGGGTTTGTGCCACAGAAAAATAACTTAAGTGAGGGAGAGAAGCCATCGGATTTGCATTTACCTGGTACCTTTCATGAAAGATCCACCAGAAGCTATCCAGCCACATGGCTCTTACAGAAGGAGAACAGAGAAACTGCTCTAATTCTCTATCTGAACAGAAAGACTTGAAAAGAAACAAAATTCACATGATTACTGCTATTGTTATTGTTTATTTATTTACTTATTTATTCTTTGAAATTTACCTGGAGCCACAGCCGGATTCATAATCACCTCCACTCAAAACCCGCTTTTCCACCTATGTTCCATGGCTTTTTATTGTCATTAATCACACCACCTCCCCGCCAGACATCTTTGGAGTCAACACACTTTGGGGTCAACTTAAAAAAAAAAAAACCACCTAACCTTTCAGTGAGTGCCAACTATTTACCTTGCCAGGTTTTTTTACATGGTCTCATTTAACCCCTACAATAATCATACAAGGCATGTGTTATTATCTCCATTTCACAGATGAGGAAACTGAGGACTAAACTGATAAGTCACAGGAATCCCTGGAGGTCCAGAGGTTAGGACTCTGCGTTTTCACTGTTGAAGGCACGGGTTTGATCCCTGGTGGGGGAACTAAGATCCTGCAAGCCACGTGGCGCGGCCAAAACAAATATATTGCTGAAGTCTCTTGCCCAAAGTAACTCAGCCAGCAAGTGGCAGAGCCAGGATCGGAACCCATAACTCTAGGCAGTTGCTCCATGCTGTCATCTGTGTTCATTCAATAATAATCAGTATCAACAAACATAGATATTATACAGATGCAACTCACTGGACCATGAAATCCTGCTGAGTTAGCAGTAAGCATATGGAGTTCTAAAATTAGAACAGAATTATCAGTGAACTCAGAGAGGCAGAAAATTCAGGCTTCATTGTCCTAAACTGGGTCTTGAACCTTCCCTGACTCCAGAGCTGCTACCACGATAATATGTAACATTTGGTGAATGCTTGCCATGTATCAGGCACTGAGCTATGCCGTTCATTGTTTATCTCGCTTTATTTTTCATCATCTATCTCTGTGGTTGGTGCTGGTTGATGGAACTGTTATCCCCAATTTATAGAAGAGAAAAATGAGGGTCGAAAGGTTAGGATTCTTGCCTAAGCTTACCCAGCCTGGGAGGCTCAAAAGCAGGCAGCCTGGCCCCAGAGACATGGTAAGGCTGCCTCTCCTCTTACCATTAGGAGGAGCAGAGATCTCTCTCCTGCCCCCATCCTGGATGCAAAGGGAAAGACGCCTTGGCACTCCCTTCAAGCCTACAGAAGCTGAGGGCATGGTGCACTGATACACAAGCCACCCTAGTTAGCAAGGAGCTCTCTGAGCCCTGCTCTTGGCTTTGCCTTTTCCTCCATTCCTCACGTTTCCTTAGAGAGGCAGTATCCTCAGAGAGGTGGAGAGCACAGACTCTGATGCCGCACTGCCTGGATTCTAATCCAGCTCTTAAGCTTATTAGCTGCGTGACCCTGAGCAATGTTACTGAGACTGTCTGTGCTCAGTTTCCTCATCTGGGAAATGGAGATGATGATGACGACAGTCTCTACCTCCAGGACTGCTCTGAGGGTTAAATGAATGAGTGACACACACGCAACGCATACATACTCACTTAGAACAGTGCCAGGCACTTAGGCAACACTTGTTAAGGGTGTGCTAGCTCTTTATTGTTTATTTATTCACGCTCCTGCTTCCTTTCAAAAAGATTTCATTTCAGCTCTTCAACAGATATTTATCGAGCACCTAGGTGCTCAGGATGTTGATGGAGAGTCCCTGCCCTGAAGGTGTTCACAGGTAAACAGACATTTGAGAGAAGGAATCCCAGGAGGAGGCAAGTAAAATTTGGGATGGCCCCCAAGCAGGTTGGAAGAGGGTCCTTTTAAAGCCAGGGCACATATCTACCTTGGGTTTCCTGGGAGCCAGAGAAAAGCAGGAACCAGCATCAGTTATAAGACTAAAAGCATTCCCGTAGATGCACAGTTTTTCTTGGGATTAAGGTCTAAGGAAAACATTCCCCAGGGGACCTAAAAAATGGGACATTAAGTAGCATCGTAGTCACTGTCCTGGGGGCCACCCACACAGCAAATGGAGCAAGAGCACATGCGGCTGGGCCAGCGGGCCTGTCAGGGGCAGCAGAGGTGCTGGAAGGTCTCACAGGAACGGCGGGTCTGTGAAACACCCCATCCATTTCCAAAGGTCTTTCTTCCATTTTTAAATTATATAAAAAGGAAGAAGAAAAAAACCTATAATCTTGTACACCTGAAACTAACACAACATTGTAAATAAACTATGTTTCAATAAAATTTTTTTAAAAAACTACAATCTTATTACTCAGAGAATGCTAGTGATAGCTATGTATGTATGGTTTCACCCCAGATTTTCCTGTGTGTGCTTATGTACTGCAATTTTATATACCGATGTTTTTCATTTAACAACATAGCATAGCATGTTAAAATATACTCTTCATACATATTCACTGTAGTGGCTAAGTAGTCCATCATGTATAAACCAAAAATGACTGTACTCTTCTTCTATTATTGATCATTAAACTTTTCTAATAACATTGGTAATAAAAGCTATCATTTTTTGAGCAATTATGACTTACTAAGCACTGTGCTAAGTGTGCTAATGTATATTATCTTATTTAATTTTACAATAATACTTCAAGGTAGAGACTATTGTTATCCCTATTTTTTTTTTTTTTTTTTGCGGTACGCGGGCCTCTCACTGCTGTGGCCTCTCCCGTTGTGGAGCACAGGCTCCGGACGCGCAGGCTCAGCGGCCATGGCTCAGGGACCCAGCCGCTCCACGGCATGTGGGATCTTCCCGGACCGGGGCACAAACCCGCGTCCCCTGCATCGGCAGGCGGACTCTCAACCACTGCGCCACCAGGGAAGCCCTGTTATCCCTATTTTATAGGACAAGAAACTGGAGCCCAGAGAGCTACTTAACCACCAAAGATGTACTGCCCTCCAGTCCCTTGCTGTCACAGAATCCACGTGGTGAGCATCTTTTTACATTGTCCTGGAGAGAATGTGATGCTCTGAGTGCCTGCTGCTCCTCTACCTCTCTGATAAAGAAAGCAGGGGATCAGGTACCTGATCCCAGGGTGACCACTGCCTGCCCTGGGGACCAGCACCTGGTGAAAGGCAGCTTACTGACTGCAGTCCATGCCAGAGCCCGGCACTGGAAATCCAGCAGACACCATTGTCATACTGGGCAGTGACTGGCCTAAACAGATCATTGCTCTTAGGAAGTCTGAATGCAAGATGGAACAGAGGTAGAGACACAGCCAGAGAGAGGGCAGCAGGGAAAAATCATGAAGAGAGGGCGAAGAAGGCAGAGAAGGGAGAGGGAGACAGGGAGGAGGAGATGGGGGTGGGCAGGGAGAGGGAGAAAGAGGGAGAGATGGGGGTGTGGGTTGAAGCAGCAATGAGAAGTACAGACAGAAGAGACTGCAAAGCTGGGTCCCAAGAATGGGGGTGGGGGTGACTAGTTAGGAGCTGAGGATACAATGTCATAGCTGCTTTGGGGACCCTGGAGTTGTGCCATCGTGAAGGGCGATGAGGCACAGCTGTAAGCCTGCTGAGACCATTTTCTGGGCCTCCTCCCCTCTCCACCCCTCCTCACAACTATCCCCCAGCTCCTGAGTGGCCAGCATTGTCTCACACGCACACAGGTTCTTCAGGGCCTTCGAATTCTCCCTTCCTTCCTTCCTAAGGAACCCAGTGTGAACTGCTCTCCAAGTGGGTGACTCACCCCAAGGGGTACCACAGGGTATGGGAAGTAAATATTCTAACTAATGTCTAATTAAGAAAAAAAAGAAATTAAATTTACCAATATACAACATCGTGACTGACAACAGAACACATATATCATTTATAAAGAAACATATATCATGAGGGTGTGAACTCAAAATGTTGTGCTAATAGGATACGTGATCAGAACAGTTATTTGGGAGACCAGAGGTCTGGGAGAAAGGATGTAGGTTTTGGAGGAAACGTGGGCCTGGCATCTAATCTCAGCTCAGTCACTTGCAAACTGTGTGGCCCTCAGCAACTTAATTGCCACCACTCTTGGTTTCCTGGTGTGTAAAACTGGGACCGCTGTGTCTGCCGCGCAGGTTGGTGTGAGGCTGGCTGGATATCACAGAGGGGCTGCCGCTCTCTTTCCTTACCTTGCCACTAAGGGGGTTTCTCTCAGCCTGGATCACATTGCCCACCATGTCATAGAAGTCCACCCCATTTGGAAGGTTGTTTGGCTTAGAGTCGTCAAACTGTGGATACTGGTACAGCTCTGCCAGCATATTTTTGTCTGCTGTTTTCTGAAGAAAAAAAGCAGAATACGAAAATGGGGTCCATCATTTTGACAGTTTAAAACAATACAGTATCTGCTTTTTATCACGGAGACAATATAACAACCTTATAGACAGAGTGTTTTATAGAGTGCGTTCATGATCCCAGCACCCCTTACCAAACACCTATATACATTATTTCCACTTTCCCTTTCTGGCTTTGAGCACATGTATACAAATATGTATGTTACTTCAATCATTTTAGAATACGTATATGTACACACACACTTTTATGTCCTGCTTTATCCACTTAACTTTAGATTTTTCACATTGTTACACTGTATTCAAATTTATCATTTAAAATAATATATCTTGTTAACAAGATTGCTTTAATTTAACTACTCATCGATCACTTCAAATTAATATTATTTATTAGTAACTTGGAGCATACGGTTCACCCCTTTGGGGTTATTTATTTAGTATGAATTTCTCAAAATTTCTCAAAAATTTCTCAATAATTTCACACAACTATTAGATCAAAGGATACCACTATCCCTATGGTTCTTAACATATACATTAAATGGATTTTTAGAATAAAAATAAAATATAACTATAAAAAATGTAAAAATACAGAAAAGTAGAAAGAGGAAACCTATTACCACCACCCAAAGGCACCTACTGGAAACATTCTGAGGGACTGAGTTCCTCTCTAACTGGGCTATGGCCTTGACAATGGAAGAACTCAGTGATTAACTGCTTTGACTCTGAGTCAGATGTCAGCTCTCCCATTTACTAGCTGTCCTGCCTTGGACAGGACATTAAAATGTGCTCAGCCACCATCATGGGTAGTATGACAGTTTCAATGCAGACCGTCAACCATCGGGCTTTATGCTGTGTGGCTAAAAAGTGAAAAAAGGATAACGTGTTCTCCAGCATTTCAAGGTTTGAATACACACGAGCTGGGTAGTTAAAGAGCCAGCTTAGGAGGATCTTAACTGGGGCGGCTGTATGGCGGGGCCAGGCTGTGGTTGCAGAGGCAGCAGAGAGAGCCTGGCCGCAGGTCCGAGGATCTGAGAGGGAAGCAGGTCTCTGCTACTGAAAAGCTGCCTGATGCTGGACATGTCCTCTGACTGTTCCCGACTGCCAGCGTCCCGGGCTATCTGCAGTGACCGACAAAACCAGCACTGCTGTGGGAATGGGCCCCGCGGAGCTGCATGGCACAGTGGCTGTGTGAACTGAATCTGAACTCACTGTTTCTAAGGGCAAACATCTTCTGAGTTCTAAAAATAAACAGACAAATGACCTCTAGAACACTCCTCATTCTACCTTTTTGAGGCGTTATGAGAAATTCCAGCATTGTTAAAATACTTTAAGATTCTCTAAAAAGGGAATTCTGCCATTTTCCTGCATAGTCACCATCCAGGTGCCAAGTATCCCCTCCCTGGGAATAAAATCTAGCCCATGCCCAGCAGAAACAGACCTAGCCATAGATCCCTTACCCTTTTGATAATGAAAGATTTGACATTCCTGGATTCTGAGCCTTTGCAAATACACTGAGATTTTCTTTCGCTCTTTTCTGCAGAAGTATGGAAGAAGAGAAATAGGATGTGAGTAACCACGGGGTCTGTCCACTGCTGTGTGGTGATCATACCTGTGATTTTTCATTCAACCTGAGCAGTCAGATGACACGCACACTATTAGTCTCCCTAGATCCCACCTGGGTTGCTGACTTACTAAGATTCCCCTCATTTGATTAGACTGCTTGAGCCAGAGAAGCAGCCAGGAGGAGTAGATAAAACGTGGGCTTTGAAGTCAGGCTGGGGAGAATCCAGGACCTGCCACAGACAAGCTGTGTGGCTTTCGGCAACTTGTTCCCTTACCCCCAAGCCTATTCTCTCATCTATAAAACACTTTCTATGGCACCCGCCTCACAGGTAGGGGGCATTAGGAACCTTTAACAGGGGGATACGTATGAAAGCACCTGGTGCAGTGTGTCCCATACAGGTCGTCTGGAAATGGTGTTGTCCCTCCCCCCTTCCTTGCCCTATGCCAAGAAGTCAGATTAAAGGCTCTTTCAGAAGAGGCTAAAAATACCCTCATCTGAGACTCCAGACTCCTACTCGATTACATTTTAGATACTAAAAAACCAAACCCCACAAAAACACCATCAAGGCTATGAGAAAGGAGTTTTGCCTCTGTCTCCCAAGCTGCCGCGACTTCTCTCTCCTTTTAAAGCCTTCTTCTCCATCTCGTACTTCTCAATTGCCTTCAAAAACCAAAAAAGAAATGGGGTTTTAGGGGTTAGTGCAAATCTTAGAGGAGGGCAGGGGTCAGGGAGTAGGCCATTTCTCCTGCTGGTGTGCAAAAGGCCTGGAACAAAGTGCGTGGCAGGGCCTTGCTGTCTCCCACTAGGTGGTAGGGCCTTGGTGGCCATCTGTGTCACTGACCTCATCCCCCTGAGTGTCACCACCGATGTGTCCCCCACCCCCACGCTCTCTCACCTGCCCCTCCTCCTGGCTACGCTCCTGAGGAGTACAGGATTGGGAACAGGGTTCCGATCATGGCTCCACGGGTTACAAGCTACTGTTTGGCCTCTGTAAAGGGGGATAATAATACCTGCCTCCCAGTGCTCTCATAAGGATAAGATATAAAGAATGTAACACGCTTTGAAACACTAGCACAGAGGCTTTCAGATCGGAGCCGCTCAACAAAGGGTAACTATTATTATTATTAATCATCACACCCCTGACCTCTCAAGAGATTTCTCTTGATCTCTGACTCCTCTTACCCCCAGTCCTGCCAAAAAGGGAGGAAAGGAAAATGAATGTCAGTGACCCAGCAAGTTGTACTGATTGTCAACCAGCCCAGCGTTGAGCTTGGGTAACGAAGTTAAAGTATGATTATGTCTTCACCACCCTCAAGGAATTTACAGTCTATTCAGAGAACCAAATCAACACACGTGGAACAATTAAGTCCTAAACTGCTATGTTTAGTATTCAAAGGAGTAAGATCGGTATGGGCTGGAGCAGTCACAGAGGACTGGCCACAGGTGGCGGGGCACGAGTGTTGGGAATACGAGGGATGAGGCATCTCTCCTTAGCTTGATAAACCGTGAAATGCCCCTCCAGCCTTCCCCCGCCTTTCTCCTGAACTGGCGGCCCCGGCCTGCACGATGAGCTAAAGGTACTGGAGTGTGCGCAGGTGTGTGTGTGTGTCAGGGAAGGGGTCACACTGCTAAGCCTATGCATCAACACTGTCACTCCAATTAAGTACACTAGAGAAGGCATGATGGATGGATGAATCGGATGGGTGCGTGTCAATACAGCCATGTCTTTGATACCTGCCAGGATGTCACTGTAGCTGATATTGTCAGGGCCCGGAAGGATGGACAAGATTTGCACAGAGAAAGAACAGAAAAGAGAGTTGAACGCTGGAGGAAAAGCAAGTTTTAGGGCAAGAATGATGAGACCTGAGTTTGCATTTGAGACGACAGAAGGACTTACAGGTGGGGCTGTTCCCTGGGAAGGCAGCTCCCAAACCTGGCTGATGACCAGCCTTGCTGCGGAAGTATTCAGATATACAGGTTCATTAGAATCTGGAATAAACATCCAATCCAAGGAATAAACGTCATTCCTTATCGGGTTCTGAATTGTTTATTTATTGTGGCCCCTGAGTTGTTCTCTATTTAAATTTAAAAAACAATAAATATTTTACATGTTACAAAATCAAATACGGTAAAAAGTCTCCTTCCTACTGCTCACCCAAGACCCTTAGTTTCTTGCACAGCTTTCTAGAGATATTCTGTACCTATTCAGATGAGAGCACACACAGCTCACAGGCCTGTGCCTGGCTCTCTTCACTTTTAGTTTTTAAAAAGCTCCCAGGGGAGTCTGATGATCAGCTAGGTTTAGGTATCACTGCTCTAGGTAGCTGGGAATATGAGACTGAAATACAGGTGAGAAGACAGAATTTGCAAACATATCATTCATTCCACGAATCTTCCCTGAGCACCTACTAAAAGCCAGGTGCCGGGCTGGTGTCCAAGAGAAGATGCAGCTGTGAGCAGTGAAGCCCGTCTCTGCCCTCCGAGGGCTCAGAGACTAGCAGGGAGAAGCCGGTGATTATGAGGTGATTGATGCTGCTGTGGGGAGGGATAGGATGCCAGAAGGGCGCCCCGATGGGGCACCTACACTGATCTTGGGCTGAGGGTGCAGGGAAGGCCTTTCCAGAGGCAGTGGCCTATCGGGAGAGGAAGGAACACACCTACTGCTGGAGCGAATGGTGAAGCTGTGACGGTGGGTGAACAAGCTCCCAAAGGAAGGAGACTGGAAAGAAGAGCTAGGCAAGTTCACGGCCAAAGTCTTGGGGGGAACCCACATTTAGGGCATGGGAGAAGGAATAGAAATAGGACATGGCTGTGGGGGAAGTCGGCAGGGGGTGTCTGGGTCTCAGAAGGAGGCGGCTCCCTCATTTGCTAGTACAGCTATTAAACACTTCTTATGCACCAGGTACGTGCTAGGTGCCACGTGGTAGGGCAGCGTGGAGCCTGGCTATAGGTGCTGACGTGGGAGAAGCAGCCATACAGTCAAGGCCTGATCTATAAAGGGCAGGGCACACCGCAGCCAGCAGAGGTTGGGCAGGGTAGCCCAGGGGTGGGCTCTGGTGGCAACAGGCAGCCAGCATCTGCCGGGTCTGACCAGCTGCCTGTGCAGAGGAGCAGGAAGGATGCTTCCTCCAGGTCATGTGAGGATCCACGATTGCTCCTGCCAGCCCTGGCCCTGTTCTGAGTGGCAACAAAGAACACCGAGGAGCTGTGCCGATGCTGGGCAGCCTTGAAAAGCCACCAGATCCTGCTACTGGGAGAATAATCTCATTCATTTTCCTGGTTCTCAAGTTATCATTAAAAAAAACCACAGAACTGACATATAAATACATTCTTGTTGTAAAATACCCAAACATTACAGAAGTAGTCAGAGTAAAAACAGTTTACCCCCTTCCACCCCACTCCCTTTCCAGAACTGACTCCATCTGATATGCAACCTTCCAGACTTCTCCCCTACACATTTATACATATATAATGTCCTTCTTGTGGGCCAGGCACTGATCTAAGGGTTTTCAGGAGTCTTAACTTGTCCAGTTCTTTCAGAGATGATACATCTATGAGGTAGGTATGTTATTAATGTTATCACTATTTTACAGGAAACTGAGACTCATAAAGGTTAAATAATTTACCTAATGTCACAGTGTGAGAAAACAGTAAAGCAGCAGGAATTTAAACTCTGACAGTCTTATTTTGTGCCTCTGGTGCTATACCCTCATGCACACATACAGAGGTATAAGACTTTTTACATGGAATCATTCCAAATAGTGTGTGTGTCTATTTTGCTTTTATTTACAACTCAATTCTAGAATGTGTTTGACAGTGGGGTAGGGGAAACAGAAGCTCATGGTGTCCTTTCTGCTTCAGTGAAGAATGCCTTCACTTCTGTGAAAAGCAACTTGACTATATTTACCAAAATTTTAAATTTCACTTCTAGGGCTCTAGCTTGCAGAAATATTTGCAAATGAGTCCCAAGATACATGTACAAAAATATTCACACGTTCACTATGATGAAAATAGCACTGAAATACTTATTGATAGGGAAGAGTTAAATTAATTATGCCATATCCAACTTTTCGAATATTATGCAGCTACGAAAAGAATGGGATCAGTCAACAGCACTGACTTTGAAAAATCTCCAAGAGGTATTTATGCTAAAAATAAATAAATAAATAAGAAAAAAAAAAGCAGCTTCCAAAACAATATTTATGGTATGATCCTGATTACATTAAAAAAGAAAACAATAACCCTAAATGTCTATATGGTATATTTCTAATGTATTTTTTAAAAGTTCTGGAAGGATACACACCACATAACTAGCAATGGTTACTTCTAGGGAGGGATCTAGGGCTGAGAGGGAAAATGACTTTCACTGTTTACTTACATACTTGTAGATACCTGAATACTTTAGAATAAGCATGCATTACCTTGCTATTTAAATTTTTTTTAATAAAAGAAAAAGATTGTTGACTCAAGAGCTAAACAGGCCCAAAGGTCAGTACTGGAAAAGCTGAGGTGAGGGTAAAGCTAAAAACTGTGGAGGCAGATCACCAGGTTCAGGACCCTGGGCCAGAGGAACTTGGTGGAGAGCAAGATGACAGGTAGGAAGGGGTGAGGAGGTTTAGGTGGAGTGAACTGGCAGGAAGTAAAGGAGCAGGGTTAAGACAGACCGAAGAAGCAGAGAGAAGGGATGGGAGAGAAGGAGGGCCAGGGAGCATGGTGGACTGAAGATCAGGCCAAGTGAGAACCCACAGAGAAGGTCCTCCCAATCTACAGAACTGCACTGCCAACAAATGACTTGGGTTCTCATCTAGTCTGAGCCTCTTTCATTGTGTTTGGAGACATAGTCAGTAACATAAATGAGTGAAGCCGGCCGAGCGTAAGACCATGTGGCAACCAACACTTTGCCTCCATATCAGGAGCGTCAGGGAGTGGTGGGGACTGTGGCAACCTGGAGACCTCACGCTCTGATAAAGAGAGCCACTGCTGTTCTGCTCCAGCTGATGACCCCACGTGGAAGTGCGGAGGAAACATAACCATTCTTAAATATCCCATATAGCATTTTGTCTTCCCTCAGGAGACAATAATTTACCAGAGCCTAACCCACCTGGGGGAGGGGAAATACCCCAATTCTAGCACCATTTAGCTATCTTGTCCCACCCAAGCGGGGGAAAAAAACTGAGAAGCAATGGTGAAGTCCAGTCCAGAGGTACCGAAGGTTCATCAAAAGACTGAGACCCAACCATAGGACTACAGAACACTCCCCCCACAACGCTCACACCTACCACCACATCACTGAAGGCCTATTCACCACAGTTCCTTTTACCCAGTACGTCATATCTACCTTTCAACAAAAAATTACAAGGCATACTAAAAGGCAAAAGGCACAGTTTGAAGAGCATAAACAAGCATCAGAACCAGAGTCAGACATGGCAGAAATGTTGGACTTATCAGACCAGGAATCTTTTAAAATTATGATTAATGTTCTAAGGGCTTTTACAGAAAAAGCAGGAAACATACAAGAACAGAAGGATAATGTAAACAGAGAATGAACATTCTAAGAAAGGGTCCAAAACAAATGCTAGAGGGGATTTCCCTGGCGGTCCAGTGGTTAAGACTTCGCCTTTCAATGCAGGGGGTGCAGTTCGATCCCTGGTTGGGGAGTTAAGATCCCACATGCCTCGTGGCCAAAAAAACAAAAACATAAAACAGAAGCAATATTGTAGCAAATTCAATAAAGACTTTAAAAATGGTCCACATCAAAAGAATCTTTGGAAAAAAATGCTAGAGATCAAAAACACTAACAAAATAGAAGGATGCCTTTGACGGGCTCATTAGTTGACTAGACATGGCTGAGGAAAGAATCTGAGTTTGAGGAAATGACAATCGAAACTTCCAAAACAGAAAAGCAAAGAGAAAAAAAAAGACTGAAAAATACCCCCCAAACAGAACAGAATATCCAAGAACTATGGGACAACTATTAAAAAGTGTAACATGTGCATAATAGGAATACCAGAAGTAGCAGAAAGAGAGAAAAGAACAGAAGGAATATTTGAAGGAAAAAACGACTGGAAAATTTCCCAAATTAATGTCAGACACCAAAACACAGATCCAGGAAACTCAGATAACACCAAGTAGGATATATGCAAAAAACAAAAACAAAACCCAAAAAACTATACCTAGGTATTTCATATTCAAACTTTAGAAAATCAAAGATAAAAATCTTTAGGGACTTTCCTGGTGGTCCAGTGGGTAAGACCCTGTGCTCCCAATGAAGGGGGCCTGGGTTCAATCCCTGGTCGGGGAACTAGATCCCACACACATGCTGCAACTAAGAAGCATACTAAAACTAAAAGATCCCGCATACCACAATTAAAGATCCCACACGCGGCAACTAAGATCTCACGTGCTGCAACTAAGAGCTGGCGCAGGGCTTCCCTGGTGGCGCAGTGGTTGAGAGTCCGCCTGCCGATGTGGGGGGTGCGGGTTCGGTCCCCAGTACAGGAGGATCCCACATGCCGCAGAGCGGCTGGGTCCGTGAGCCATGGCTGCTGAGCCTGTGCCTCCGGAGCCTGTGCTCCGCAACGGGAGAGGCCACAACAGTGAGAGGGCCGCGTACCGCAAAAAAAAAAAAAAAGAAAAGAAATAAAAATCTTGAAAGAAGCCAGAGGGGGGAATAATACCTTACCTATAAAAGAGCAAAGATAAGAATTACATCCGACTTCTCAGAAACCATGCAAGCAAGAGGAAAATGAAGTGAAATATTTAAAGTGTTAAGGAAAAAAACCCTGCCAACCTGGAATCCTGTACTCTGAAAAATTATCCCTCAAAAGTGAAGGAGAAATGAAGGCTTTCTCAGACAAACGAAAACTGAGGGAATTTGTTGCCAGTATATCTGCCGTGAAGAAATGCTGAAAGAAGTTTTTTAGAGGGAAGGAAAATGATACAGGTCAGAAACTTGGATCTACATAAAGAAAGGAAGTGCATCAAAGAATGAATCAGCGAAAGTAAAATAAAAAATTTTGTTTTTTTATTCTTAATTGATCTAACAGATAGCAGTTTGTTCAAAATAATAGTAGCAATGTGTGTGTATATACATATACACACATACACAAGTGAAATGAAATGAATGATGGCAATGATACAAAAGACAGGAGGATGGAATTAGGAATATTTTATTATTATAAAGTATTTGCATTACCCGTGAAGTGGTATAGTAATATTTGAAAGTAGACTTAGATTAGTTGTAAATGTATATTTTAAACTCTAGGGCAACCACTAAAAAAAGTACAAAAAGTACAAAAAGAAGTATGATTGATATGCTAAGAAAGGAGAGAGAATAAAATCACATAAAATGCTCAATTAAAACCACAAAAGGCAGAAAAAGTTTGGAAGACAAAAGTAGGAAAAAAGGGGACTTCCCTGGTGGTCCAGTGGTTAAGAATCCGCCTTCCGGTGCAGGGGACGTGGGTTCGATCCCTGATCAGGGAACTAGGATCCCACATGTCGCGGGGAAACTAAGCCCACACGCCACAACCACTGAGCCCATGTACCATAACTAAAGAGAAGCCCATGCGCCACAACAAAGAGCCCGGGTGCTGCAACTAAGACCTGACACAGCCAAAAAATAAAAATAAATTAAAAATAAATAAATATTTTAAAACATAGGAACAAAGAACAGGCCAACAAATAGAAAACAGAACAAATATGGTAGATATTAATCCAACTATATTAATAATCACTTTAAACATGAAAGGTCTAAATATGCCAATTAAAAGACAGAGATTGTCAGAGTAAATCCAAAAACAAGATCCAAAATACTTTGTCTATAAGAAACCCATTTTAAATATAAATAAATATATAGATTAGAAGTAAAGGGATGAAGAAAGATATACCATACTAACACTAATTAAAAAAAAAAAGTATATTTCACTTAGAGCAGACTTCAGGTCCAAGAAAGTTATCAGGGATAAAGAGGGGCATTATATAATGATAAAGGGGTCAATACACCAAGAAGACTTAACAATCTTAATGTGTATGTGCCTAACAGAGCATCAAAATACATGAGGCAAAAAAAGAATTGCATGGACAATGAATCCATTGATGAATCTACCATAATAGTTAGAGACTTTAATACTCCTCTGTTAGAAAGGGACAGATCCTGCAGACAGAAAATTAGTAAGAAAATAGCTGAACTCAACAGCATCATCAATCAACTGGATATGTGCCCTTTCCTATAACCAACAATGAACAAGTGGAATTTGAAATTAAAAACACAATACCATTTATATTAACAAAAAAACGAAATACATAGGTATAAATCTAATAAAATATGTACAAGATCAAAATAAGAAAAACTATAAAACTGATGAAATAAATTAAACAACTAAATAAATGGAGATATTCCATGTTCACAGATGGAAAGGCTCAATATTGTCAAGACGTCAGTTCTTCCCAACTTGATCGATGCAGTCCCAATCAAAATCCCAGCAACTTATTTGTCAACATTGACAAACTAACTCTAAACTTTACATGGAGAAGTAAAAGACCCAGAATAGCAAACCCAGCATTGAAGGAGAACTGACACTACTTGACTTCAAGACTTACTTACTATAAAACTACAGTAATCAAGACAGCGTGGCATTGGCCAAAAAAACAGACAAATAGATCAATGGAACAGAATAGAGAGTCCAGAAATAGACCCACATAAACAAAGTCAATTGATCTTTGACAAAGAGGCAAAGGCAATACAATGGAGCAAAGATAGACTTTTCAACAAATGGTGCTCGAACAACTGAACATCCAAACGCAAAATAACGAACCCATACACAGACCTTACATCTTTCACAAAAATTAAGTCAAAATGGATAACAGACCTAAATATAAAACTCCTAGAAGATAACCTAGATGAGAAAACCTAGATGACCCTGGGTTTCGCAATGACTTTTTAGATACATCAGAGGCATGATCCATGAAAGAAATAACTGATAAGCTGGACTTCATTAAAACTTAAAACTTCTGCTCTACAAAGGACAATGTCAAGAGAAAAAGAAGACCAGCCACAGACTGGAGAGAATATTTGCAAAAGATACATTTGATAAAGGACTGTTATCCAAAATATACAAAGAAATCTTAAAACCCAACAATAAGAAAACAAACAACTCAATTAAAAAATGGGGCAAACACCTCAACAGACACCTCACCACCAAACAAGATATACAGGTGGAAAGTAAGCATATAAAAAGATGTTTAATATCACGTTATTAGAGAACTGCAAATTAAAACAGGGAGATATCACAGTATACTGGTTAGCATGGCCAAAATCCCAAACACTGACAACACCAAATGCTGATGATGATGTGGAGCAACAGGAACTCTCATTCACTGCTGGTGGGAATGCAAAAGGGCACAGCCACTTTGGGAGACAATTTGGCAGTCTCTTACTATACTAAACATACTCTTACCATATGGTCCAGGATTCATGCTCCTTGGTATTTACCCAAATGAACTGAAAATACATGTCCACACACAAAACCCTGCATATGAATGTTTATAGAAGCTTTATTCAAAGTTGCCAAAACTCAGAAGCAACCAACATGCCCCTCAGTAGGTAAACAGATAAATAAACTGTGGACATCCAAACAACAGAATACTATTCAGCGCAAAAAAGTAATGAGCTATCAAGCCATGAAAACACATGGAGAAACCTTAAAGACGTATTACTAAGTAAAAGAAACCAATCTGAAAAGGTTACATACTTTATGATTCCAATTCTATGACATTCTGGAAAAGGTAAAACTAAGGAGATAGCAAAAGATCAGTGGTTGCCAAGGACTGCGGGGAGAGAGGGATGAATAGCAGCACAGAGGATTTTTAGGGCAGTGAAACTATTCCGTATAATACTATAAGGGTGGACGCATACCATTATACATTTGTCCAAACTCATAGAATGTACAGCACAAGGAGAGAAACCTAATGTAAACATGGGCTTTGGGTGAATGTGATGTGTCAATTTAGGTTCATCAATTATAATAAATGTTCCACTCTGGTGATGGGGAGGTTGTGCATGTGTGGGGACAGGGAGGGGTATGTGGGAACTCCGCACTTTCAGCTCAATTTTGCTATGAACCCAGAACTTCTCTAAGAATAAAGTTTATCAATTTTAAAAATAGATCTTTGATACTTCTATTGTGCAAATGTGCTTTCAAATAAGTAGAGGGGCCCCTAGGGCCCTTCCTTGCTGGAAGCCTTGCCTCAGCACACATAACTTACCAGGCTGTGCACCAACGGGTTGGGACTCAGATCTGTCTCAGCAATCCCTTGGTTCACCTGCTGTATGGAGCCAGTGCAGCAGGCTGGGAGGTGAGTCTGTTAAGGAAACTTTCTGGGTGATGACTACACACAAATAGAACAGGATAGGGCGAGCCTGTAAAGAAAAGCAGCTCACTGCCTTTCTGTGCTTTTTTTTTTTTTCCCCACAGTTCATTTATTTATTTATTTTTTTAAATTTAATTAATTTTTTTATACAGCAGGTTCTTTTTTTTTTTTTTTTTTGCGGTACGCAGGCCTCTCACTGTTGTGGCCTCTCCCGCTGTGGAGCACAGACTCCGGACGTGAAGGCTCAGAGGCCATGGCTCACAGGCCCAGCCGCTCCACGGCACGTGGGATCTTCCCGGACCGGGGCACGAACCCGCGTCCCCTGCATCGGCAGGCGTACTCTCAACCACTGCGCCACCAGAGAAGCCCACAGGTTCTTATTAGTCATCAATTTTATACACATCAGTGTATACATGTCAATCCCAGTTGGTGCAATTCATCACACTACCACCCGCAACCCCCCCACCACTTTACCCCCTTGGTGTCCATATGTTTGTTCTCTACATGTGTCTCAATTTCTGCCCTGCAAACTGGTTCATCTGTACCATTTTTCTAGGTTCCACATATATGCGTTAATATACGATATTTGTTTTTCTCTCTCTGACTTACTTCACTCTGTATGACAGTCTCTAGATCCATCCACGTCTCAACAAATGACCCAATTTCATTCCTTTTTATGGTTGAGTAACATTCCATTGTATATATGTACCACATCTTCTTTATCCATTCGTCTCTCGATGGGCATTTAGGTTGCTTCCATGACCTGGCTATTGTAAATAGCGCTGCAATGAACATTGGGGTACATGTGCTTTTTTGAATTATGGTTTTCTCTGGGTATATACCCAGTAGTGGGATTGCTGGATGATATGGTAATTTTATTTTTAGTTTTTTAAGGAACCTCCATAATGTTCTCCATAGTGACTGTATCAATTTACATTCCCACCAACAGTGCAAGAGGGTTCCCTTTTCTCCACACCCTCTCCAGCATTTGTTGTTGTAGATTTTCTGATGACGCCCATTCTACCTGGTGTGAGGTGACACCTCATTGTGGTTTTGATTTGCATTTCTCTAATAATTAGTGATGTTGAGCAGCTTTTCATGTGCTTCCTGGCCATCTGTATGTCTTCTTTGGAGAAATGTCTATTTAGGTCATCTGCTCATTTTCGGATTGGGTTGTTTGTTTTTTTTAATATTGAGCTGCATGAGCTGTTTATATATTTTGGAGATTAATCCTGTGTCTGTTGATTCGTTTGCAAACATTTTCTCCCATTCTGAGGGTTCTCTTTTCGTCTTGTTTATGGTCTTCTTTGCTGTGCAAAAGCTTTGAACTTTCATTAGGTCCCATTTGTTTATTTTTGTTTTTATTTCCATTACTCTAGGAGGTGGATCAAAAAAGATCTTACTGTGATTTATGTCAAAGAGTGTTCTTCCTTTGTTTTCCTCTAAGAGTTTTATAGTGTCCGGTCTTACATTTAGGTCTCTAATTCATTTTGAGTTTATTTTTGTGTATGGTGTTAGGGAGTGTTCTAATTTCATTCTTTTACATGTAGCTGTCTAGTTTTCCCAGCACCACTTATTGAAGACACTGTCTTTTCTCCATTGTATATCCTTGCCTCCTTTGTCATAGATTAGTTGACCATACGTGTGTGGGGTTATCTCTGGGCTTTCTATCTTGTTCCATTGACCTATGTTTCTGTTTCTGTGCCAGTACCATATTGTGTTGATTAGTGAAGCTTTTTAGTATAGTCTGAAGTCAGTGAGTCTGATTCCTCCAGCTCTGTTTTTTTCCCACAAGACTGCTTTGGCTATTCGGGGTCTTTTGTGTCTCCATACAAATTTTAAGATTTTTTGTTCGAGTTCCGTAAAAAATGCCATTGATAATTTGATAGGGATTGCACTGAATCTGTAGATTGCTTTGGGTGATATAGTCATTTTCACAATATTGATTCTTCCAATCCAAGAACATGGTATATCTCTCCATCTGTTGGTATCATCTTTAATTTCTTTCATCAGTGTCTCGTAGTTTTCTGCATACAGGTCTTTTGTCTCCCTAGGTAGGTTTATTCCTAGGTATTTTATTCTTTTTGTTGCAATGGTAAATGGGAGTGTTTCCTTAATTTCTCTTTCAGGTTTTTCATCATTAGTGTATATAGGAATGCAAGAGATTTCTGTGCATTAATTTTGCAAACTGCAACTTTACCAAATTCATTGACTAGCTCTAGTAGTTTTCTGGTGGCATCTTTAGGATTCTCTATGTATAGTACCATGTCATCTGCAAACAGTGCCAGTTTTACTTCTTCTTTTCCAATTTGGATTCCTTTTATTTCTTTTTCTTCTCTGATTGCTGTGGCTAGGACTTCCAAAACCGTGTTGAATAATAGTGGTGACAGTGGACATCCTTGTCTCCTTCCTGATCTTAGAGGAAATGCTTTCAGTTTTTCACCATTGAGAATGATGTTTGCTGTGGGTTTGTCATATATGGCCTTTATTATGTTGAGGTAGGTTCCCTCTATGCCCACTTTCTGGAGAGTTTTTTTCATAAATGGGTGTTGAATTTTGTCAAAAGCTTTTTCTGCATCGACTGAGATGATCATATGGTATTTATTCTTCAATTTGTTAATATGGTGTATCACATTGATTTGCGTATATTGAAGAATCCTTGCAACCTTGGAATAAATCCCACTTGATCATGGTGTATGATCGTTTTAATGTGTTGTTGGATTCTGTTTGCTAGTATTTTGTTGAGGATTTTTGCATCTATGTTCATCAGTGATATTGGCCTGTAGTTTTCTTTTTTTGTGACATCTTTGTCTGGTTTTGGTATCAGGGTGATGGTGGCCTCATAGAATGAGTTTGGGAGTGTTCCTTCCTCTGCAATTTTTTGGAAGAGTTTGAGAAGGATGGGTGTTAGCTCTTCTCTAAATGTTTGATAGAATTCACCTGCGAAGCCATCTGGTCCTGGACTTTTGTTCCTTGAAAGAATTTTAATCACATTTTCAATTTCATTACTTGTGATTGGTCTGTTCATATTTTCTATTTTTTCCTGGTTCAGTCTTGGAAGGTTATACCTTTCTAAGAATTTGTCCATTTCTTCCAGATGGTCCATTTTATTGGCATAGAGTTGCTTATAGTAGTCTCTTAGGATGCTTTGTATTTCTGCAGTGTCTGTTGTAACTTCTCCTTTTTCATTTCTAAGTTTATTGATTTGAGTCCTCTCCCTCTTTTTCTTGATGAGTCTGGCTAATGGTTTATCAATTTTGCTTATCTTCTCAAAGAAACAGCTTTTAGTTTTATTGATCTTTGCTATTGTTTTCCTTGTTTCTATTTCATTTTTTTCTGCTCTGATCTTTATGATTTCTTTCCTTCTGCTAACTTTGGGTTTTGTTTGTTCTTCTTTAGTTCCTTTAGGTGTAAGGTTAGATTGTTTATTTGAGATTTTTCTTGTTTCTTGAGGTAGGCTTGTATAGCTATAAACTTCCCTCCTAGAACTGCTTTTGCTGCATCCCATAGGTTTTGGATTGTCGTGATTTCATTGTCATTTGTCTGTAGGCATTTTTTGATTTCCTCTTTGATTTCTTCAGTGATGTCTTGTTTATTTAGTAACGTATTGTTTAGCCTCCATGTGTTTGTGTTTCTTACTTTTTTTCCCTGTAATTCGTTTCTAATCTCATAACGCTGTGGTCAGAAAAGATGCTTGATATGATTTCAATTTTCTTAAATTTACTGAGGCTTGATTTGTGACCCAAGATGTGATCTATCCTGGAGAATGTTCCGTGCACACTTGAGAAGAAAGTGTAATCTGCTGTTTTTGTATGGAATGTCCTATAAATATCAATTAAATCTACCTGGTCTATTGTGTCATTTAAAGCTTCTGTTTCCTTATTTATTTTCATTTTGGATGATCTGTCCACTACGATTAGTGAGGTGTTAAAGTCCCCCACTATTATTGTGTTACTGTCAGTTTCCTCTTTTATAGCTGTTAGCAGTTGCCTTATGTATTGAGGTGCTCCTATGTTGGGTGCATATATATTTATAATTGTTTTATCTTCTTCTTGGATCAATGCCATGATCATTATGTAGTGTCCTTCCTTGTCTCTTCTAACATTCTTTATTTTAAAGTCTATTTTATCTGATATGAGTATTGCTACTCCAGCTTTCTTTTGATTTCCATTTGCATGGAATATCTTTTTCCACCCCCTCACTTTCAGTCTGTATGTGTCCCTAGGTCTGAAGTGGGTCTCTTGTAGACAGCATATAGATGGGTCTTGTTTTTGTACCCATTCAGCAAGCCTGTGTCTTTTGGTTGGAGCATTTAATCCATTCATGTTTAAGGTAATTATCAATATGTATGTTCCTATGACCATTTTCTTCATTGTTTTGGGTTTGTTTTTGTAGGTCCTTTTCTTCTCTTGTGTTTCCCACTTAGAGAAGTTCCTTTAGCATTTGCTGTAGAGGTGGTTTGGTGGTGCTGAATTCTCTTAGCACCTTATGGAAGTTCCCTTGTATGTTATTTGTCGTTTTACCCTTGCTGCTTTCAATAAGTTTTTCTTTGTGTTTAATTTTTGCCAATTTGATTACTATGTGTCTCGGCGTGTTTCTTCTTGGGTTTATCCTGTATGGGACTCTCTGCACTTCCTGGACTTGGGTGGCTATTTCCTTTCCCATGTTAGGGAAGTTTTCGAATATAATCTCTTCAAATATTTTCTCTGGTCCTTTCTCTCTCTCTTCTCCTTCTGGGACCCCTATAACATGAGTGTTGTTGCGTTTAATGTTGTCCTAGAGGTCTCTTAGGCTGTCTTCATTTCTTTTCATTCTTTTTTCTTTATTCTGTTCCACAGCAGTGAATTCCACCATTCTGTCTTCCAGGTCACTTATCCGTTCTTCTGCTTCAGTTATTCTGCTGTTGATTCCTTCTAGTGTAGTTTTTATTTCAGTTATTGTATTGTTCATCTCTGTTTGTTTGTTCTTTAATTCTTCTAGGTCTTTGTTAAACATTTCTTGCATCTTCTCGATCTTTGCCTCCATTCTTTTTCCGAGGTCCTGGATCATCTTCACTATCATTATTCTGAATTCTTTTTCTGGAAGGTTGCCTATCTCCACTTCATTCAGTTGTTTTTCTGAGGTTTTATCTTGTTCCTTCATCTGGTACATAGCCCTCTGCCTTTTCATCTTGTTTATCTTTCTGTGAATGTGGTTTTGTTCCACAGGCTGCAGGCCTGTAGTTCTTTTTGCTTCTGCTGTCTGCCCTCTGGTGGATGAGGCTATCTAAGAGGCTTGTGCAAGTTTCCTGAAGGGAGGGACTGGTGGTGGGTAGAGCTGACTGTTGCTCTGGTGGGCAAAGCTCAGCAAAACTTTAATCTGCTTGACTGCTGATGGGTGGGGCTGGGTTCCCTCCCTGTTGGTTGTTTGGCCTGAGGCGACCCAACACTGGAGCCTACCTGGGTTCTTTGCTGGGGCTAATGGTGGACTCTGGGGGGGCTCACGCCAAGGAGTACTTCCCAGAACTTCCGCTGCCACTGTCCTTGTCCCCACGGTGAGCCACAGCCACCCCTGCCTCTGCAGGAGACCCTCCAACACTAGCAGGTAGGTCTGGTTCAGTCTCCCCTGGGGTCACTGCTCCTTCCCCTGGGTCCTGATGCACACACTACTTTGTGTGTGCCCTCCAAGGGTGGAGTCTCTGTGTCCCCCAGTCCTGTTGAAGTCCTGCATTCAAATCCCAGTAACCTTCAAAGTGTGATTCTCTAGGAATTCCTCCTCCCGTTGCCGGACTCCCAGGTTGGGAAGCCTGATGTGGGGCTCAGAACCTTCACTCCAACGGGTGGACTTCTGTGGTATAAGTGTTCTCCAGTCTGTGAGTCACCCACGCAGCAGTTATGGGATTTGATTTTACTGTGATTGCACCCCTCCTACCGTCTCATTGTGGCTTCTCCTTTGTCTTTGGATGTGGGGTATCTTTTTTGGTGAGTTCCAGTGTCCTCCTGTCGGTTACTGTCCAGCAGCTCGTTGTGATTCTGGTGTTCTCACAAGAGGCAGTGAGAGCACATCCTTCTACTCTGCCATCTTGGTTCAGGGCCCTCTGTGCTGTCTTTTCACTTAATTATTTTCTCTGCGAACATTCACACTTCTTTTATCTTGTGTTAAATGAGTTGCTTTATAAATTATAAACAAAAATTAACCATATTCTAGACACCTTGGAAAATATAAAAAGAATCATCTATTACGCTACCACCCTAACAACTTGTTAGGTTTTCGGGAGACTTCCTTCTAGCATTATGATATACACACATTTTTACATAATTATAATATCAGTGGATGCCTATTTTACTACTCTGACTTCTCTCCTACTCATTATTATGATTATTTTCCATAAAGCTAAATAATCTTCATAATATTTTAAATGGCAGAATACAAATCCATTTAGAGAATGCATCTTAATAGACTTAACTGTACCTTGGCTATTGAATATTTAAGTTGTTTATAATTGTTTTACAAGTACAGATAATGCTGTGATGCACACAGTCACACAGAGAGCTGTTTCTGTCAGGTGAAGGATGCCTGGGTCCAAGGGCATCTCAACCTTGTTTATCACTGTTGAAATCGCTGCTCAGTTCAATGCACCCTCTTACTACCCTCTCTACGTTTGCATTTCTTTCTGTCTTAGCCTCAATTGGTCTAGGATATATCCTTTGTAAAAGCCCCATAATCCTACCACTCCTCATTGCCTTCATATATAGCAAGGTTCACTGTTACTTCCATTACCCTCAAGTGTTCTTACAAATCAGAGGATACTTGACAAATGGAGATGCCAAGGAGGGACATGACAGATCATAGGAAGTGAAATGGATTACTTAGGTTGAGATAAGTGTAGGATTAAGAAGAAAGAGGGTACATTAGAAAAAGGCCCAGGAAAGTGAGACCCTGAAATAGATCCTGATGGGATCATTTGTGCTCATCTTGAGAAGGGTTTCTGAGAGGCATGGAAAGTGAGGTGATGCAGAGGGATACATGCAGTTTGGTTGGCAGGAGGATGACTTGAAGGTAAATGAGCTCTATATAAGATGGAAAGACAGGGTTATTTATAACCTGAGAGGGTCTTTATTTGCTGGATGAGTTCTATGGTCCCCCAGAGGCGGGATTCTGTGGGTCCCTGAGATACAAGGTTCAGGGTCAGAAATGAGATCAGGATCAATAAAGGCAGAGTCAGAGAAGAAAGATGCTGGTAGAGCCTGGATGATGTCAGAAGGGGCAAAGTCTGGGCCCAAGTAGAGGTGCTGGCAGTGGCAGGTGAGAAGAGGAAAGGTCAAAGGGAGTAAAAAAAAAAAAAAAAGAAAATGAAAAGAAAGAAAAAAAAGGGAATTCCTTGGTGGTCCAGTGGTTAGAACTCTGCACTTGCACTGCCGAGGGCCTGGGTTCAATCCCTGATCAGGGAACTAAGATCCTGCAAGCTGCGGTGCGGCGTGGCCACAAAAAGAAAAAGAAAAAAATTTTTTTTTAAAGTTGGGCACTCAGCTAACTAGTCTGAGGGCAGAGGGCTGGACTACAACTTAGTTTCTATCTATAAGTTTAATTCTTTGGAAGGCAGAAGGGAAAGAAAGAGACAATGGGGTAAAAAGAACATTTTTTTCTCTTCTTCCCCATTCTTTCAATGAATATTTCCAGTATGTCTCCCTTTAGGGCTCTTTCTGATTATCTTAGTAAAACAAACTCAAGACAAACAATCCTTCACAGCTTCATATTCTTTTAAAGGACAGGTAGGGCTTAAGTAATTGAAAAAAATTAACAAACATATAAGAAACGAGCTAGTAAGTGGTGTATGTTATAGACTCGAGCCCAGGTTACACCTCTGCACGGGTGTGTTTGGTCTCTACTGCAGACGGCACCACAGAAGGATACAGGGTGGACTGTCCTCCAGATTCTTCCTCATGGCATCCTTCATTGCTTTCCGTGCAGTGAATGAGACAGGCAGGTGCTCATCTACTGGCACCATTGGCAAGGCAGTGAAATTGATGACATCCATGTTCCTGAAATCAGCCATTGTCCAGTTTCTTGTAAACTGACAAACAGTAAGTTTCCACTTTTAAGAGCCTCTCATTCCTCACTACAATCTTGTTTTCTGTTCCACCAGCCTCCTGGGAATCACAAATAGCATACAACCATCTTAGAAAGCACAACCACGCTCATCTTGTAAGCAGGGCTGATAGCGAGATACATGCTGCATGTTAATGGGGAATAAAGGCTTTTGTCTGAGAAGCCCATTTTTTAAAATTTTTATTGGAGTATAGCTGATTTACAATGTTGTGTTAGTTTCTGCTGTACAGCAAAGTGAATCCGTTATACATATACATATATCCATTCTTTTTAGATTCTTTTCCCATACAGGTCATTACAGAGTATTGAGTAGAGTTCCCTGTGCGATACAGTAGGCCCTTATTAGTTATCTATTTTATATATAGTAGTGTGTATATGTCATTCCCAATCTCCCAATTTATCCCTCCCCTGCCCCTTTCCCCCTTGGTAATCATAAATTTGTTTTCTACATCTGTGACTCTATTTCTGTTTTGTAAATAAGTTCATTTGTACCATATTTTTAGATTCCACATATAAGTGATATCATATGGTATTTGTTTTTCTCTTGTCTGACTTACTTCACTCAGTATGACAATCTCTAGGTCCTCCCATGTTGCTGCAGATGGCGTTATTTCATTCTTTTTTATGGCTGGGTAATGTTCCATTGTATATATGTACCACATGAGAAGCCCACATGTGTACATTGTATATAGGTACCACATTCTTAACAGAGAACTTCAAGGCATATATACTTTTGCTTTCTACCTGCTGATCCCCACCACCCCCTGATGAGAATTATTCTGGTTTTAAAAATAAGGCGACTAGGGAATTCCTGGTGGTCCAGTGGTTAGGACTCGGCGCTCTCACTGCCAGGGGCCCGGGTTCCATCCCTGGTTGGGAAACTAAGATCCCGTAAGCCACACGGTGTGGCCAAATAAATAAATAAATAAAAATAAGAAGACTAGACTGCTGAAAAGACGGGGCTCCAGACCATCCAGCAAGCCAGTTTCCAAGTTAGAAATCCAGTCAAATCTCTTTGGCTCTCTGAGCCTCACCTGTAAAGTCAGAGATTTGGATTAGGTCCCTAAGCCCCTTTTCAGCCCTCAGATGCTGGGCTTCTATGATACTGGGTCCATCTCCTCAGCATGAGGCTCCTAATCTAGCTGAGGCTTTCTCCTCCCTTTCAGGAAACTGGCCCCACACTACTTTTCCTCCTGGATTTGTAATATTCTGGCCAGAGTGCTCTCCTGGGTCCTTGCTTGTTGGCCAGGAGGAGTTCATCACTACCATCTGTGGGTCCTCCCTGTCCAGAGCCTGGTGGTATAGGCCTGGTTATAATGAAGTAAAAGACTCAGACCTGCCCTCAAGAAGCTCATACATAATGGAAAGACAGAGAAAAGGTATAGTTTGATGGAAAACTTAACCGAGGTGTCCTTTCACCACAGTCTCCTTTCTTCTCCTTTGGTGCATGCCTTCTGCTCTGCTGTCTTCTCCCCAGCCATCCATCCTACATGCCTGCCCCACCGAACTTTTTCCTGATCCCTGCCATGGTGTGCGCTTTGTGCCTCTATGCCTTTGTACATGCAATTCCCTCCATTCAATCAGTCCAGGTGATATGTCTTTTTGGAAAACCTTCTTGAATTACTCCAGGCCATTAATACCACCCCTTTTCTGTGAAGTCCAGGATTCTGCTTTCAACTCTCTATTACAGCACTTACAATACAGAACCAGAATTTATTTGCTTCTACGTCTTTCTCCATTAGGCAAATTACTCTCTAGGAATTAGATTCACTCAATATTTGATTCCATTTTTAACTCACTCACCATACTTCTTTCTGGTCCAAAGAGGCTATCCACTTTGGGCTGTCCTAAGTCAGCTGGATTGTAGGAAAGGTTGGCCCAGGCTCAGGTCAAAACTATTATTTCCTGCCTCCTGCTCCTAGTCTTTAGCCATACAGGCAAGGGGGTGAGGGTAAAGAGGAGGCAGGTGCATTTTAGGGCTTCTCACTTTTATCCACCCACCCACCCACCCCCGCCAGCATGACTGGAAAACTCCATGTTCTCTGAAAAGCCAGGCTTAGGGGGACCCTGTTAAGAAGCCTCTTGCTTTAGCTTAACATTATTACCCATGCCTAACAGGAGAATTGAATATTATGCTTGTTAAAAGACACATTTAAAATACTCTGTTCCCTTCTGAAATTTTCATCATATCATTTTAGGATAAGTATTCTCTGAAGCATGATAAGTTTTTACTGTCACTATTTGGGGAGAAAAAATGGGTGGGGGAGCAAACTAACTTTATTGAATATCCACCCTGTGCCCAGCACTGTGCTGTATATTAGGGGCAGGTGAGTGGAAGAATAAAAAAACGTTCTGCCCTCATGGAGCACATATTCTGGCAGCTGAGATTTGAAAGTCCGTTGTTTAAAGTTAACACATTTTAACTTAAACATGTTAAACAAGTTAAAACAATGCTGACTTTGGAGTCAGACAGACTTTTGTTCAGTTTAAACTTCAGTCATTAAATGACTACTTACTGACTGCCCAACACAGCCAGCAATGTGTCCCTACTTGGGGACAGGTTGGTGAGTTAAACCAGACTTTATCCCTGCCTTAATGGAGCTTATGTCTACTAGGGGTGACAAGTGATGATTAATTATATACATAACCATGAATTATAACTGACCACTGCTTCAAACGGAGGGACACAACGCTCTGAGAGACAACATAATAGTGGATAATGACCTAGTCAAGGGAGTCAAGACTTGAAGGAAGAGCAAGAGTTAATTAGATAAGTGGGGAGGGGAAATACCACCCAAGCAGAGGGACACACAGTAGAAAGACAGGAAAAGACCAGACCGGTGCATCACAGTAGCCACTAGCCACATGTGACAATGGAGTCCTTGGAATTTGGTTAGTGTGACCGAAACACTAAAATCTTAATTTTAGTTAATTAAAATTTAAAAACTGAAGCAGAATAAACTTTAAAATATTGATTGTATGTTGAAATTATCATATTTGGGACATATGAGTTAAAACATTAGTCATATTAACATCACCTGATTTTTTTTACTTTTTAAAAAATATGGCTACTAGAAAATTCTAAATTATATATGTGGCCTACATTATGTTTCCATTGGACTGTGCTGGGTTAGACCATGTGGTTTGGTTCTAGGACACGGAACTCTCCCCTTTTCAATGAAGTAACATGTAGTTGGAAGAAAACTGCACTTGGAGCCAGAGACCTATGGGTCCTGCCCCTCACTGGATGGATGACCTGGTGCACTCGCTAAGCAGCCAGTAAATATCCCTTGAATGACCCGGAGTCTCTTCATTTGTCAAATGGAACCAGTAATACACACAGTTAGGATTTTAGGAGATCTGGAGTTGATTTTCGAGTAGCTCTCTGCTCCTTGCTCACTGTGCGACCCTGAAGCGGCCCCTGACCTCAGGTTCCCCTGCCCGTCAAAGCCGATGAGAGGCCAGCGTGTGGAGGCTGGCAGGCAGGGTCACTGTCTGTCTGTTCATCTTACCTGAAGACATAGGCGGAATCCGACGAACTCGGAGCCTATTCCGCCACGGCTCCCTCTGGGGACCCTGTAAAGTTCTGGATGGGACACCCGACACCCGTTGTCCCCACATCCACCAGGAAGGGGTGCGCTTTGTTTTGTGGTCTGGGAGGAGGAAGAGGAGGAGGGACGTCGGGGAGAGGCCCATTTTGCGTTTGTAAGTCCTGACGTTCTCCAGGCAACGCGGGCCGCAGCCACCACTCGCGCCTTTCCCACGACAACGGAGGCGTGGCGAGCCTCCACCTCATCCGCGAGACGCCGTTACCACGGCGACGGCCCCTGTAGGCGGGGGAGACCAGACCCAGGGGTTTGTGGGGAGGGTGAGTGTGGCTCCTCGTCCTAGCCTGTAGCACGGGGCATGGAAGTGACTCCAGAAGACACTGCCTTTGTGGATTCTATTAAATATATCGGGGGTAGTCCTCAAGAGTTTCTGGTGCTTTGCGTAGGCTCGCGCTGGGGACCGTGCCGTGTCGGGTATCCCCACCTCCCTCGGTGGTAGAGCCCGGCGGGGCTGCGTGTGCGCGTGCGCGCGGCCCGCGGACTGGAGGCGCTCGCGGTCGAGGTTGCGGCGGGGGATGTGGCCTCGGCTGGGTACCTAGCGGGAGGTCGGGGGGTTCTCTTGGAACCTCAGCTTCTGGGGCACGTCAGGTACGTCTCCGAGCCCGGCGTCGCCCGAGGGCCCGAGGAGGGTTGGGACCCCCGGGCGTTCCCCAGGGGACCCAGGGCCTGTCCGCAGCTGGGGCAGCCGGAGGGCGCGGAGCAGGGGGCGGGGGCCGGGTTTACCGCAGGCCTGTCACCTCCTTTATCCAAGTGTGTTTCCTCCTTTGTAAATTGTAAATTGGGGTGGTAATTCCTCTCATAAGTCAGCTGTGAAGGTGATTAACGAGAGCTTGCGAACGAACGTTTGTTCGCTACCGTTAGTTTACAGCCCTGGGTGGGCGTGTACCTGCGTGGCTTATACTTGGTTGGCTCTGAACTCTTGGAGAATCCGATGAAAGCCAGAGACTGCTTCCTCACCTTCTTGTTAGATTAAAATAAGATAATGTATCTTATGGCCCATTGCAAACTGTAAAGCGTTGCACAGTGTTGACGTGATTATTATCATCAGCGCAGACGAGTAGACCTTATTTGAAGCCCAATTCCACCGCCTTCCCACGGCGTGACTGGGAACAAGTTACTTAACTTCTCTAAGCCTCAGTTTTCTGATCTGTAGACAGGAACAAACTACTTGATCTACTTCTGCCAGGGTTGTTGTGAGCATCAAATGCGACAGTTTTTTAAAAACACTGAAGCACAAAACAGTCTGTGAGTGGGTACTATTGTTATGCCTGGGGCCCAGGGAAGGTAAGTTGCAGGGTCCCGCTGGGGTTGAGAAGCAGAGCAATGGTTGGAACCTAGAAGCTCTCCTTTGTGCTGAGCCCTTTCTCTCCAGGGAGTTTTACTGGAAAGAAGGCTTCCTTGGGCCAAGGATACAGCTGGGACCTCTTGGTCCATACTAATGTTCTAGGATCCCAGGATCTCAGCCAGAGTTGTTTGTGGATGAGTGGATCTGACTTAAAAGCTAGTCCAGACCCTTCCTTTTCCTCATCTGTAATATATTGGTGACGGTGCTTGGCTTAAGTGTTGTGAGAATTAGTGAGGTCATGCGTGAAGTGCCCTTGTTAAAACCTGGAGGAATAAAGTAACTTGGCCGGGGTTTAGCCGGCAACTGAGGGGCAGAGCCAGGCCTAGAAGTTGGTCTGTTGTGTCCAGGTGATATGCTCAGGCTTAGTGCTCTTAGCACCACTGTGGGCTTTGCAAGAACAACTTGGCTTATTTTTCCTTCTTCAATTGGTCTCCAGATCTTGGAGGGGCAGGGACTGCTTTTTATCTTGTTTTTTGTTCATTTGTTTGGTTTGTTTTTTCATAAGTAATATATGGATATATTATCATTGTAATAATTCAGTAAATCCAGAAATATATTTCTTTAATATAACTTTATGTTGTAACATGAAATTGCCACTATTTAGCTTTTTTTTTTTTTTACCTTTAAAATGGCAAATTCAGGGAATTCCCTGGTGGTCCAGTGGTTAGGACTCGGTGCTTTCACTGCCAGGGGCCCAGGTTCCATCCCTAGCTGGGGAGTTAAGATCCTGCAAGCTGAGCGACTTGGCCAAAAAAAATTAGAATTAGAATTAAAAGTTTTTAAAAATGGCAAATTCAGTTGAGTCAGCCACCCTACTTCCTTTCCCAGATTTAACCACTGTGTGCAGTTTATTCCTCCAAATCTTTTTTATTTAGCGACCTATATGCTCGCTTTTTATTTTCTTTTTGTCTTCTCATGTGAGATTATAGTATATACATTGTTCTGTCTCTTGCTTTTTAAAAAATTAATTAACTTTTGGCTGCGTTTGGTCTTCGTTGCTGTGGGCAGGCTTTCTCTGGTTGCAGCGAGCAGAGGCTACTCTTTGCTGCGGTGCGCGGACTTCTCTTTGGACTTCTCAAGCCACTTCTCGTGGCTTCTCTTGTTGCGGAGCACAGGCTCTAGGCATGTGGGCTCAGTAGTTGTGGCTCTTGGGCTCTGGAGCGCAGCCTCAGCAGTTGTGGTGCACGGGCTTAGTTGCTCTGCGGTATGTGGGATCTTCCCGGAACAGGGCTCGAACCCATATCCCCTGCATTGGCAAGCAGATTATTAACCACTGCACCACCAGGGAAGTCCCTCGCTTGCTTTCTTAATGTTAGAGTGGTCCATGTACAGCTGTCTCTCTGTCTTTACTTGACGTCTAGGACTCCGTTATAAGAATGTGCCACGATGTATTTGGCTACACCAACCATTAGTAGGCATTTTGAATTGTTTCTTATTTTTCGCTGTTATCAACAATAGAGAACATTTGTGTGAACATGTCCAATTCTTTCTAGAGGAGAGTTTTTAGAAGCAGATTTGCTGCCCAAAAAGTGTGCACATGAAAAACTTTGCTAGCTTTTGCCTAATTGAAAAAATGATAGCATCTTATGTTTCCACGAAGAGTAAATGAAAGTATCTTTTTCTCCATATCCTCACCAGCATTGGATATTATTGAGCTCTTAAATTTTGCCAATGTGATGGATGAAAATGCTTCCTTTTATGATGTACCCCACAAGGTTTTTTTAATTTAAAAATTTTTAATTTAAAAAAATTTTTTGAATTTTTTAAATTTATTTTTTAAATTTTATTTATTTAATACATTTATTTATTTATTTATCGCTGCGTTGGGTCTTCGTTGCTGCGCGTGTGCTTTCTCTTGTTGCGGCAAGTGGAGGCTACTCTTTGTTGCGGTGCGTGGGCTTCTCATTGTGGTGGCCTCTCTTGTTGCGGAGCATGGGCTGTAGGCACACGGGCTTCAGTAGTTGCAGCACGCGGGCTCAGTAGTTGTGGCTCGTGGGCTCTAGATTGCAGGCTCAGTAGTTGTGGTGCATGGGCTTAGTTGCTGTGCGGCATGTGGGATCTTCCTGGACCAGGGATCGAACCCATGTGCCCTGCACTGGCAGGAGGATTCTTAACCACTGTGCCACCAGGGAAGTCTCCCCCACAAGTTATTAATACAAGAATAATTTGGTATACATCTTTAGCCAGCTGACCATGTCTGTGGACCTTGGGAAAATTGGATAACTTCTCCGAACCCTAGTTTTCTTATCTCTGATATGGACAGGAAAATTACCTTATGGGGTTACTACAGGGAATAAAAGAAATATATGAAGTGTGCCTAGCATTGTGTCCAAACCCTAGTGGATAAAGCAGGAAGTGATATTAGTTAGTTTTTGTTGTGACCTTTTCTTTTTTGAGTTAAAAATCTTTCTTCCTGGATATTCCCATTTCATTCCTGTTCCGCTCTCTGTAGACATAAGATTAAGTGTCTTCCCTCTTCCACCCTTTTTCTTTTCTCCAGCAGAAACAATGCCAGGGGCTTCCACTGTGTTCTGGATGACATGATAGCACAGCTTCAAATTCCCTCATCATCTTAGTCCTCAGTGGCGTCCTGTCCACCACCAAGCTGGAATCATTCCGGGTTGTCCAAGTCCTAAAGTGTTGTGCCCCACCCCAAATGCCATCTTCCAGGTTGTGGGTCTACTGCTATTTGTTGTTGTTGGTTTTTTTTGAATTTTATTTATTTTTTTATACAGCAGGTTCTTATTAGTCATCAGTTTTATACACACCAGTGTATACATGTCAATCCCAATCGGCCAATTCATCACACCCCCACCCCCACCCCCCCGCCGCTTTCCCCCCTTGGTGTCCATACATTTATTCTCTACATCTGTGTCTCAATTTCTGCCCTGCAAACCAGTTCATCTGTACCATTTTTCTAGGTTCCACATATATGCGTTAATATACGATATTTGTTTTTCTCTCTCTGACTTACTTCACTCTGTATGACAGCCTCTAGATCCATCCGTGTCTCAAAAAATGACCTAATTTCGTTCCTTTTTATGGCTGAGTAATATTCCATTGCATATATGTACCACATCTTCTTTATCTATTCATCTCTCGATGGTCATTTAGGTTGCTTTCATGACCTAGCTATTGTAAATAGTGCTGCAGTGAACATTGGGGTGCATGTGTCTTTTTGAATTATGGTTTTCTCTGGGTATATGCCCAGTAGTGGGATCGCTGGATCATATGGTAATTCTATTTTTAGTTTTTTAAGGAACCTCCATACTGTTCTCCATAGTGGCTGTATCAACATACATTCCTACCAGCAGTGCAAGAGGGTTCCCTTTTCTCCAGACCCTCTCCAGCATTTGTTGTTTGTAGATTTTCTGATGATGCCCATTCTAACTGCTGTGAGGTGATAGATACCCTCATTGTAGTTTTGATTTGCATTTCTCTAATAATTAGTGATGTTGAGCAGATTTTCATGTGCTTCTTGGCCATCTGTATGTCTTCTTTGGAGAATTGTCTATTTAGGTCTTCTGCCCATTTTTGGATTGGGTTGTTTGTTTCTTTAATATTGAGCTGCATGAGCTGTTTATATATTTTGGAGATTAATCCTGTGTCCGTTGATTCGTTTGCAAATATTTTCTCCCATTCTGAGGGTTGTCTTTTCGTCTTGTTTATGGTCTCCTTTGCTGTGCAAAAGCTTTGAAGTTTCATTAGGTCCCATTTGTTTATTTTTATTTCCATTGCTCTAGGATGTGGATCAAATAAGATCTTACTGTGATTTATGTCAAAGAGTGTTCTTCCTACGTTTTCCTCTAAGAGTGTTACAGTGTTCAGTCTTAACATTTAGGTCTCTAATCCATTTTGACTTTATTTTTGTGTATGGTGTTAGGGAGTGTTCTAATTTCATTCTTTTACATGTAGCTGTCTAGTTTTCCCAGTACCACTTATTGAAGAGACTTGTCTTTTCTCCATTGTATATCCTTGCCTCCTTTGTCATAGATTAGTTGACCATACGTGTGTGGGGTTATCTCTGGTCTTTCTATCTTGTTCCCTTGAGCTATGTTTCTGTTTTTGTGCCAGTACCATATTGTCTTGATTAGTGTAGCTTTGTAGTATAGTCTGAAGTCAGTGAGTCTGATTCCTCCAGCTCCTTTTTTTTTCCTCAAGAGTGCTTTGGCTATTCGGGGTCTTTTGTGTCTCCATACAAATTTTAAGATTTTTTGTTCGAGTTCCATAAAAAATGCCATTGGTAATTTGATAGGGATTGCATTGAATCTGTAGATTGCTTTGGGTGGTATAGTCATTTTCACAATATTGATTCTTCCAATTCAAGAACATGGTATATCTCTCCATCTGTTGGTATCATCTTTAATTTCTTTCATGAGTGTCTCATAGTTTTCTGCATACAGGTCTTTTGTCTCCCTAGGTAGGTTTATTCCTAGGTATTTTATTCTTTTTGTTGCAGTGGTAAATGGGAGTGTTTCCTTAATTTCTCTTTCAGATTTTTCATCATTAGTGTATATAGGAATGCAAGAGATTTCTGTGCATTAATTTTGCAAACTGCAACTTTACCAAATTCATTGATTAGCTCTAGTAGTTTTCTGGTGGCATCTTTAGGATTCTCTATGTATAGTATCATGTTCTCTACAAACAGTGCCAGTTTTACTTCTTCTTTTCCAGTTTGTATTCCTTTTATTTCTTTTTCTTCTCTGATTGCCGTGGCTAGGACTTCCAAAACTATGTTGAATAATAGTGGTGACAGTGGACATCCTTGTCTCCTTCCTGATCTTAGAGGAAATGCTTTCAGTTTTTCACCATTGAGAATGATGTTTGCTGTGGGTTTGTCATATATGGCCTTTATTATGTTGAGGTAGGTTCCCGCTATGCCCACTTTCTGGAGAGTTTTTTTCATAAATGGTGTTGAATTTTGTCAAAAGCTTTTTCTGCATCTATTGAGATGATCATATGGTTTTTATTCTTCAGTTTGTTAATATGGTGTATCACATTGATTGATTTGCGTATATTGAAGAACCCTTGCATTCCTGGGATAAATCCCACTTGATCATGGTGTATGATCGTTTTAATGTGTTGTTGGATTCTGTTTGCTAGTATTTTGTTGAGGATTTTTGCATCTGTGTTCATCAATGATATTGCCCTGTAGTTTTCTTTTTTTGTGACATCTTTGTCTGGTTTTGGTATCAGGGTGATGGTGGCCTCATAGAATGAGTTTGGGAGTGTTCCTTCCTCTGCAATTTTTTGGAAGAGTTTGAGAAGGATGGGTGTTAGCTCTTCTCTAAATGTTTGATAGAATTCACCTGCGAAGCCATCTGGTCCTGGACTTTTGTTCCTTGAAAGAATTTTAATCACATTTTCAATTTCATTACTTGTGATTGGTCTGTTCATATTTTCTATTTTTTCCTGGTTCAGTCTTGGAAGGTTATACCTTTCTAAGAATTTGTCCATTTCTTCCAGATGGTCCATTTTATTGGCATAGAGTTGCTTATAGTAGTCTCTTAGGATGCTTTGTATTTCTGCAGTGTCTGTTGTAACTTCTCCTTTTTCATTTCTAAGTTTATTGATTTGAGTCCTCTCCCTCTTTTTCTTGATGAGTCTGGCTAATGGTTTATCAATTTTGCTTATCTTCTCAAAGAAACAGCTTTTAGTTTTATTGATCTTTGCTATTGTTTTCCTTGTTTCTATTTCATTTTTTTCTGCTCTGATCTTTATGATTTCTTTCCTTCTGCTAACTTTGGGTTTTGTTTGTTCTTCTTTAGTTCCTTTAGGTGTAAGGTTAGATTGTTTATTTGAGATTTTTCTTGTTTCTTGAGGTAGGCTTGTATAGCTATAAACTTCCCTCCTAGAACTGCTTTTGCTGCATCCCATAGGTTTTGGATTGTCGTGATTTCATTGTCATTTGTCTGTAGGCATTTTCTGATTTCCTCTTTGATTTCTTCAGTGATGTCTTGTTTATTTAGTAACGTATTGTTTAGCCTCCATGTGTTTGTGTTTCTTACTTTTTTTCCCTGTAATTCGTTTCTAATCTCATAACGCTGTGGTCAGAAAAGATGCTTGATATGATTTCAATTTTCTTAAATTTACTGAGGCTTGATTTGTGACCCAAGATGTGATCTATCCTGGAGAATGTTCCGTGCACACTTGAGAAGAAAGTGTAATCTGCTGTTTTTGTATGGAATGTCCTATAAATATCAATTAAATCTACCTGGTCTATTGTGTCATTTAAAGCTTCTGTTTCCTTATTTATTTTCATTTTGGATGATCTGTCCACTACGATTAGTGAGGTGTTAAAGTCCCCCACTATTATTGTGTTACTGTCAGTTTCCTCTTTTATAGCTGTTAGCAGTTGCCTTATGTATTGAGGTGCTCCTATGTTGGGTGCATATATATTTATAATTGTTGTATCTTCATCTTGGATTGATCCCTTGATCATTATGTAGTGTCCTTCCTTGTCTCTTCTAACATTCTTTATTTTAAAGTCTATTTTATCTGATATGAGTATTGCTACTCCAGCTTTCTTTTGATTTCCATTTGCATGGAATATCTTTTTCCACCCCCTCACTTTCAGTCTGTATGTGTCCCTAGGTCTGAAGTGGGTCTCTTGTAGACAACATATAGATGGGTCTTGTTTTTGTACCCATTCAGCAAGCCTGTGTCTTTTGGTTGGAGCATTTAATCCATTCATGTTTAAGGTAATTATCAATATGTATGTTCCTATGACCATTTTCTTCATTGTTTTGGGTTTGTTTTTGTAGGTCCTTTTCTTCTCTTGTGTTTCCCACTTAGAGAAGTTCCTTTAGCATTTGCTGTAGAGCTGGTTTGGTGGTGCTGAATTCTCTTAGCTTCTGCTTGTCTGTAAAGCTTTTGATTTCTCCATTGAATCTGAATGAGATCCTTGCCAGGTAGAGTAATCTTTGTTGTAGGTTCTTCCCTATCATCACTTTAAGTATATCATGCCACTCCCTTCTGGCTTGTAGAGTTTCTGCTGAGAAATCAGCTGTTAACTTTATGGGAGTTCCCTTGTATGTTATCTGGCGTTTTTCTCTTGCTGCTTTCAGTAAGTTTTTCTTTGTCTTTAATTTTTGCCAATTTGATTACTATGTGTCTCGGCGTGTTTCTCCTTGGGTTTATCCTGTATGGGACTCTCTGCACTTCCTGGACTTGGGTGGCTATTTCCTTTCCCATGTTAGGGAAGTTTTCGAATATAATCTCTTCAAATATTTTCTCTGGTCCTTTCTCTCTCTCTTCTCCTTCTGGGACCCCTATAACACGAGTGTTGTTGCATTTAGGTTGTCCCAGAGGTCTCTTAGACTGTCTTCATTTCTTTTCATTCTTTTTTCTTTATTCTGTTCCGCAGCAGTGAATTCCACCATTCTGTCTTCCAGGTCACTTATCTGTTCTTCTGCCTCAGTTATTCTGCTATTGATTCCTTCTAGTGTAGTTTTCATTTCAGTTATTGTATTGTTCATCTCTGTTTGTTTGTTCTTTAATTCTTCTAGGTCTTTGTTAAACATTTCTTGCATCTTCTCGATCTTTGCCTCCATTCTTTTTCCGAGGTCCTGGATCATATTTACTATCGTTATTCTGAATTCTTTTTCTGGAAGGTTGCCTATCTCCAGTTCATTCAGTTGTTTTTCTGGGGTTTTATCTTGTTCCTTGATCTGGTACATAGCCCTCTGTCTTTTCATCTTGTCTATCTGTGAATATGTTTTTTGTTCCACAGGCTGCAAGCCTGTAGTTCTTGCTTCTGCTGTCTACCCTCTGGTGGATGAGGCTATCTAAGAGGCTTGTGCAAGTTTCCTGAAGGGAGGGACTGGTGGTGGGTAGAGCTGACTGTTGCTCTGGTGGGCAGAGCTCAGCAAAACTTTAATCTGCTTGACTGCTGATGGGTGGGGCTGGATTCCCTCCCTGTTGGTTGTTTGGCCCGAGGCAACCCAACATTGGAGCCTACCTGGGTTCTTTGGTGGGCTAATGGTGGACTCTGGGAGGGCTCACACCAAGGAGTACTTCCCAGAACTTCCGCTGCCACTGTCCTTGTCCCCACGGTGAGCCACAGCCACCCCCAGCCTCTGCAGGAGACCCTCCAACACTAGCAGGTAGGTCTGCTTCAGTCTCCCCTGGGGTCACTGCTCCTTCCTCTGGGTCCCGATGCACACACTACTTTGTGTGTGCCCTCCAAGGGTGGAGTCTCTGTTTCCCCCAGTCCTATCGAAGCCCTGCAGTCAAATCCCACTAGCCTTCAACGTCTGATTCTCTAGGAATTCCTCCTCCCGTTGCCGGACTCCCAGGTTGGGAAGCCTGATGTGGGGCTCAGAACCTTCACTCCAGTGGGTGGACTTCTGTGGTATAAGTGTTCTCCAGTCTGTGAGTCACCCACCCAGCAGTTATGGGATTTGATTTTACTGTGATTGCACCCCTCCTACCGTCTCATTGTGGCTTCTCCTTTGTCTTTGGATGTGGGGGATCTTTTATGATGAGTTCCAGTGTCTTCCTGTCAGTGATTGCCCAGCAGCTAGTTGTGATTCTGGTGTTCTTGCAAGAGGGAGTGAGAGCACGTCTTTCTACTCCGCCATCTTGGTTCAGGGCTCTTTACCGCTGTTTTCTTTGTTTGTTTGTTTTTGCGGTACGGGCCTCTTGTGGCCTCTCCCGTTGCGGAGCACAGGCTCTGGACTCGCAGGCTCAGCGGCCATGGCTCATGGGTGCAGCCGCTCCGCGGCATGTGAGATCTTCCCGGACCGGGGCACGAACCCGTGTCCCCTGCATCGGCAGGCGGACTCTCAACCACTGCACCACCAGGGAAGCCCTCTACCACTGTTTTTAATCACAAAGACACACCAGTAAAACTCTCATGAGCACACACCTCTAAATGTCTTATTTATTTATTTATAAGTCGTTTATGCATATATTTCTGTACAGTGTATGTATGTATTGTAAAGCTTCCAAAGAAGCTTCTAAACTTTTATCATTAATTTTAGTGATGTTAATTTCTGCATCACTGAAAACAGCACAGAATTTCTTCTTCATTTTCTCATTGAATATATATCTTGCTAATTGTGATGAATTCCTACTTTGAGTTATCGTTTAATGATAGTTGACATAAAACCTTGTTTCAGATAGTCTTGAGAAATTCCCTCTTTTTTTGGCCAACTTCATGTCAGATATGATAAACTCATTACTATTTCTATCTCATAATGTGGTGAAGGAAGATTTTTATACCTAAGAGTAGGAAAAGTGAGAGCTGTGGTTCTTTCTTTTCGCTCACCTGTGCTTTCATTATTGTTATCATCAGTCTACAGTTTTTTAGAGGGAATCTTTTTTTTTTTTTGCAGTACACAGGCCTCTCACTGTTGTGGCCTCTCCCGCTGTGGAGCACAGGCTCCGGACGCACAGGCTTAGCATCCATGGCTCACGGGCCCAGCCACTCCACGGCACGTGGGATCTTCCCAGACCAGGGCACGAACCTGTGTCCCCTGCATTGGCAGGCGGACTCTCAACCACTGGGCCATCAGGGAAGCCCGAGGGAATCTTTTTAAGCTATTTGTGTATTACACATTAAAATTGGGTAATACATGGGAAGAAATGAACCATGACCCTGCCCTACACCACATACAAAAGTTAATTGCAGATGAGTCATAGTCCTAAATGTGAAAGCTGCAAGAAGAAAATTTCCAAAAGTTAATATATGAAAATATCGTGACCTTAGGCAAAAATTTCTTAAATAGGACACAAAAACACTAATCATTAAAAAAAGTTTTTGATAAGTTAGATCCCGTTAAAATTAAGAACTTCTTTAATCAAAGAGGAACCAATAGGACTTCCCTGGTGGCGCAGTGGTTAAGAATCTGCCTGCTAATGCACGGGACACAGGTTCGAGCCCTGGTCCTGGAAGGTCCTACGTGCCGCAGAGCAACTAAGCCCGTGCGCTGCAACTACTGAGCCTGCTTTCTAGAGCCAGTGAGCCACAACTGCTGAGCCCTTGTGCCACAGCTACTGAAGCCCATGCACCTAGAGCCTGTGCTTCACAACAAGAGAAGCCACTGCAATGAGAAGCCCGTGCACCACAGCAAGGAGTAGTCCCCTCTCGCTGCAACTAGAGAAAGCCCGCGCTCAGCAACAAAGACCCAATGCAGCCAAATATAAATAAATAAAATTTTAAGAAAAATGAAAAAAACTTAAAAAGAAAGCAATAAAAAAAAAAAGGGGGGCTTCCCTGGTGGCACAATGGTTGGGAGTCCGCCTGCCGATGCAGGGGACGCGGGTTCATGCCCCGGTCCGGAAAGATCCCACATGCCGCGGAGCGGCTGGGCCCGTGAGCCATGGCCACTGAGCCTGCGCGTCCGGAGCCTGTGCCCCGCAAGGGGAGAGGCCACAACAGTGAGAGGCCCACGTACCACAAAAAAAAAGAAAAAAAAAAGAAAAAAAAGCAAGTCCCAGGAAAGGCTTCATTTCTTGAAAATGGAGTGTATATAGAAGCTGTTGCCCTAGCTGTGAGTCTTACCAGTGTTCAGGAATAAGTAGGATCACATGCCTTGCCCCAGAGTGTAAATCTGGTGATGCCAATTTGTGACAAAGCTTAATACAGGCCAGTTAGGCACTTGCCTGTGGTTAACATGAACTGTAGAGCCACACAGACCTGCATTCTAATACTCACTCACACTTAGGACCTTAGTCTTTGTAAACCTCATCTGTCAAATAGGTATAGGAAGAGGAACTAAACGAAGAGTGGTTGTGAGGCCTGAGATATTGCCAAGGTTTTGGCACTATGCCTAGCACATAGTGAGCACTCAGCACGTGGGAGCTGAGGATTGTTACCCAGGATTGTTAATGGCCACGTGATGAGATGTGTGTTTTCATGATTCCGGGACAGGGGCGCAAGGTCACTGACCCAACTCTTTGTATCCCTGACTTTTTCTGACCCTAGGAGAAGAAAGCATTGACCTTTCCTTCATCAGGCCAAAGATGCCTCTCTTTGGGAGTACGTTCAGTCCGAAGAAGACGCCCCCTCGGAAGTCTGCGTCTCTCTCCAACCTGCATAACGTGAGTGTCAGCACGGGGCTCGACCTGGTGTGCAGCGTGACTGGAGCATCGAGCCTGGTTTCTTATGGAAAGTGTGGTCCTCCAGAGGTATCCTCGTGGGAGGGCATCCTTTTAATTCATGTTATTGCTGAAAATATTTTTAAACTCCTTTTTGGGAATTATTGTCAGAGCTTGTTGAAGAACCTTAAAAGGTAGTCGTCCTCATTATCATTTTGGGGACCAAATGATGTTATCCATTTTGACTTCACTTGACTCCCAAGACTTGTCCAGGAATCAGTTTTACTCATGTCTAAGAATCAAATTTATTCTCAAAGGATGATGTTTTGCTATCATTAAGAGCATTCAGAAGGATATATCACAGCTCCAAAGACAGTTTCTGAGCTCCTTGAGGGCAGAGGGGTTGCATTCATTTCTGTATATCCAGTACCAGTCCTGGTGCAGGGTGGGCGCTCAGTGAGCTGTAGAAACACTGAAAAACACATTAAAGAACAGCTACTACTACTCCTTGGGCCTTAGCATTTTATGCCTTTTCCAGGACATACATGTAGCTCCATAAGAAACAAATGATAGCTCGGGCTTATTACATTTAAAAAGAATTTTTCACTTTATTCAAAATTTACAGTAGGATTTCTTAAACTGCTAAGTGCCCTGTACATACGAAATAATTCAGTTTACAAATTTCAGCATATATAGCTTTTCCAGAAAATATCTATGGTATAAAGCTGTACGTTTCTTCTCTCTTACAGTTTAAAAGTTTTGGGGGTACCTTATTTAATTTTCTGACTTAAAAACAATTACTAAATGTGCTGGGTAATGATTATAGAGAAGAAATGAGTTGTTGGGATCATACCGTTAGCAGAAGAGGTGCTGGGCCTCGAGCCCCTGTGCTCCGGCCTCCCGAAGCCAACATGCGCGTCTCCCCCACAGTTGGATCGGTCGACCCGGGAGGTGGAGCTGGGCCTTGACTATGGAACGCCCACCATGAACCTGGCCGGGCAGAGCCTGAAGTTTGAAAACGGCCAGTGGATAGCAGGTGGGCTGCATTTCCTACCATTTTGCCCAGCAAGATGGTGGAAGGAATCCTCGCCTTGTGACTGCTGCCTGTGTCCTTCCACCAGAGACAGGGGTTAGTGGAGGTGTGGACCGGAGGGAGGCCCAGCGCCTCCGGAGGCGGAACCAGCAGCTGGAGGAAGAGAACAATCTCTTGCGGCTGAAGGTGGACATCCTGCTGGACATGGTGAGGAGGGTGGTGGGGAGGGAAGCCTTGGCTTTCTCTAGGCAGGTCCACTGTGAGTCCTTTCAGCCAGCCCACACCTCTCGAGTGCCAGTTTGCTCAGGTACATTGCTGTGAATCCAAAGATACAAAACCAAATCAGACACAGTCCCCACCCTCCAGGGCTCCCAGTCTAGTGGGGAGATAGACAGTAAACATAGTGACAGTGCCTCATGGTAAGGGCAGTGATTAAAGTCTTTCCACGGCCTGGTATCCACACATGGGAGAGAGAGATTCATTCTGTCCAGTCGGGAGGATGTTGCAGGGGAAGGGATATTTGAGCTGAATGTGGAAAGATAAAGGTGGGAATGGAGGCTGGGATGAAGGCATTCAGGAAGGAGGACAGCCTGCTCCTGGCTGGGCGAGGTCCTGCACCACGCAGCCATTAGTCAGTGCCCTGCGCAGACCTGCCGACGGGCACTCTGCGTTGGCATTGGTTTCCTGTGGCTTTTAAAAACCCAACAACCTTTTGAGCCTAGGGCTGTGTGTGACGGTTGGTTGAGAGGCAGCAGAGCACACACTGCAGTGGTTAAGAGCAGGTGTCTAGAGCTAAACTGCGCAGGTCCCTGGCCCAGCTCCACCACTGGCTGTGTGACTTCAGGCAGGTTACTTAACTGCTCTGTATCTGTAAGAAACGTAGTATCTTCAGCATTAAAATGGGCGCCATAGTAGGATCTACCTCATTAGTGAGTTAATAATATAAGCAAAGCTCTTGGAATAGTGTCTTGCTCAGGAAGTGCAGCTCCTCTGTTTCACAGTAAGCTGACCTCTGGAGTCTGTGCCTCTCCATCCCTGCCTGGAGTATCTTCCACCCTCTCCTCTAAAGACCACTGAAGGATTCTGATGCGGGAAGTGGCATGCTTTTTTAAACGTTTTTATGTGAGCCACGACTCAGAAGCAACTTAGACCTTAGTCCTTTAACCTTAAAAGCGCCAATATTTGCCTTTTTCATCCCCTGAAACCTGGTGTCCTTCGCGCAGTGAGTGCCACGCAACCCTAGGTGATCAAAAATGTTGATAGAATGGATGGTGAATGTTCTTCAAGTGCTTGAGGCCCTGGGTCATCAGGAGGTTACTTTCTGCCCAGTTACCAAGGGGTTCCCGTCGTGGAGGCTGCCGGCAGCGTTAAGGGAAATGCCATGGGGCTTCTCCCAGCGCGCAGGGCTGGCCTTGCCAACCTGAAACGTAGCCCAGAAACGTCCTTCTTTATAACGGTTTGCTGCTCTACTTCCAGCTCTCTGAGACCACTGCTGAATCCCACTTAATGGAGAAGGAGCTGGATGAACTGAAGAGTGTCAGCCGGCGGAGAAAATGAAGACCCCAAAGCCACCCGTTAGGCGCACACGGGGAAACCCTTCGTCAGAAGAGGAGGGTGTGGCTGAGGGAATTTTTAACCAAACTAGTGGATTAGGTCCTGGGAGAGAGTATCATATAATGGGGCCAAAAGGCACTGGCCCCCTTAGGTTGGCAGTAGGAAGGTGACAACGTAGTGGATTCCAGGCCAGTCCTGTGCTTCACAGCACAGGGAGGCCTCCTCAGGGAGGTCTGGGGTGACGGAGACCTTTGGTGTCCTCCAGTTACTTAACACACAAACGCCCGTGGCCCAGGCTCGCGCTTATTGGACGGAGTTCATCGTATCATCCCCTCACACTGTTGTGTGTGGTGTGGCATCAGGTGTACAGAGCCTTGTTGTTAGGGGTCTCAGATAAGAAGGTCTCCTGGTTCTCTGCCCTTCAGGCCACTCTCTCCCTCCTTTAAAGAATACTTGTTCCCCAAATCCACAGCCTCCTCTGGCTTCAGCTTCTCAGCAGCAAGCACCGACCTCCCACGGCAACACTATATTTTTGTGCTACTTTCCTGTCTACCCTACTTTTTTAAATTAAATGATGTTCTATAATCTCTCTCTGGCCAAAGTGACTGAGAAAAGAAACATCAGTTCTTGAAGAAGTAAGTAATGGAGGCTGGGTTCTAAGCTTCCGATGCTCCATCCAAAGACAGAACTTTTAGGTTGTGGGGGAAGGTCACCGTTGCAGAAGAAGCATTCCAGCTTCCTGGGCACCAGCAGAGGCTGATCTGGAACAGAGCAGTCTCTCTGCTCAGATTCCCCTGCCTTCCTCTTTCGGGGTGTTGGAACTAGCCTGGACCGGGCAGGGACCGAGTGGTTGGGATGGGGTCCTGGTTTCCTGGAGTGGGAATCTGTGTCTTTGAGTGAGCTGGGCTTCTCTGGCTGGGCGAGGGAGCCAGCCAAAGGCAGTAAGAGGGAGTCGAGCTTCCAAAGTCAAGGGGGAAGGCACTGAGGGTGGGGACACAGAGCCCCAGGCTTTAGACCAGGGATGGCTACTAAGGTCAGAACACCTGTTTCCCACCTGGACAGGGCTCAGGATGTTGCTCACACTCTCATTTCCTCCTCAGCTCAGCCCTGTGGAGCAGGCCCTCTCAGTCAGCACGCCTATTGGCAGATAGGGAAGCAAACCCCAGGAGGTTCAGAAACTGGTCTAGGATCAGACAGCGGAAGTGTGGGAGCCCGCTGATTCCCAGCCCACATTGAAAGAGGGGAGCTGGGTGAGGGGCTGCCTCAAATGGAGGCTGCTGTGCGTAGGCCACCCTCAGGGCCAGCTCCATGGGGGATGGATAGAGAAGCATGATCTGTAGCCCCAGCCCATAACCTTCCTTCCTGCTAATAGGAGAGACTAATTCAGAAGACACTGGAGAAGGATGTTACGTGAGGGTGTAAACCTTCCGGTGCAGATAATAGGCGCAATTGAGTTTGCTTATTCCTAGACCAGCATCGTTAGCGACCCTTTACCCTGCGCCCTGGGTACCAGACATCTGTAGACAGTCCCCCTGACTTATGATGGTTCGACTTAACATTTGTCGACTTTATGGTGGTACAAAAGTGGTACACATTTAGTATAAACTGTACTTCGAATTTTGAATTTTGATAGTTTTCCGGGCCAGCAAAATGCAATATGATGCTCGTGATGCGAGGCAGTGGCAGTGAGCTGCAGCTCCCCATCAGCACGCAGTCACGAGGATAAACAATCAACACACTTAAAACCAGTCTGGACCCAGACAACCACTCTGTTTTTCATTTTCATTTCAGTACAGTATCCGAAAAATTACATGAGATAGTCGACACTTTTTGTAAAACAGGCTTTGTGTTAGATGATTTTGCCCGCCTGTAGGCTAATGTAAGTGTTCTGAGCCCGTGTAAGTTGGCTAAGCTACGATGTCTGGTAGGTTAGGGGTATTACATGCATTTTCGACTTATATTTTTAACTTATGATGGGTTTATTGGGACATAAACCAAAGAAGGGCTATATTTCTAATTCTCATGAGAATTTTTCAAGTTTGTTATCGTCATCCCCTGCTTTTAGATGAAGAAACAAGCCCAGCAAGGTGATACAGCTGGGAGGGAAGGAGCTAGGACTGCAACCTTTGGAGTCAGGAGGGGCACGTTTGGTTCTCATAGTGACGTGGGTCCTGGTCCCCTCTGTACCACCACTGGCACCTGAGGGGGCTGCAGCCATGTGGGACAGCTCTGCAGTGAAGGAGGACTTGTATTTGGGGTGATGAGGGAAGCAAGCCATTGGTGAGTTTCAGCAGAGGAATGCTCTGATTGACTTAAAAAGATCCCTCTGGCTTCTGTGGGGTCAGAACAGACTGAAGAGCTCAAGGCTGGGACCAGGGAAGTGGCAGCAGAGGAGGTGAAGTGGGCAAATTCTAGGCAGGAATTGAAGGTGGAGCCCACCATCAAATTGTAAGTTTGCTGATGGATGTGGTGTGTGATCTGAGTCAAGGATAATCCTATTAATGAAAATTTGTAAGAAATAGGAAAAAGAATCAGCTATATGTCACCACCCTAACCTTTGTTGGTTTATTCCCCCCCGCACTGAAATGCTACGTACTTTCAGGAATTCCCTGGAGGTCCAGTTGTTAGGACTCTGCGCTTTCACTGCTGAGGACCCAGGTTCAATCCCTGGTCAGGGAGCTAAGATCCTGAAAGCTGGGCGGTGTGGCCAAAAAAAAGAAAAAAAAATGCTACATACTGTAAAGATTTACCTTTTTGTCCGATACATCTATTAGGTTCTGCCTAAAATACTTCCTCCTCAAAGCCTTTATTGACCAAGTCTACTACTTCTGGGGGCACTCAAGTAAGTAATGCTGTCTACTTGACATTATCATTTGTAATCACTACAGCGGTTTTGTAAATTTCTGAGCTGAGTGTCAGATAAGGGAAGAACTGTTACTGAAGAGCTGAGATTGAAAGTTCTGCGGGTGTGAGGGAGGGAGTGCAAAAAAATCAGAGGAAATCTTAACAGTTTGAGGCTTAACAAGGGGATCCATATGCACAATTGTACAGAAATGGGCTAATGTGTATGTTTTATTGGGGGGGAGTACTTACAGCTTTTGTAAAATTCTCAAAGGGATCTACGCCCCACACCGAACCGAACTGAATTAGGAACTACTATATTACCAGTTTCACATTCTGACACGACAGGAACAGTAAAGGTGGAAACCATGGACTTGAGGGATAGGGAATGAGAGGAGCTGGGGGGGGGGGTGTTTCTAGAACACCTCATCATCATCTAGATGGCAGAGTCAGCTTTGTGCCCAGCATGAGACATTAGCACTTACTTGATGGCACCCTTACTTGTGCCTCGATTGAGGCCCCTGGGCTGCCATCAATCTTACCATATGTCTTCTTTGCTGCCACTGAGCATTTCCCCTCGAAACCTTCAGTGAAGGTTTCCCTTCTTCATCTCCAGCAGCTCCTCCTCGAATCTCTTGGATTTGGGGGAAGGAGGTGCCCCCTCCCCGCCCCTTTGGGGGATTTTTGGGGGAATAGTTGTTCTGTTCTCTTTTTTTTTTGCTTTTAATTAAATTGTTTTATGTGGCAAAACGCATAACATAAAATCTACCATCTTAACTATTTTAAAGCAGTTAAGTAATGTTAGTACACTCATTCTGTTGTACAGCCATCACCACCACCCATCTCCATAACTGCTCATCTTGTAAAGCTGAAGCTGTTGTATACCCATCGAAAACGAACTCCCCATCTCCTCCTCCCTGCCAGCCCCTGGCAACCACCATTCTACTTTCTGTCTATGATTTTGACTAAGTAACCCCTGACCTGTCTGATTCCACAGGGCTCTGTCTTTCTCACTTTGCCTTTTCTGGATCATCACATCTATTCCTAAGGTTTGAATACTCTGCATGGCATGATTCCCAATATTTTTTCTTATCCTTGGACAATTTTATAAATATTGAAAGAGATCTTTCAGCCTTAAACATGGATTTTTAAAAAAAATCATGTACTGTTTGTGAATATAAACAAAATTAATTGGTCAAAGTTTTCCAAAAACTTCTTCATATTAGCATCGTGACTTTCCACTTGGAGTTGTCGATGGAAAAAAAAAAAGATTAATCAGTCAATCTAAGAAAGAAATGGAGGCTTTTATTTGAGCCAAATTGAGGATTATAACCTGGAGAAAGCCTCTCAGAAAGCTCTGAGAATTTTTCCATCTGTTAGAGGTCAAAGCACAGTTACATAAGTTTTTGAGACAGAGTGCTATATGTTAAATGACGTATTATTGACAGTTTACACAATCCAGATCTATATGTACACAGGGAGTAGTGGGTCATGGGTCATCATGGCCTTTTACAAGAAGGAAGGTTATCTCCTAAGGAGGTCTGGTTAATGCAGGTGCACAATACACACTAAAGGGGAGGGAGGAGGCCCAAACAGGCAAAGAAAGATTTTATGTTTAAATTTTTCTTGTCTTGCCATAAAATATGAATTTTATTTCATCAGAGCCAATGATGTCTGTAGTTTCCACATAAGACTGCCTTCTCTACCCTTCAAGAGTGTTGGTCTAGGGGCTTCCCTGGTGGTGCAGTGGTTGAGAATCTGCCTGCTAATGCAGGAGACACGGGTTCGAGCCCTGGTCTGGGAGGATCCTACATGCCGCGGAGCAACTAGGCCCGTGAGCCACAACGACTGAGCCTGCACGTCTGGAGCCTGTGCTCCGCAGTAGGAGAGGCCGCGATAGTGAGAGGCCAGCGCGCCGCGATGAACAGGGGCCCCCGCTTGCCACAACTAGAGAAAGCCCTCGCACAGAAACGAAGACCCAACACAGCTAAAATAAATAATTTTTTTTAAACAAAGAGTGTTGGTCTTCCAGCATTTCTTAAAAGAGCCCATAAGAGAATCAAAAGCCATTGGCATTTGATTGCCCTTGCATTTATGTAGAGCTAGCCTGTTACTAACTGGTTCAGCTGCTCACTGCTCAAAAGCCAATACTCAGACAAGTGTTGGTTGGAAAAGAAAGCTTGCTTTATTCAGGAGGTCAGCAACCTGGGGAGAAGGCGGACTCCAAAGATTCTGGGAGAATCATTTGCGGAGAGGGTCAGAGTCTTCCTTATCTTCCACTGTGTGCAGACTTTCTTCTGATTGGTTGGTGGTGAGGTAACAGGGCGGTGCTGCAGGAATCTTGCTCTCAGCCTGAGTTTACCATCCTCCACCTGCGTGGGGTCCTTAGTTCCTGCAGAAGAACCCAAAGGTTATGTATATCTCTTGAGGAACCAGGATTGCTGCACTGTTTCTTGACGGCTCTTCCTTTGTTTCTGCTTTCCCTCCCTTCCCTGATTAGCAACTGTTTGAACCTGCCCTTTGGAACTCAGGGAAGGTCAGGGAAGCTGAAAGAAGCCGATTTCCTACAAACAAGAAACAGGGACAGGGAAAGGATTTGTACCCGGGAGGGACCCACAGGATCCTGCTTGGTTTCAAGCCTACTTTAAAAAAAAATTTAAATACATGCAAAAAGTATAATTCATAAATGTACAGCCTGACAAATTATCCAAAATGGGCATACCCATGTAAACACCACACACGTCAAGAAATAGAACTTTACCAGCACCCCAGAAACTCTCCTGCCTTCCCAAACATTACCTCCTCTTCCTCCTCAAAGGGAATCACTACCTTTCTCACCATAGATTGGTTTTGCCTGTCTTTTAACTTTACCTAATGGAATCAGACAGTAGGTACCCTTTTGTGACATGAAGACTTTTTGTAGTTAGAGCTGCCCTGTCCAAAGATAAAGAGGACTGAGGGCTCTATCTGGAGAAAGTGCAAACCCCGCCCCCCCTCCCCGGAATATGTAAACACGGGACAAGTCTCTCAAGTATCAGATAAGGATCAGGACTGTCCTGTCCTGAGATTCTTCGGTTCCATGGTCAGTTGTCTAAAGAGGTATATCAAACTACCCTTGTATTAATAACTTGTGGGACACATTATAAAAAGGAGCATTTTCATCCATCATATGAAAATATGGATAATACCTAATGCTGGGGAGGGTGTGGAGAAAAGGACACTTCCATTTGCTATTGTGAAAGTATGTGATATAATAATTCCGAGGGCAATTAGCTAATACCTACCAAAATTTTAAATGTTCATACGTTTTGGCCAGCAAACCCACATCTTGAAATCCATCCTCCAGAAATACTTGCAGCAACCCTGTACTGTGCCTCAATCTCCTCATTTCTAAAATGGGGACAATAGGAACTTCCCTGGTAGTCCAGTGGTTAAGACTTGAGGCTCCCAATGCAGTGGGCACTGGTTCCATCCCTGGTTGGGGAACTAAGTTCCTGCATGCGGCATGGCCCGGCCAAAAAAAATGGGGATAGTAGCACCTCAGTGGGTTGATGCAAAGATTAAATGAGCGCCCCTCCCACCCCCGCCCTTCGCACGCACAAACAGTGCCTGGTACACTCTCGCCCTTGTTTTAGTACATTGGGACTGTTTACTTGACGTTTTCCCAGAAGACCAATACATCTCCAAATCTCTAATTTGCTCCTACCAAACACAGCCCTCAGGGAAATGAAACTGGATTCGTGTTTGTCTACGTGCGATCTCTGGGAGGCTTGTTAAAATGCAGATTTTCGGGCTCACCCTAAGCCCACAGAACAGAATTAACAGCTGACGCACCCCGATTCAGGGCTTTAATAAGTTTCCCACGTGTCTCACGTTCTCCGACCTCCCGGCCGCCCTTTGCTGAAGGCCGGTGAAGCCTGCCTACCAGAGGGCGGCGCTCTTCCCCAGCTCTCCAGCCTCCGGCTCCCGGAAGGGCGGCTCTGTCCGCCGTCGGCGCCGCACTCGCCTCTTCTCTTCCGCTTCCGGTGTTCCCCACAGCCATGGCTGCCGCCGCCGCCGCCGCCGCCGCCGCCGCCGCGGGCCCTGGGGCGCCGCTCTCCCCGGACGAATTGCTTCCGAAAGGCGATGCCGAGAAGCCTGAGGAGGAGCTGGAGGAGGAAGACGACGAGGAGGTACTGGGCACTGCGGGGCGGAGCGGGGCTGGGAGGGTGCGGGCGGGGAGCGGGGGTGGGGGCTCCGCGTGCTGCAGGAGCGGGACGAAGGCGCGTCGCGGAGCCTGGAGAGGTCCGAGCAGAGGCGTCTCCGGGAGGCGGGGTGAGGCTCCGCTGTGGCCGGGGTGCCCTAGCTCCAGGAGACCGGCATGTCCCGGCGTCGGGGGGTGGTTACCGCTGCTTCGGCCCATATCCGCGCCTCCTCCACCACAGTTAGATGAGACTCTGTCGGAGAGACTGTGGGGTCTGACGGAGATGTTCCCCGAGAGAGTCCGGTCCGCGGCTGGAGCCACTTTTGATCTCTCCCTCTTCGTGGCTCAAAAAATGTACAGGTAAGGGACGAGGGCAAAGACCTTGGGGTGTGCCTGGGGTGACTGAGGTGCCCTGAATGAACACGGGCTTTGGGAGCCGCAGACCTGGGTTGGAGGCCAGCCCGCCAGCTAGATCACTGAGTGACCTTGGACTGGTGCTACTTTAACCTTTCTTGGTCTCTATATCCTCGTCTGTAAAGTGAGGATTCTTATTGGGCAGGGTCGTTGTGAGGATCACCTGAGATCATGTGATATAATTAATGTACAAGCAGCACTGTGAGAACTCAGGAGACTGTTCAGACTACTCTCACTAGACGTACAGGCCCTAGAGCTGCTCCTCCTGTTTCCGGTAGGAGTACAGCGCAAGAGTCGGGTAGGACACGCCTACCAAGAACACTGGAATGTGCAGGGCGAGAGATTTGGCTACTGGTGAGTTCTTGGTGAAGCTGTGTATTTTTGTCTTGCCGTCGGGCTCATGCTCCCTCCGCAGGTTTTCCAGGGCAGCCTTGTGGATTGGAACTACTTCCTTCATGATCCTGGTTCTTCCGGTCGTCTTTGAGACTGAGAAGCTGCAGATGGAGCAACAGCAGCAGCTGCAGCAGCGGCAGGTGAGCCCAGACCCTGGGCTTGTTGCCAGTAGTGGAGACATAAGTTGTCTGTTCCTCCGGCACCTAGGTAGGGCGGTTAGTGTGCCGGGAGGGATTGGGATCCGGCCCACCCTCCTTTAGGTGTCTGACTGTGCCCTCAGCATTGTTTTCATAGACCTTGTCTGCCTGGATGGGTATGATGGAAATGAGAGCCCTTACACCCCTCCTTTTCTTTTCCAGATACTTCTAGGGCCTAATACAGGGCTGTCAGGAGGAATGCCTGGGGCTCTACCCTCACTTCCTGGAAAGATCTAGATTGTTACTGCTATGTTTGGCCTGTCTTGGTGGGAGAAGTTTGAAAATTCAATAGTGTTTGAACTGCTGAGTATTGGGGTTTTTTTTATTTTTATTTTTTGAACTTTGGCACATTGATTTATCTAAACCTGGTGGGGAGAATTCTCCCCACATTGTCTCATGGAGAGACTCCTCACTTGCAACTGTGCCCTCCATGCTCTGCTGACTTATTTCTTCTGTCCTCACTCTGATACCAGAGTGCAGCAATGCATATGGTTACTCCAGCTCCGGCCATCCCACCCCTTTCACGAAGTTACTTCTGACGGAAGAGCTCCTCACTGTCCCGTTGTGGGGCAGGAACTGATGCCGTCGGGAAGGATGTGCCCCTGACCATGAACGATTGTTCGGTTTTTAAGAATGGGGATGTTGGGGAGGGACGTGCACGCGAGATAGAATGCATTACAGCTGTGCTGTGAATTTCTATGTTGGAAAGGATGGAGAGGGCTGGCAACAGCTTCAACCACAACGTGGGGACTGTGGAGGACAGAGCAGGAGCTCATTTCCTCTGCATATTTCGGCTGTTAGACGTGTGTGTGTCTAAAAGAGAAAAAGAAGTCAGTGCTCACTTTTTCTATTTAAATATTAAAAAATGATTCCAACCAAAAATGTCTTCCAAGTGCTCGTCATACATACCTTAAAATTATTTAGACCATTTTAGAAGGGCAAAGAAAACAGCCCCTCACATTTTCTCTCACCTGAGCCAGCACCACCGTTTAATACTGACTGATCCCTTAGGCCCAGGTCAGTTAAATTCCCAGAGGTAAAAAAAAATCCGTCTTTGACCAAGAACCTCTCTGAGCTCAAGCAATCGGTTTCAGATCCACCAGCAAAGGATTGGGTCCATGTACTTGCACAGTCTACAATGACATTATACAGTTATAAAGGGGGAATTCCCTGGTGGTCCAGTAGTTAGGACTGTGCTTCCACTGCAGGCAACACGGGTTCGATCCCTGTTTGGGGAACTAAGATCCCACATGCTGTGAAGCTCGGCCAAAGGAAAAAAGAAAGAAAAAATAATTATAAAGAACTTGCAAAGAATGACATAGTATTGCTATCTAGTCTGGGGATAGGAAGGTTGCAAATAGAACATCTTGGGTTTGTTCTTTTTGAAAATACAGTTGACCCTTGAACAGCACGGGGTTAGGGGAACTGACCCTCCTTGCAGTCAAAAGCCTGTGCATTTCTTTTAAAAATCATTGGCCCTCTGTGTGTCTGCTGTCCAACCAATCACAGTTCATGTGGCACTGTAGTATTTCTTGAAAAAAGTTCACGTGTAAGTGGACCCCCCGAGTTCAAACCTGTGCTATTTGAGGATCAATTGTAATTGCTGATGAGCTATTGACTGTGAATCCAGCTGTAGCCCTATCTTTGAACTTTGTGATTTTTCCATTTCACACACATTTTTATTGGCATTGTGCTAGTAACAATACTAAGTCCTTTATGTGGGTTGCTGGAACTATACTATACAATTTAGGAGGTGGTAGTATTCTCATTTTACAGAAGAGGAAAACAGTCCCAGAAAGGTTAAGTGATCTGTTCCAGGCTGAATAGAAAATGCCTGATCTGAATTCAAATCTAGTCAGTTTGGCTCGGAATCCTGCTATGTACTTGGTGCTGGGGCCTCCCAGGTCCTCTGTGTAAATACATAATCTTCCACCTGTTAACCAGGGAAGAACAGTCACTTGTCAGTAAAGAAAACTTGTACTTAAGATCAGGGTTAGGGTTCTTCATGTTGTGGAGCCTAGTTTTTACAAATTAAGTCGAAAAGTGTCTCGGGCTTTTTCTGAATCAAGTCCTACTTGGTGAGTATTTTGTCTGGATTTTTGAAGTGAGAGGTCTGGCCAAAGCACAGTATGTCTCTAAAAGATGACTTATGGTGGTAGTGAATTCCTTCCAAAGCAGCATCATACTAAACTACACTTTTTTTAATGTACATAATTATAGAATTCAGACAGATGAAATTTATGTATGGAGTTTTCCATTTTTAATATTTGGTTAAACAAAATACATCTTTTGTAAACAAACCCAGCACAAGGCCAACAAAAAGGAATAAAAGCAAGAAAAACAAAAAGCCTAGGGTTGCCCCTTACTGGGCATCAGGGTCAGGCCTGCCCCCTTTCTTAAAGGAAGTGGGGCTTTTTGCCCTTGGGCATCAGCATAGGTCCCTGTTCCTAAGCACCAGAATTGGATATGAACAGAGAAACCAGCCCTGAAATGTTTAAGCGTCTTTGCATATATCCCACTGGCTCATGGACTCCAAGTGCATGGGGACTCCTTTGAAGTGCCATTTGCACAGGCCCAAGCAGATTGGTGGCGAGGAGTTTCCTTCTCCCAGGAAATGGCTTACATCACTGACAGTGCCAATGGACCCAAGGTCCTGCTTGTGACAATGAGCAAGGTTGGCTGTAACTTCTGGCTGGTGGTGGTTGGAATGTCATTGTGCGGGGGTGAAGAGCTCCCTGTGGTGCCAAGCAGGTCTGCTGTGGAAAATGGTGCAGAAGACAATGCGGCCACTTGCTGAGAGGGTGTAACGCAGTTGCCGCTTGGTGGCCTCTGTTACTCAGCAGAAAAAATGGCCTTGTTGGATTGAAGATACATGTGCAGAAAAAGTGCTGGTGTAAACATGCACTCCAGTCACAGTGGGGAGAAAGCCTCAGCTTCATCCCGTTAAGCTTGCTCAGGCTGGACATGCAAGCCCCAGGCTGGCTCTGCTATTGGAGAGGTCTGGCCAGTGGGGCAGCTCTCAGACCTGCCAAAACCACTGACCTGTGAGGGCTGGACAGGCCATCCTTGCCTGCCCACCTGCCCTGAGACAACCACAGCCACTGTGGTGACAGGCGGTGTAGTATGACCCTTACTTCTCCTTTTGTTTTCCCAAGTTACGGGGAGAAAAGTGGCCTACAACTATTTAAAGAGGTAGGGGGCAGGTCCATTCTCAGTTGATCTGTAAAGGAAGCTACAGAGATGACAAAGCGTAACGCACATATCCACCCAATGTGAGGGCTCTGCTTCTTGTCACTACAGTGACTCCAAGCCTAGGACTTCTACCCATTCTAGCTGCTCCAAGTCTCTGAAGGCTTATCTTCCCAATACTTTCCTTGCCCAACTCTGTCTCAAACTAGTAGAATTTGATGTCAAAGGCAGTCTTATTTTTTTCCTGATTTCTGCCAGAGTGGGTCAGCTGGGAAAACTGCCCTTTTGCCTATCTTGTGCCTCAAAGCCTCCTAAACCAGTGCAATGCAGTGAAGTGGGAGGGATGATGCTGGAGTGAGGCGGACAGGCTGTCCATGCCTGCCCCGGCCTGGTTCTGGCCACATCCTCTTAGGTATCTAGCTCACCCTGTCACACTAGAATATCGCAGGATTCAACCGCCTGGCATGGAATATTAGAGAACTTTTCATTATAAAACTCCAAGGATGGCCATAAACCACTCTTAAAAACGGGGTAAGGGCGGCATTAAGGGTTGGAGACAGCATGCTGTACTGCTGCTGCAGTTTTGGAGATGGTTTCCTGAGAGGCCTTTTTGCTCTAAGTCCTTCAAACCCGTCAGCATGGGCTTTGCCTGTACTGTGTCTTCAGACCCACTGGTTGCCAGGAAAGGGGAAGTGAAGGCAGCATCTCCAGGTGAGTCAGAGCAGCAGTGAACTCCAGCAGAGCCTCTGGCAAGTCCTCAGAGAAACGGGGAAATAAGCTAAGACCCACCTTTCTTTCTCCTCTCTTAAATAAAACAAAAGTCTTCCATAGCTTGCCTTAAGCACACAGAGCTCCTACTTTCCTTTCCCAGAACAAGTAACGCTGGTTCGTTCTGTAACAGTCTACACGTCTGTCCTATTGCACTGTCAAATGTGAGGGGAAAAACCCGATGAGATGTTTGGGGACGTGGCAAGGGCAGACCCACTGTAGAGGCCACAGCACATCACAGAGGATTTCGGGGGTTGAGGTGAGGGAAGGCTGGGTAGAACTGTGTTACACATCAGCCCTCCAACTCTGATGGGCCTCCACCTCTTCTGGTACCACCAGCAGGAGTTCACAGTTCTTTCCTCGCAAATGATGTTTTAAAAATTTCCTACAGGAAAAAAGGGTAGATGAAAGAGAAAATGAAAATACTAGTAAAATTGCAAACTCCAGTCTTGGGGCCACATGTTCGCCAGACAGGACCCTTGTTATTTATACCCTTGGCTGCCCTAAACACACTCTAGTAGTGATCTGTTCTTGGAGGAGTCCACATTTGGTTACCCCTCAATCTGTCCAGTTAAATTTCCAATCTGAATTTTTGCTCATCCTCATATGTTACTGCCAACAGTAGCCAGTTCTGTGAGGAACAGAGCCCAAAGTACTCTAAAGGACTTATAATTGTAAAAAAAAAAATTAAGAAGAAGGAGGAGTTTCTTCTTTGGTTCCAGGGAAATTTAGCCCCCTCTGGCCCAAATGTTTGCCTTCCTTTCACTGAACTGGCAGCTATACTGTCAAGTTGGAGAATGTTACAATGCCAGTCCCGCCAGACTAGGAAGCCAGCATCCCAGGTAATGGGACTTCTCTACCAATGGGATTTAACGTCTTCATGGGCCATCGAAGATTCAGGTCTTTTTAAAGTCTGAAACCCTATGATTCTAAGTGACAATAAGGAGAGGACCCAAGGAACTAGGAATTTCATTTCCTTTGTCCAAAGATAAGCTCAACTTGCCACTACATCAGCCACACAGGTACCTGAGCTCGCCCTCGCCTCCAATCCATTCGGGCATCTTCAGTTTGGAGTCGAGGTTGTAGTAGGCACCTCCCACCTCTCGAACACAGATCCAGTGCTGCCTTTTGAGTGGCAACTTCAGTGGACCCCAACACAGGCTGGAGGGCAGATTCATGATGAAGCCCATAACGTTAGTGAGAGCAATGGCGCCGACATCCCTGCAGAACAGAAACGGTGTCGGGCTCTGCAGCAGCCAACTCCCCCGGATTCCCCGGCGGTAACACCACCACTGGCCACCTCCCCGGCTGAATGCCAGTTCTCATCAAGTCAAGCCTGGTTCAATTACCTGCGCTTGTCCCACCAAACAGCTTCATAGCCTTTGGTTTGAAGTGCTGCCATAATGACGTTCACATCGTAGTTCCCATTTCCCAGCATGCTCTTCTTGTGGGGGGTCACCATGGTGTTTGGAGACAACCTGCAAATGTGAAAGGAGGAAAGCTGAGACTTGCTGGTCAACCTAACCCCTCCTGGCCCTGCACTGGCAGGGACAAAAGAGTACTTTACACCACTGCCCCTGGAAGCTTGTTTCCTCCCATTCAAGTAAACGTAACAAGTTTTTTCCAAAGTATTTTGAAGTCTGGGCTCCTGCTTCCCTAGGGATTACCTTTCCTTTTATGAAAAACAATAATTCAGTAGCAGTGGGGCCTATTTGCCTGCCATTTAGAAAGTGTGTCTCCAGTGAATTCAATGGATACAGAGAATGTTCCACGAAGGAGTCTCATCTATGAAATCCCCAGTCTTCCCATTTCTGCAGTCTTCTTCCTTGCTGATCTTCTTGCCTTGATACAGCCTTTTGTTTAACATTAAAAATAGTATTTGATAGTTTGATTGCATGGGTAGTATTTCTTACTCTCATTTCTTACACTTTAAATGCTTTCTGTTTAAGGCTTGCATACTTGGTAATCATCAATCATTAAATACTCAAAGGCCTACAGGGGCTCAGACAGGTAACATAAATGTATGAACTGGGGCCACATAAGGCAATATAAAGTAGTAAGGCCCATATTAAACTGAAATTCATGAACCACCTAAAGGTATTCTGAATATACACGTGTGTAAAATACCTGAATTAAAAAAAACAAACAAACACAAATTGGAAAAAAATTTTGTACCAGATAAACAAAACTCAACTGCAGTGTGGTTTGCTCACTGGCTTTAAGCCACCTTTGCCCAGGCCTCTTTAGCCACTCCTCCATCTCATGACAAGGTCAGTTCTGAAGGCATTCCCAATCCTATTAATTTGCTTTCATAGGCGGCGCAGGCCGGGACCTGAGGAAAGGCCATCTTGAAGGAAGGGGCAGCATGCCTTTCACCTCTGTGTGAAGGGGAGGAAGGGAAATGACGTGAGTTCCTCAGGAATAAAAGTGGAGAGCGGATGTCTAGGAGGTTGCTAAATGCCATCTCCAGGAGAGAATCAGATCTTTAGGTCAACTCTAAAAACTTAAGAAATCTTATACTCTATATACAGCAACCATACTGATATTTTTCCAACATAAAACATACTCCTGCCACTACTTAAACCCTCCAAGGCTCCCAAAGCACTTAAATATGATCTAAACTACTTCCTCTGGCCTGCAAGGCCCTTAGGATTCTGCTGACCTCATCCCTACCTCTTAGCACAAACACCTTCTCTCTGCAGTCTGAACACACAGAGCTCCTTCTCACTGGAGGGCCTTTGCACTCACTGTTCCCGCTGTCTGGAATCCTCTTCCCCTAGATCTCCACTTGCTCTGCTCCTCATTTTTTGGGTCTCAAGTGTTATTGCCCTAGAGGCCTTTTCTGACCACCCAACCTTACGTTTCTCCCAGTCATTTCCTCTTACATCCACCTGCTTTAATTTAATTATAGCTCGTGTTACTACTGGACATGTTTTCTGACTTGCGTGTTTTCCCACACTAGAAAGACAGCAGGGGCCTTCTCTACCCATCACCAGACCTCAAAGAATACCTGGCACGTGATAGGTGCTCGAGGGACGTTTGTTGAAACGTTTTCCATGTTTATTTTGTTTTCCCTCTCTCTTGCCCTGTAAATATTAGCAGACCCTTAAAATAATAAGGGCTTATATGCTAGCCTCCAGAGTTAGCAAAGAAGGGGATCTGAGGACACTAAACTCCACTCTGCAACCAAACTTTGTTTTACCTGTGACAATAAATACCGTTTAGTGAAAACTTCTCTGCCATGCCTGATGATAGATGCTTTCATATATGTATCTCATTTAATCCTCACAATAAACCCATAAGAAGGTATGAATTATTACCATTTTATGGGTTTAGAAACTGAAGTTTGGTGATTTAAAATGACTAGCCCATGATCACTTCCCTTATAGATGACAGAACTAGGATTCAAACTCGGGTTTGTTTGAATCCAAAGTTCTGCTTGCTGTCTTACGGCAAGGACTCATGAATCAGAGTGGCTGGTGGCGGTGGGCTGATAAGAGGAAAGGCCAGCTGAGTCCCTTGGCCTGGGCCTAAAATGTAGCTTAACAGGACAAAGGCTCTCAATGGGTTCTTGGGCACTTGGATTAAATGAGAAAGCATATGAAAGTCTATCTCAAGATATATCAAGTTGCTCTCCCTTCACCAGCTTTTCAGTAGCTTCTCAATACCTTCAGAGAAGTCTCCAGACAGTAGACGCATGAAGGTTCCAGCAAAGAAACTGCTGAGTCCTCCATCTCTTTCACCATCTAACTCCCTACCAAGCTCAAACCTTAGTGCTGCGTTTCCCCGCAATGCGCTCCTCAGAGGATCACAGAGGCATTTAATACAATAGCTGAATGAATCAAGCAAACAGGTTTCCTACAGGTTTTCTTGAAGCCCCTAATATGCTAATATTTACCTTGAGTCTCAGGGAGAGGGTGTACAAAAGGTTTCAGCTCCCAAACAGGTTTGACCACACATTTTTTTTGAGGTGCACCTTCTAGGGCTAGTGTTCCGAGTGTCTCTTCTCCTTGTCCTACATCAATCTCAGATTCAAATCCTTGCCTGTCTATTCCTACTCTCTCCCCTAACTGGAGGCTCCTCACCTCACACCTGGATTTAAAAAAATTTTTTTTTAATCTTTTGGCTGCACCATGCAACATGCGGGATCTTAGTTCCCCGACCAGGCATCGAGCCCTCGTCCCCTGTATTGGAAGCGTCTTAACCACTGGACCACCAGAGAAGTCCCACACCTGGATTTTTTGACACAGGTTCCTAAATTGACCTCCTTGCTTCCAAATGCTCCTTCCACCTATTCAGCCTTTATGTTCCTGCCACCTTCACCAAGGTATCATTTCACTCGCTTACATAAGAACTGTCAGTGGAGCCAGTTGCCTGGTTGGCCAACTCCAACCCTCCCAGCCCCACTTGACCTGCTGTTTCCCTTTCATTGGGCTTAGTGTACTTCAGGCACCATGACCATGTGGCCTCTCTTCTTTTATCCTAGTTCTTGTTTCAAGCTAAATCCTAAAGCTTCTTCAAGCTCAACCTAACATCCTACCTCTTCCATGGAATCCTTCCTGGCTCCAGGGCAGTAGAAAAAGGAGGGAGATCAGGAGGACCACACACATCTGAGTTCACATCCAAGCAGAATCAATATCAATTCTGAGATTTAGTCTCCATGCCTGTTAGCTTCTCTGTAAAAATGGGAATGATTCCTATCTTATAGGACCACTGAAGAATTCATTTATTTTATACGTGTCCAACAAAATAGTAAATTCCCGAAGCAAAGGGGATGACTCATCTCCTCTGTATCTCTCACAGCTGGGCAATGGCAACTGCATAACCGTGTGTCTGTCAAACCAATCAATATAGGAAATGCTAAGAATGGTTTCCATCTCACTCCTAGAAGAGTGGCCATTTGAGTAAGTGGGATCCATCCAGTGTGCCCATTATACCAGTGCTTGTTTTTACTTTGACAATAATCAAGTGCCCACTGTGTTAGCTATTTTTATGAGATTTATCACTTAATCCTTCCAACAATCTTGAGATAGAAATTAACCCCGTAGTGTAAGTAAGGAAGCTGAGGTACAAAGAGGTTATGGTGACTTGTACAGTCATATACAGCTAGTGAGTGGCAGAGCTAGGATTCTACCTCTAAACCTAAAGCTACAATGAACAGTCTCCTGGATATTTCAACACACTGATCCCACTGAATTCCATGGGAATTCTACTCTGTCCCAGTGGAATGTTTTCTTGAGACTCCTCGGCAAACTCCTATTCAGGACTGTCTTAATTATTTCCACGGAAATTCTGGACTGTACGCTAGCCTCTCATTTTTGTCACCATAGGCAGAGGTTAGAGCCATAAGATTTGAAGTGATCTACAACTGAGAAGATGGGTTCTAGTCCAGGTCTCTCCACTGATGTCTGTGCCCTCAGTTAAGTCTCTGGTCCTCTCTTATAGTTACCACTGTGTCTGGCTAAGGTGATGTTTCAGGTTTGAATGAAAAGGAGATGTGGAAACATGTCATCAAGATTCCTTTTTTCCCTTAATTTTTTCCTTTTTATAAGTTCTGAGGTGTGACCTTAGAAAATATGGCTCAGAACTTCCTAATGTGTTTTTAAATTATTAAATACATAAAGCACAGCTTAAATACATAAAGCACAGATCACAGCGCCAGGCACACAAAAGTACTCTGTAGGTGCTGGCGATGGTGATGACGAGAAGGAGTCTGCCCGGCCCTTGGATGAGAAAATTTAAATCTCTAGAGGTTAACACTCAACAACACCTTTTCTCCATTTACAACCGCCATACCTTTAAAGGTGGCCCCTTCCTTTAAATGTGTGCTCAGGGACTTTTTAATGGGGAGGCAGGAGGGCTTCTCTGTGGTAGAGGATGTTCACCAGTATCTATAATCTCTTATAGTCTGACCTTTTCTCCAATTGCAGTTGTTCATCCTTTTCAAACCGATGATCTCTTTTTGACCACTATCTTCAAATCCTGGATTGAGCCTGTCACACCTGACTCCTCTCTTGCCTGTTCCTGTGTTGCTGCCGAGTCATTAGCTTAGTCCTGTCTAAATTCCTATTCATTTCTATTCCAACCATGAGTCATCTCATACCCACAACTGCATTGTAACTCCACCCTGCTTTTGTATTCTGTCTGGCTAAAATTCAACTGCTAGAATGAACTTCCTCTCAACAAATGGCATTAATCAAAAATTGTGTCCCATTTCTACCATTCATCAGCCACATCTTCAAAACAGCATAGAACTTAAGATCTGGGAATTAAAAATTATCTAGTTAACATTACTGCCAACGTTACTCTTCTTTTCTGTTAAAATCCAAATACATTATCTTTCTCCCTTTAGATTGCTCTGAGTTCCATGGTTCTAAATTCACTTCAGTCTTTTCTCAAGGCCGGGTCAATGGACGGTTCTAAGACATACTTCTCAGCAGCTGAGTCTTGTTCAGCTTGTTTTCTTTACAGTGTGTAGTGGTGCCTGGCATACTGAAGGCAGCTAGTAAATGTTTCTCGTTTAAAAAATTCTATCTCCTCTCCCTCACCTCTCCTCCCTTTCACACTTCTTTGTTTCTATCTATCCACACCGAATCTTCCCATATTAAATACTCCATACAGAATTCCACCTCTGGAGTGGTAGGGTACATGTATTCTCATATGTACTGGTCTGCTGTTACTCTGAGGTGGATCTTGTGCTGATAGGTACCTGGGGGAATGTAGTACAACTTGCTAAAGCTTCAAAAGCCAGGAATAGAACTTTGGTTCCATGTGAGTGTTTAGCAAATATTTAGCATTCTTTCATTCAGGGAAAACATAGCTGAAAAAGTCCTGCTATTATCCACAAACAGCTTATAGTCCACATCTTCAAACCCAGGCCCAACTTCCTAGCAGGGTGAACAGCTACGGATGATGTCATTGCTCTGAGACGCCTTCCCAATACTCAGGAAGTAGCAGAGCAGATCGGAAAGCAGGCCCTCCATTCACAAAGCTTGGGACCAAATCCTACAACGAATAGCTCTGTGAACTCTGTTCCCTCATCTGGAAAGATGAAAAATAACAGGATCTACCTTTTTTTTTTTTTTTGGCCGCACAGCATGTGGGATGTTATCTCCCTGACCAGGGATCCAACCGGTGCCCCCTGCAGTGGAAGTGCGGAGTCTTACCCACTGGACCGCCAAGGAAGTCCCAGGATCTACCCTTAAGATTGGTGTCAGGAGTGAGTGAACACAAGGAACGCACTCAGAACAGTGCTTTGCACAGAGTGTTCATCTGTGTTAGTGATCACCATCATGTCAGGTCCAGGCCAAATTTAGAGAAGTGGAAAACTTCTGAATGGACACACCGAGTCTTGGAATTGACATTGACTAGTGAGTGAAACTGGGCAAATTGCTTAAATGGAAACCTAGTTTCTCAGGATCACTGCTGATAAGGTTGTTGCAGGGCTGTCACAGAGTACCGAGTACCAAGCAAGTTCAAGGACTCACTGTCAGTCTTTTTCTTCTCCCTAGACTTCGATTAGGAAATAATCTGAAAATATCCAATTAGGAGAAGAAGATATATTAATGGCTGCCAAAAGGAAGCAGTCTAATGGACTGGCCTCCTTTCTGCTTTCAGCTACACGACCTAGCAATCTGAGACAAGTTATCTCACCTCCCAGGGCCCTGTTTCCTGAGAAGAGTTAATTCTACTTGCCAGATGATGGCCATGACGCAAAGGACACATCTGCCCTGCTAAGGCATTACTATGGTTATTACTGACACTGGAAAATAATTACTCTCATTACAATTTTGTCAGCACACTGGGATTAACATTCTTTTAAGAGAGGGCCTACGGTTCTTTCAGGGTAAGTGGTCCATACCTATGCTTCATAAATCACCCCAAATAGGTTGTTCCCAGCTGTAATTCAGGCCCTCTGGGGCAATCATTTCATTTCTGAATGGAGTCAGAGAAGGGTCTTCTGGAACTGCCAATACACATTGCTTGAAGAATTCTTGGGCTTTCTCTGCACTGAGAATTGAGCGGGATAACTCTTTATAAGCTGGTGTAGTGAGACAGGCGCACTGTCAGAGTTGCTATGGACAGCACACGTGCTGAACCAGCCACTGCAGAACCATTTCTCATACCCTTTGAGAGAAGAATTTTAGAACATCAAAGCTGACAGAAGAAAGCTGAACTTCTATCAACCTGTCCGGTAGCGTTTGGAAAGTGGATAAGAAAGGCCCTCTAGAATGAAGTAGAAAGGGGAGGGGACCTAGAGTCAGCTTCAAATCACAGCTTTGCTACTTAGAAGCTATTTGGACAAATTACCTGACCTTTCTTTCTGTTTCTTTATCAGTAAAATAGAGACAGTAAATCTACTGTTAGGAGAGCTACACAAAACACCATATGAAAAGCACCAACCCCAGCACACGGCCTCGTAGAAAAGCTGAGCACTGTGTATATACCCTTCTTATGGAACCCACTACATTCCAACTCTGATGACAGGTGACTGAGTGTGTACGTATCTTGTCCCCCTTCTAGACTCTAAACTCCTTGGGGGCAGGACTTGAGAGGCATTAACAGCATAGTGGTCAACAGCACAGCAACAACAAACCTGGATTCAAGCCTGGCTTCATCTCTTGTTATGTTACCTTGGGCAAATTACTGAACTTCTCTGAGCCCTGTCTTTATCCATAAAATGGAAATGACAACACAGATTCCAATGGATTGTATAAGGGATCACTTGAGGTAACACCACTGAGGCTCTTAGCACTGTGCCCAGCCCACTGTTAAGTGCTCAGTAAATGGTCCTGATTATTCACTTTCCCATTCCTGTGTCCCTTATACCTGCTAACAGCATTTAGCTGTTAGCATTAACAGCATTAACAATCCCTGTTGGTTTGAAGGTTTATGCAGCAGAGACGCTGCCCCACGCGCAGAAATTCAAAAAGAGCACAAAAGGATAGAGACACCAAGAAGGAGTCCCCTACCTCTGGAAAATCTCTTGCAGCGTGTCCCGGGTGAAGGCATTGCTGTCCTGGAAGACATTATTGAGGGCGTGCAGAGCACAAAGCTCCCTGCGCTGTTTCTCATGGTAGATTTGTAGGGGTGCAGCCTGGGGTAGCTCCAATGATTCGGATTTGGCCTTGTCTCCTTTCCATGGCACGCAACTCATGTTTTTCGTTTTAGGTTCCAGAGAGGGCTAAAAACACCCCACTCTTTCCTCCTGAGGAGGAATGTAAGCTTCTCAGTCTTTGCAGGATTCCTGAGGTCTACCTTATTTTCTGATGTCCATGATTTATGCTTTGTCACGGGGAGAAAAGGTCATAATCAAAAGGAAAAATAATCCCCTTCTCAAAACAAAGATAACTTTTGGATTTAGTGTATTTTGCCACCACTGTCGAAGTGCAGAAGTTTAAAAAAATCATATAAAATCTAAGACCTTGTTTTCCTTCTTCCACCCTCCTCTTCTACCCCTTCCAAAAACACACGATTTTCTTGCTGTATTTTCCTTTCTGCAAATGCCAACCAGGCCTCAAGGTAGGAGGACCGAACGGAGTCGGTCACATCGCTCCTTTTCTTCCATTTCTTTGGAACCACAACGCCACTGACTCAGGAGACAAGGCCTAGGTGGTGGATAAAACGCAAATTTCGAGCAGCTAGCGAGGGCCGGCCAGCGTGGGATCGCGGGCCCTGCTGGGGCGTCGGGGGAGGCTCTCCATCCTCTCGGGTGCGGTGGGACCCCGCGGGGCCGAGGCCGGCGCAGCTCCCTCGGAAAGCGCGGACTCTCGCCTTCTCGCCGCGGCCCTACGGGGAAGACAACTCCTGTCAGCTCCGGCGGTCGGGTGGGCCGCCGCAGAGGACCAGGCTGCCCAGGGAAGCTGCGCGGCGGGTCCGGCCCCAGCCCCAAGGAAGGTCCTGCACTGCGACGGGCAGGCCCGCGAGGGGTGGGGCCGGACAATTCGTCTCCCCATCGGGGGCCCAGGCCCACCCAGCTCGCCGCCCCCACCCCAACCTCCCCGCCCGTCACGTGAGTGCAAGCCGAGGCGCCCTCCCGCCGCTCCCCTAACCCCGACCCCGCCCGGTCTCCCGCGCCGCCGGGACAGCGTGCGGACGCGCCGCCGGTCGCCCCCTCACCGATGCAGGCCGCCACCTGGAGCTGCGAGCCGCCACCTGGGCCGCGCTCGGGCGGGCGAGCGAGCGCGCGCACCTGAGCCCGACGTCAGCGGCCCCAGCCCAGCGCGTGCTCCGAAAACGCCCTCCTTCGCCGTCCCAGCTCCCGCCCCGCCGCGGCGTCCGCTCTGACGTCGCCCTGACGTCAGCGGCGCCGGCTGTGGGGTCGCGGCCGCCGTGCGTCTGTTGCGCGGGTGCACGCTGCGTTGGGCCCCCTGGCGGTGTGGGGTGGGTAGCCCGGCGGCGGCTGTAGCGGCGACTCGCCGCAGGTAGAGATAGTGCCCGGCGCCTCGGCTGGTGCCCGGATCCTCTGTTCTCTCCCTCCGGGGCTGGGCAGGCCCGGCGGCCGGTGAGAGTCCCGCCCCGATGCCTGTCCCGCCCCTCTCATCCCACGGGCGTCGGCTCGGTTCCGGGGCGGCGACGCAGCCTGGGGCTACACTTCGCGACTCTCCCCAGCCCTCCCGTCTTTCTGATCAGGCTTTTTGGGCCGAGTGCTTTCGCGAACCCGGACTAGTTTCACTTGCGCTGGCCGTTTTCTTTGTCTAGCATGCCGTTCGCCAGGTGATTTCAAAGCACCTTAGTGACGCGGTCGGGCGCAAATTCTCTTGTTTAGTGGGCCCGACCGCCCTCACTTTCCGGGAGCTCTGAGGGTAAGTGCCTCGCCGGGAGTCACGTTTCAAGTGGAATAATCCTATTTCAGTTCCTTGGTGTCGTATTTCGGCTTGCTACTCACTGACCACTGCCCTTTTGCCTTCGGTTTCCCGTCTGGTCTCACAGTGGCGGCCGTAGAGCTTTCCTCTGAGTTTTTTTAAGGCGTTAAGTGCATTGTGTGTGTCAGGAAGATGAACTCAGTCCCACATGGATTGTTTTCCCCTTTTTTTTACCCAAAGACATGTGGAAGGCTTCAGCAAATATTCATCATCCACTTTAGTGTTGCTATCCTTTTGGATTTTTGTTCAGAAAGTTGGAAAAACAATAAAAGAAAAGATCACACTTAATTCAGTCATTTCTTTAATCCTGCTTCAATACAGCTCAACACTTAAAACACAAGCATCAACTGAGTAAATCTGAAAATCTACTTGGCCTACTAAACAACTCATGAATCGGGCAGCATCCCGCCTAGTAAATAGAAAGGCGCTCCTAGGAGTTGTGCAAAATGGAAAGTTTTCAACAGGCAGAAGAAAGAGTGGATTGTATTAGGGAAGGTCACATTCCCTTATAGGAAGCAAGGGGTCTTATCAGGCAGATTACCTGATTCAGGAAATTCCAGAGTGATTGGTTTAAGATTCTACTCCTGATAGAGGTTGAAACTGCAGTTAGGTTAGGTGTTAAATCTTGGTGGGGCTCAACACAAGTGACTCCATTTGGGGCTTGTTTCTTTTTAACAACACCATTACACTAAACACAGAATTATCACTTAACATACTTGTTTGTGTGCCTACCATGTGGTTGGGAGTCCTCTGCCCTCGTCCAGACAACTTTTGAATCATCTTAAATTTTTATTATCTGTAAGCCATATAAGGATTACAGTTATATTTGTGTATGATTCGTAATTGAGGCTTGCAAACATTGTTCTTCTAAGTGCTTTACTTATATTAACTCATTTACTGCTAACTTGTTAGGTAGGTACTTTTTTTTTGAGATGACAGCTGAAGCACAGAGAGGTTAATTAACTTGCTTGAGGTCACATAGCTAGTAAATAGTGGACCTAGGATTTGAACCTAGGTTCTAACCTGTCTTCCGAAAGAGGATGTAAAGATGGTAAGGAATTCCCTCTCTAAAATGTGATTTGAGATTTCTCTATTCAATTCAAGAAGCACCTTCTCTGAGAATTTTTTTTTTTTTCTGGGTAAAGCCCTGTAATGAGAAGGGCATGTTTTTTAGCTTACCATCAGGTGTCAGCACATTCTGAACTTGAACTTTTTCTGGAAGAGCCAGTTGGTAAGATTCTAAATATCAATATTATTCTGGAGTATAATGCCACAATATTTGGCTCTTCTGCCAAATTGAGATTTTAATATTTTTATCTACCTCATAGAGGCATATGTAGGATAGCGGTGAGCAATTTCACCAGAAAAAAAAAAATTGAAGAACTATTATCAAGACGTTTGGAGTTGGATGGCTTCTCATCCCAGATTCTCACCTGTGTTTGTACAGATAAAATTTGATTGGGGACTTCCCTGGTGGCCCAGTGGTTAAGACTCCAGGCTCCCAGTGCAGGGGGCCTGGGTTCAATCCCTGGTCGGGGAACTAGATCCCGCATGCGGCAACTAAGATCCCGCGTACCATGCAACTAAGACGCGGTGCAGACAAATATTAAAAAAAAAAAAAAAAAAAAAGAAAGATTTGATCGTAGTTGCAAACAGGAACAAGAAGTTGCCTCTTAACTCTCAAGTAGATCCCTGAAACTGAAGGCTCTTTGGAACCCTGCCTCTTGCTCACAAAATCTTGTGTTCCAAACCCCTAAATCTGGGTATGTTATCTTCTGAAATGGCTGCTCTTTCTTGCTTGCTGCCTGGAACGAGTGGCCATGGCCAGCATTATTAGAGTTTGACTAATCCCTAATTTCATCAAGCTCTTCAGTTTTTTGGAAGAGGAATTCAAGACAGTAAAACTTCTGTTGATAGTGTTTTGGGTTGGGTTTTACACAGCTGATGACACAGGAAGAATCATCCATAGGAAACTACCTTAACAGACTCTAGATCTCGGCCTTACAGTTCACAAATGTGTTGAGGTACTTTTGGCTTCTTTTGAGCTAGTTGCCTCATTTTGGTCGTGTAACTGCTCTCTCCGCAGAGGCAATGAATGGAGAATTCTCCCTAAGGTCAGCGTTCAGTTAATTGCCCCGCTCTGGCTGCCGTAGTATTCCAGACATCGATCCTAGTGTTAAAATTGCCTGGAGGCTGCCAGCAGGTCGAAAATCAGTCTTCAGTGACTGCCCGGAGTCACTGAGTTGAGAGGGAGGCGCCTTGCGCAGTTTACTATCTCCGTGGGCGGTGGCCCGAGGCGCGGGACTTGTCCGAAGACTGGATTGGGCCTTTCACCTGTCTATCATCGGAAGGCTCTCCGCCCCCGACTGCCTAACAGCAGGATTTGGAAGCTGAGCACTGCCTCTGAAAACAAGGAGAGTGATGGGCGGTGAAGGTAAGCGTTGTGTGTATTTCTCTCATTGTATGGCTGCTGTGTCAGTCGTGCTCTGCTCTGCTCCCATTGGCGGGAAGGCTCCTGGCAGGTAGCGTGGACACGGTGCTGTCCCGCCCAAGTTACGATCAAGGCTCGTGACGTCTCAGACATTTGTTGTTGGGCTTTGGGTCTCATTAATTATTCATTAGGTACTTGAAAGAGCTGCAGCGATTGGTGGCTGAGAGGCCTGGTCGTTTGTTTCTTAGCTAGAGATACGTGTCATCCTCTACGCGGCTGGAGAAATTTCGCATAAATTATTCTGATAAGGTTTGGGGCGGGGCTGCGCATAGATTAGGCAAATGAGATGGGGAGGGAGGGGAGGCCGGCTACGAATTAGCCTAAGTTATTAAAGATGGCGGCGGAGCGGAGTCGCTTCCCGATGGACTCGCCGGTCCCTGCCTCTATGTTCGCCCCCGAGCCCAGCTCTCCGGGGGCGGCAAGGGCCGCGGCGGCTGCCGCCCGGCTCCACGGCGGCTTCGACTCGGACTGCAGCGAGGACGGCGAGGCGCTCAACGGCGAACCGGAGCTGGACCTCACCAGCAAGGTAGGCCCGGGCGCCGGCGCCGGCGCTGAGGGGACCGTCCGGGCACCGAGGGGTACCGGGTGGTGGGGCCGCGCAGTCTCCGGGGCGACGGCGGGGGCAGGAGGGGTCGAGCCCACCCACCTGTAAGTGCTGGACGCGCGGCGGGCTCCCCGGTGAGGGGCGGCTCCGGCGGCCGGCCGCACCGCTGTCCTTCCCCGGCGGCGCCCACCCGGCCTCCCGCCGTCCGGCTCCCGCCGATATCACAACCCCTCGCCTCCGCCACGTGGAACGCGGGCGCCGGACGCCGGCAGCTACTCGCGCAGTGGTCGTCCCCACGCGGTGCCGCCTCCCCTGTGATCGAGAGTGGCTCTCCCCGTGGACTGTCCACGGCAGCCTAGGGTCGGAGGTGGCTTGGGCAGGGCGCGCGGGAGGATCATGTAGTCCGAGGGGGGAGCAGGGAGTCAGCTGCGGCTCTTCCTGGTGTTGGGAGAGGAAACATTAAGTAGTCGCTCAGTCCGGGAGAAGGACGTCTGAAGAATGTCTACTTTACAAACCCACCCAAAACAGAAGTGAAAGATGGGCAGTGACCCATCATTTCGCCATTCTGGGAGTGGGACTTTATGTTGTTTGACTGGAATAATGAAGGACGATTTAAGTCGTGTCTTCTGAGCTCTTGAGAAGGTGGGCAGGATTTAAGGGCTCATCTTCTGCTTGGCGTTGGGGGTGGGAGGAATAAAAAATTAAGTATAATTTGGGACTGGTGTTTCGAAGGTGCCTAACATTGCTAAAGGAAAGAATGCCAACTTGGGGGTCAGACAGGGCTGGGTTCCCTTTCCTGCCCTGCCAGTTAAAAAGGCTCTGTGACCTTGGGAAAGTTTCTTAACCTCTCAGTTCTCTGGCTCCATCATCTTTTTAGTACAGATGCATTGTAAAAACGAGAACTGTATGTAAGAAACCTACTATACTGCCGGTTACATACTACTCAGTAAATGTTTGAAGTGAACTGAATAAACTGATAATTCGCTGTGCAGATTAAGTAGCAGCTGACGCAGGATAGAGCACCGATACCGCCTCCTACCTGTTGTTGAGTACTTACGGTAGAGAAGTTTAACGACTTTTGAAAACATTTGTGACTTTCTAGTCTGTGGTGGCAAAATTGCATGAAACTTGGTCCAAACAGGAGAGAACTTTACCTTGCAGCTAATTGATCTCTCCCTCTAGTCTCTGCTGAGCACTTAGAAGCCGGTACTGCACCTTGTCACAGTGGTCCTGTCTGGTGCCTCTAATGCCATAACGAGGCTGGCCAAGTTCAGAGAGGATGGTCAGGGGAAATGTGTGAGGTAATGGGACACGATGCACACGTCCCAGCACCCAGGTTCAAAGCAGAAGCTCTGAGGAGTCAACTTAGGAAATTGCAAGAGATACACTTGACTCAAGCAGATGAGCTAGATGTCAATTCATGGCCAAGGTGCTGAAGAAGCCTGAAAGCAGTGGGAAATTGCAGGGCAGAGTTGCAGAGAGCAGTACCTCTACTTCCTGACCGACTTATTTAATGTTCCAGGATAGGGAAGTGTTCCTTCATCACGTAGCTGGGGAAGTCCTTCTCAGTATTTTAAAGTTGAGAAGCTATATGTAGATTAATACTGATGATATTGAAAAGAAAAACTGATGTGAAGGGAGAGAATAGAGGGGTTGAACAGATTGATTCCTGAGGAAAAGATTAGAAGCTATAAGTTTATATACTTGCTACAATTAAATGTGGGGATGGACATAAGGCTCTGAGAGCTTCCAAAAGGAGAAGCAGTTAGTGAACTGCGGTGGCTAGTTTCATCCAGGAAGATTTTTCTAGGATGATTGGGTGAAGAAAATTAATTACCACTTATTGAGCTGTGGACTGGATGCTTTACATGTTATCTTATTTGGTCTTTACAGTGGCCTTAGGATGTAGGTAGTAGTATCTCCATTTTGTAGATTAAAAAACTGAGACTCAGAGGTTAAGTTCTTTGTCCAAGGTCACACATGAGTGGTTAGAGAATGGGATCTGACATGCCTGTTGGTAAATGGCCTCCTCAGATAAGTGGTTGATATTTTAATGTTATTGGCAGAAATTCACAAAATGACGGTGCTAATACCCATCTTAGGGGTAATGTGTTTTGTTGATAAAGATGAGTCTTGCAGCAGTTTTTACTGCCAATTCCTAAATAATCGAGATAGCCAAGGCAAGTTGGAACAGACTTCTTATGTTATTATGGGAACCATTGGCCTTGGATGGAGATCTCTGTGAGTTGCAAGCTGCAGGTAGAAGACTTTGGCATGTAGGTGTAAAGCACTACTCATTTAATTTCTACCTACAATGCCAGATTCTCAGTCATTGTGGATCCTGCCCCTCCCGTTAAGCAGCAGGAGGCAGGCTGCTCACACCCTCTTTTCTGTGGGTTGTGGTTCAGACATACTCATTTCAGTACTTCATATAACTCAACTCTCATAAGGCCTTGGGCTCAAAGGCTATTTAAGGAGAGGCAGAGAGGGCATGAGAGGGCTGCCCAGCTCTTTTAGATCAGGATGCTGTGGGGTTCAGTCAGGGTCTTTGGTCAGGCTCTTGATCTGCTTTGGCTGTGGTGTTCTTCTAGTAAGTGTGGTCCTAAGGCTGTTGGTTTCTCTTCTAGCTGGTTCTAGTGAGCCCTACATCAGAGCAGTATGACAGCCTACTTCGGCAAATGTGGGAGAGGATGGACGAGGGATGCGGAGAGACCATATATGTCATTGGGCAGGGATCAGGTGAGCATAGTTTTCCTTTCACTTTACTTTTTTAAAAATTCACTTTCCAAGCGGTTTTACAGATGCTGCTTTTCTACCGCCAGTACCCTACATTTGCATAAGAGGAGATGAAGCACAAAGCAAGGAAACTTCTTGTCCGAGGTGATAGAGTAAGTCACAGTTAGGTCTAGAATTAAGCCTTCCCTAGGCAGCTCTAAGTCTTCCCCTCCAAGCCTGATTTGCAGATCCCATTGCTACTTATTGCCTGCTTAGCAGAGAACCCCTGTGATACTTCTTGATGTCAGCAAGGAAAGGACATCCAGAATTCCTCTCTTCAGCAAGGCTGCCTTGCCCTGGACCATACTGACCATTCGGTGGGGATAGCTGTGATAACAGAGGTCCTCTTTTCTCCCTGTGAGATCCCATCAGACATGTAGGCTTGTTGCTATTCTGGAAGGGACTTGTTATTGTCCTCCCAGCCCCTTATTCCATTGTAATGGGGCCCATTGTTTTAGAGGAAGGCAGCCCCCATGACAGAATCCCAGATTATATCCTGGGCTTTTTTCCCCCTGGTCATTCCTACTTTATATCCTCAATACAAAGCCTGCTTACTCTCATCTTCATTAAGACATTATCTTTGCTGAAATGGCAGCTGGACTTGTTTAATAATTATGAATTTAGCCTGTACCAGATCTTATCTCTGTCATCTTTACAAGAAGCCTAAGTAGGCCTCGATGCATCATTAAGGGACTAGTTCTCTTTGCTGAATGTACGTTTTGTAAAGGCAGGTAATAATTCTTTTGTAGTTTGAGTCTAAGATGGAGGAAGTCTCAAAATCTGTCTTGAACTATTTGACAGATATCTATTAAGTATCTTAGAAGGTCTTGATACTGTTGCAAAGCACTTTTAGATACTTAAAATCTGGTCTCTGTCCCAAGAAGGAGAGATGGCATATACATAGTTAACCTCAGTAGAAAACAATATTTGGAAATGCTGCAAGAATGACACAAGGAAGAAGGGTTTGATCTCCAAATATTGCTCTGCCTTCCTTTGAAATGTTTCTCATATCTATCCTTTCCTTTCTGTATTTACTGCCACCTCCCCAGTTTTAGGTGTTACCACCTTAAAGAAGGCATGGTCAGAGAGATAGGCAAACCAAGAGGTTCTGTCAAGAAAGAGAGGGAGGGGCTTCCCTGGTGGCGCAGTAGTTGAGAGTCTGCCTGCCGATGCAGGGGACACGGGTTCGTGCCCCGGTCCGGGAAGATCCCACATGGCCCGTGAGCCATGGCCGCTGAGCCTGCGTGTCCGGAGCCTGTGCTCCGCAACGGGAGAGGCCACAACAGTGAGAGGCCCGCTTACCGCAAAAAAAGAAAGAAAGAAAGAAAAGAAAGAAAGAGAGGGAGTTGGCCAGCATTGTCAAGTGTTACAGAGACAGCAGGGAGAGTCAGGTTCAGAAAAGGCCATTCCATTTGGTGACTAGGGGGATCATTGGTAGGCTTTTGAAAGCTTTGGGGTCAGGTGCACACCTGGCCTCCTGTAATAGGATGAACCACTCAAAGGTCACTTCCAGCTTATAGAATTGAAGAAACCACATCTAGATCAGTTCTGACAAGTGTTGGGACTGTTCTTTGCAGACCCAGATTCTTAAAGCCCCTACTCTTTGCTTATTCTTTAATGTGGACTCTTACTGAACTTTACCATACCTTGGTGGCTTATAGTTAATTAACCCTCCTGTGGCACAGCATAACAAGATGGCAAACATTCATTAACACGTATTTTACACACCCAAGCATTATCTTTGCATCTACCAGTTGGATGCTATTAGAGTCATAGTGACTCCTTCCTGCTGGAATTCTTTAGGGGCAGAAAGAGATTGTAATTAAACAAGTTGAAGATCAAGCAGAAGACTAAAAGAGATGCGAGGCCCCCTGGGTCAGCTTGATCCCTGACTTTCTGTGTGTGCTTGGTGCTTGCCCTCTGTTTGACGCTTCCTTCATCTATAAAATCGGGCGGATGGTACCACCACTGCCCCCACAACCTGAGGCAAGTTTTGTAGGGATAAATTAGACTTTAAAAAAATTCGAAGCAGGGTGGAGGAATGTGCTCTTTAAGTATACATTCTTTTTTTCTCTTATTATTATTATTTTTTTTGGCCACGCCGTGCAGCACGTGGGATCTTAGTTCCCTGACCAGAGATTGAACCCACACCCCTTGCGTTGGAAGCACAGAGTCTTAACCACTGGACCACCAGGGAAGTCCCTAAGTATACATTCTTAAGTTACGGTTGATACTTTAAAAGGAGGCAATGTGACCTAGCAGTTAGTTCAGGGTCTGGAACCTGGTGGGTCTAAGTTTGCCTGATTCTTTTCCTTGTCTTAAAATGGGGATAATAATAGAATCTAGTCCATGGTGGCATGGTGAAGATTAACACTTGGCATATAGTAAGCACTATATAAATGTTAGCTAGTATTAATAGTTGCAGTAGTAATTTTTTAAGGGTTCCAGGTTATAGATGATTTACCATGAGATTTCTTTCAAAAAGAGCCTTGTTCATTCTTCACATATTAAACCGTGACTTTCTAAGACCCAGGTACTGCATTAAGAGTTTAGGGAGCATGGGAGGAGTGTTACATCTTTGTGGGAGGGTCAGAAAAGACTTAAAAGTCTTTCCAAAGGAGGAGGTGCCCCTTCAGTGAATTCTAAAGCTTGAGTAGGAGTTTTCTAGGTGAGTGGAGACAGTAGTGAGTGAGCAGAGAAAGCCACAAGCACAGAGGCATGGAGGCATTGATGAGTGTGGAGTATTTGGTGGACCAGGAGTGATTCAGTAAAGTAGGAAATGTAGAATGTGAGGTTGGGAGTGTCAGGAGGGGAGACTGGACAGGTAGTCAGGGCCCAGATCTGAGGGTCTTTGAATGCCATACCAAAGCGTTTAGACTTTTATCCTAAAATTTTGGGGAGCCTTTGCATTATGTTGAGCAGGAGAGTACATATAAGAAAGGTAAGTCAGTGGCAGGACTGAGATCTGATTATGTTCCTGCATGGCTGAATATGTGGCCTTTAGTAATTGGACCTCTGCGGCTTTTCTCCTTGGCCTTTGTTTCCACTCCTACAGAGTGAGGAGTATAGAGCGTGCTGGAGAAGGGTAATGTGACTGGGTGCATTTCTGGGAGCCCTGGATGGATGAGGTGACACTGGTGATTGCCTGCTGGTGTGGGGTAGGATCTGAGAGCTTCTCATTGTACCAGAAGCAGGAAAGGTTGGATAGAATTTGGGGGTCTGGCAAGAGTGGCAGGGTTAGCTGGCCTTCTCTTAGGGATGCTTCCGAGACCTTCTCTAACCCAGAATATTTCCAGAGCGCAGTTGGCCATGCATTTAGAAACTCCTTGCAGGACTTCCCTGGAGGCCCAGTGGTTAAGACTCTGTGCTTCCACTGCAGGGGGCATGGGTTCGATCCCTGGTTGGGGAACTAAGATCCTGCGTGCCATGCGGCGCAGCCAAAAAAAGAAAAAGAAAAAGAAACTCCTTGGCTCAACTGCATCCTCTTTGTTCATTTGTTTTGCATTTTACAAACGTTTGAGGAGTTGGTATAGGAAAGGCACCCCCATGGAGCGTCCAGGAATGTTTGAGATATGGCCCTTGTCCTCGAGATGCTTGTGTATAGCAGGGGAAGACACACATCCAAAACTCTATTCCATATGGTAAACTTCATAAGGGAGCAGAATGGGTAGGATTTTGACAAGTGGAGGTAGGATTTTGACAAGTGGAGATACGCTGATTGGCTTTCTAGGGCAGGAAATACATGAGCAAAGGTATAGAGCTAGAAGAGTGCAGAGACATGGAGGGATGGTGACTTGGCCACCTGCACTGGAACAAAGCTTAGAAGGGGAGGGCGGGGGAGGGGGATGGAAGCCTCTAAGGAATTGGAACTGAGCGCTGCTGGGCCTGGGGAGCCCTTCCAAGGCTTTGACTCGGAAGTGACAACGTCAGAGCTGTGCATTCTTTAGGACCTTGAGCTTGTATGTCTATGCAGGATGGGTTGGCAGAAACAGACTGGATTTGCTAAGACCAGTTAAGGATCTCTTGTGGCGATTCAGGTAGAATAATGGCCTAAATCAGGCTGGTGGCATTGGATTGGCAAAAAGAGGAGAGCAGGGACAAGGAAAGGGGCAGGACTGGAGTGATGAGTGTTAAGCTGGGGTGACTGGAAGGATAGTGGTGTCATTAGAAATAGGTAAGGCAAGAGGAGGAACTGGTCTGGCACTAAGAGGAGCCCTTGCCAGAGGAAAAGCCTCTAGGTTTGGAATCAGAAGACCCAGGCTCACACGGCCCCTCTGCTCCCTCTCAGCACAGAGACCTCTAGGTTCTGTTTCCCCACTATTAAATGGGAACAGTAATGCCTAACTAATGGGGTTGCGGGGAGGACTAAAATGCTTCATTAATGGTGTTAGTTTTTGTGCTGTTGTTTAAAAAGGGTGTGGATGGAGCTCTGGGAAGAATGACTAGATATGAATGTTTTCATAGTTTTCAGAATGACAGTTGAACCCATAGAATGAGAAGGCCAAGGGGAATGTTTCAAGGATAGAGAAGAAGGCCACTGACTGACTACTGAAAAAGACGGCATCTGGGGACAGCAGCAGGAATAGCCTGCAGAGGAGACAGAAGGAAGACCCAGAGGGCCAGGAGGTGAATCAGAAGAGTTTGGGCTCTAGGCAAGCCAGGCGGGAATGAAGTGCCTCAGTAAACAAAGGGACTGTTGCCAGCAGTGTTGACTGTGACGGGGTCGAGGAAAGGGCATTGGATGAGTGGGCAGAACGCCACTGATGACTTGAAAACCAGTTTTTTCCATAGTCATCAGATCAGTGAGAAGGTGGGTGAGGAAATAAAGTCAACAAGTGTCCATTACTCTGGAGATGCTTGGAGGAGATGGTAGCTCGGTAGATAAGCTGGGGCAAGGGAAGAGGGGTTGGGTCTCCTTTAGTTTAGGAAAGCCTTGAGCTTGTTTGTAGGGGGAGAAGTGGAAGGGGGTGAGAGAAGGTGCTGCAAGGTCTTTGGAGGCAGAAAAGAAAAGAGGTTGGGCACATGAGCCCAGGGAAGGAGAGGGGTGCTCCCAGGAGACAGCTGGAGGAGCTGTCATTCTACTGTGGGAATGAAATATGGCACCATGTGGACAGTACCTGACCGGGACTGTCATACAGTAGGCATTCAAGAAATTAGTGGTTGATTGGTCCGTCCTTCCTCACCCTAAGCTGAGACTCATTTTTTCCAGCTACTTGCTGGACATTTCACCTGAGCCACCTCTGTTAAAAATCTGTCCCTAAACTCATTCTTAAATTCTCTCTCCATTTTCCTTTGTCTCCTGTCATTATCTCTTGCCTGGATTATTAGAATTACTTCCTAACTGGGCTCCCCGTTTCTGGTCTCTCGCTTGCCAGCGCTCACTTTACACTGCTGCTCAAGAGATCTTTCTGTCCCACAGTGATCTGATCTTGTTACTCCCCTGTGTAACACCAAGGCTTCCCACCCTGGTACATATGTGTTTTGCTGCTGTGTGATGTTCGTCTGCCTAACTGTTTCTGCCTCTCATGTGGTCTCCTGCCACTTGACACCCTGCTCCCCAACGCGCCGAGCTGCTTACTGGTCCCTGAACGTGCCATGATCTGCCGTGCTCCGTGCTTTGCTCTGCTGCCTAGGATGTCTTTCCTCCTTTCTCCGCAGGCCCATTTTTCATGTTTGGAGACGCAGCTTGGAGTCAGCTCCCTGCAAAGCTGTCCTCAGCTTCCCCAGGCAATGCTAGTTGCTCGTGCTTTACATTCTCTTTGTACAGCTCTGTAGTAAAGCACTCAAGCTGTATTGCAATTAATTAATTTCCTGTCTCTCCCCGCTGGGCTGTGAGCTCGCTAAGGGCACCTGTATTCCCAGTACCCGGCCTGAGACTTGGCATAAAACCTAGGAGAGTCTCTGTGATTACTGTTGAATGAATTAATGAATGCCCTGCTTAATGGAGAAGCCTATTATTTATTAACTTTACTTGTGCGCAAATTTTTGAAGTATCTGGTAGAGAGAGCCATGTTCGTCAGTGCCCAGGGTGGGACCTTGTGAGGGGTGGCTGACTGGCAGACTTGATGGCAGGCTGACGTCTGGGCCCTTGTCACCAGATGGGACTGAGTACGGGCTGAGTGAAGCTGACATGGAGGCCTCCTATGCCACGGTGAAGAGCATGGCAGAACAAATAGAGGCCGATGTCATCCTCCTCCGGGAACGTCAAGAAGCTGGGGGCCGTGTGCGTGATTACCTGGTCCGGAAACGAGTAGGAGACAATGACTTCCTGGAAGTCAGGTGAGGAGGCTTCAGAACAGTTCCAGGTCCCCTGAAGCATGACCCTGGGGTCTAGGGCTTCACACAGAACAGTGATTGAGCCTTTGACACCTGGCGTGTCGGGTACACCCTTTCGCTTCCTGAGGCATGGAAAGAGTGTCCAGAGACACCGATAGCTCCATTCTCTGTTTCTGCACTCCCTCATCCCTAAATATTTCCATTTGGAGAGAGTGGGAGAGAGGCCAACCATATGTTCTGTGGCCATTTTGTGGGCTGCATTTGCTTTCCCATCAGGCCGGGAGGCTTGAAACCAGGGTAACGGAGGAGAGCATTTTGTACCTCTCTTGGCTTTAGGGCTTCTGTCTGGCAGCTTTGGGAAAGCTAGTGGAAGTTAAGGGAGAAAGTCATTGTGGTGGGAACTCAGTTCCTCCTGAGTAACTTTCTACTCCCTGGATACAGCTCCAAGAGCATTCCTAATGTGCTCATCCATGAATAGAAGGGGCAGAGAGCTGGAGAGGCTCAGGGGCAAGCCTGTCCTTATGGATCCAGTTGCGGAGGTCCACTTCACTCACTCACCAACTCTCACACAAACGTATGGGTTTGTGTTCACACAGGGTAGCGGTAGTAGGCAACGTGGATGCCGGCAAAAGCACGCTTCTGGGGGTCCTGACCCACGGGGAGCTGGACAATGGCCGAGGCTTCGCCCGCCAGAAACTCTTCCGCCACAAACACGAGATTGAATCTGGTCGCACCAGCAGTGTGGGCAACGACATTCTGGGCTTTGACAGTGAAGGCAATGTGGTAAACAAGCCAGACAGCCATGGTGGCAGCCTGGAGTGGACAAGGATCTGTGAGAAATCCACTAAGGTGATTACGTTCATCGACTTGGCCGGCCATGAGAAGTACCTGAAGACCACGGTCTTCGGCATGACCGGCCATTTACCCGACTTCTGCATGCTCATGGTAAGTGGGGTGCTGCCGAGGAGCGGGGGCTGCAGCTGGGCTCCGGGGCTGTGGTGATATGCAGGTGTTTGACATTGTTCTGAGACAGGGCCTTTTGGTTCAGGGCTTTGAAATTGGGTAAGAACGACAAGTTTTGCAGGGGTGCCCAGCCTTCTCAAGGAGCGTACCGTGATCCTTCTCCTAGCTTAGGCCAGGAGGAGGTCCTCTAAGCTGAAACCAAGGTGCCATTTGCAGACCTCTCTTATTTTTCGGAGAGGGGTAAGGGAGGGTTTCTCCTGGGGCATCTCTTATTACCTTCAGAAGTGTTTCCTCCTGGAGTTGGGCTACTTTGAGATGATACCAGGCAGCACCCTCAGAGATGGGGCGGCCTGGGAAGGAAATGGGGGAGAGTGCAGATAGCCGTTGAGGGGCCTGAGAGGTGGCCTCTTCTGAAGCCTGGAACCAGTGTCAACCAGTCCCACAGCTATTTGCTGAGAAGCTTCTGCATGCCTATCACTGTGCCAGGCCTGAAGACAGAGCAGTGAAGAGGGTGTCCCGAGCTCCCATAGAGCTTACAGTCTCGTGGGAAATAGATTTTTAAGCAGCTCATCATGTAGGTGAACTGAAAGGGGAAGGGAGCAGAGGCTTCTGGGCTGGATCATGTTTCGAAGCTCGCATTTGGGCCCCTTTGATCTTCCTGGCCAGAGAGTAGGAGTCTGTGAGGCCCACGGCCTTGGTCACAACTTCACAGCTTTCACAGAGAGTGCGAGCGAGCGAGTTTTCCTTTGGCAAAAATCCTTCTTAAAACCCCTCCCCATTTCCCAGTTCCTCCAGCTGTCTGTATTAATAAGTGTAGTAAATGCCAACATCTGTTCAGAGCAAACTTGATCAAGTTGCCCCACAAACAGAGGTTTCCAGGCAAATTCTCCCCAGACCAGAGAGTAAAGAGAGGCAGAGCATATGTATGAACACTCTTGTCAGCTCTCTGCCCGAGGTTCTTGCAATCTCATTGTGGTTTTATCTCCCATATCTTTGAACGTTGCAAGGGGCCCTTACCACCTTGACTGGCTGGGGAAAGCCGCTCTACAAAAGGGTTTCGAAGGAAGAGCCATAGGGTGTATTTGGGGCAGTTGTTGGGTTGAGATTAAGAAGGGTGTAGAAATCAGTTTAACATGAGCGTTTTTCTAACTGAGCTACAGTGATCAAGGTCAATTAACAGACATATCTTCACCCCAGACGAAATGATACGTATTATCTGACTTTTAGGCCATGAGCTAAATACTAAAAATTTCTGTGGAAAACAATGAAATATTTCATTATTGTTCCATGGCAATCAATTTCCAGAAAAACAAAAACAAAAAAACCTTGAAAATATAGACAACAGAGAGAGAGATCATTCTGTTATCCTGCTTGGGAAGAACAAAAGCAGGTCTGGGTTGGTTAGGAAAGGTGGTTGGAGGGAATGGGAAGAATTAGGAGGGAAATGGTGGAGGTGTCTCGGTGTAGGAAAAGGGAACATGCGTGGGACATCTGTGCTGGTGAGGTGGTAGCTCACCTGGGAATCGTAATGATCAAATGAGAGCATCGCTTGAAGACACTGGAATGTATATTTATTTTATTTATTTATTTATTATTTTTGGCTGTGGTGGGTCTTAGTTGCAGCACGCAGGATCTTTTGCTGCGGCGCGCTGGTGCTTCTTTGCAGCATGCAGGCTTCTCTCTAGTTGTAGTGTGTGTGTTTTCTCTCTCTAGTTGTGGTGCACGGGTTCCAGAGTGCATGGGCTCTGTAGTTTGCAGCACGTGGGCTGTCTAGTTGAGGCGCACAGGCTCAGTAGTTGTGGCACGCGGGCTTAGTTACCTCGCGGCATGTGGGATCTTAGTTTCCCAATGAGGGATCGAACCTGCGTTCCCTGCCTTGGAAGGGGACTTTACCACTGGATCACCAGGGAAGTCCCTCTGGAATGTATAAAGCCCTGTATAAATATGTCTTGGCGATTTTAATTTTAATTTTATTTTGTTTTAGTAAGTAATACATTCATATGGTACAAAAATTAAAAGGTACCAAAGGACTTAAAGCCTCTCTTCCGCCTGTGTTGTTTCCTCCACAGGCAACCAGTACTTCCAGTTTCTTATGTATCCTCTAGAGATATTTTGTAATCACCCAGCATATATGTGTATATTCTCTCCCTCCAATTTCAGACATTCAGAAAAGTTGAAAGAATAGTACAAGGAATACCATAAACCCACCACTCGGAGTCAACAATCATTAACATTTTGCCATATTTATCTGTACATGTGATAGATGCATATGTGGAGTTTTTCTGTGTGTGTATGGTTTTTGTTTTCTTTTTGTTTGTTTTTGTTTTTTTGGTTGGTTGGTTTTTTGGCTGAATCATTTGAAAGTAGATTATATTATAGACACTGTGACTCTTCACCCCAAATACTTCAGCACACAGCTCCTAAAATACTTTAGCACACAGCTTCCTACTGTTATTGCAACCAAGAAGACGAACAAGAGTTCCCTAATATCATACAATATCTAGTCTAAAAGTATTTATGTTATCTCAGATGTTCCCCCAAATGTCTTCCAGCTGCTTTTTTCAAATGGTGATCCAATCACCACTCTTTGTGATAGCATGCTGTATACCACCTTGCTCTTTCCCATTAAAACATATCTTAGAGATTACCCCACATCAGTTAAGAGTTTCCTCTTTCTTTTGTATCGCACACTTGTGCATGTCTCTAATTTATTTAACCAGCCTTTATGATGATATTTTAAAACATTCATTGTTACAGGAAGGAATGGTAACAGTAGTAACAGCTGCCATTGCTTTTTTTAAAAAATAAATTTATTTATATTTATTTATTTGGCTGCACTGTGTCTTTACTGCTGCACATGGGCAGTACTCTTTGTCACGGTGCATGGGCTTCTCATTGCGGTGGCCTCTCTTGTTGCGGAGCACGAGCTCTAGGTGCACAGGCCTCAGTAGTTGTGGCTCGCGGGCTCCAGAGCACAGGCTCAGTAGTTGTGGCACCGGGGCCTAGCCACTCTGCGGTATGTGGGATCTTTCTGGACCAGGGCTCGAACCCGTGTCCCTTGCATTGTCAGACAGATTCCCAACCACTGCGCCACCAGGGAAGTCCCTGCCATTGCTTGAATACCTAATTCGTGCTAGTTGTGTGCTGGACCTTTGACATATGTTTGGTCATTTAAACCTAAGTGACCCTCTAAAGTGAATATTATTATCCCCCATTTTATAGATGGGGTAACTGGGGGCCAGGGATGTTAAACTGAATCCACTTTGGTGACTTTGTTTTCCCAGACTGAGTTTGTCTTTTTTATTGTTTCGAAGTCTCCTCAGATTTTGATAGCCCACACTGTTAAATTGGAGGTTAAAGCAATCTGTGCCCAGCCCAGCTTTCATCTACAGCCATTTTGTTTCTGGCCTAAGACTTGTGCCCCCTGTGTCCTGTTCTGATGCTGGCCTCAGAGATGGGAGTTCTCTCTTACCTCAGCCTTCTTTGAGCCCCTGTGCCCACCCAGCAGCAATCTCTGTCTCCCTTGTCCTGACAGTTCTTTCTGTGTCGGGGCAGGTGGGCAGCAATGCTGGCATCGTGGGGATGACAAAGGAGCACCTGGGCTTGGCATTGGCACTCAATGTGCCTGTCTTTGTGGTGGTCACCAAGATTGACATGTGTCCTGCCAACATCCTGCAAGGTAAGTGAAGCCAACAGCCAGTAGCAGTCTCTCTGTTTGGGGCAGTCACGCACTGTGGCTCCTTGGTGATCTGCTACCCGGAATTTTCTGTTTCCTTGTATTGTGCTTAGACCTTGGCCTGAATGTCCATCAACCCAGAATCTTTTGCTTTCTCCCTGTTTGCCTCTTGGTCTGAGCAGAGCTTAGAGTTATCTCCTGCTCATTGTTCCTTCTGGTTACAAATTCAAGGTCCCTGAAATCCCTAATCTGGCATCTCTTTTCAGATGGTTCCAGGCAGAAGGGGTTGGGTTTTACCATCTAAGCTGGACATACATGGAGACATTTGGGCAGAGAGTCTGATTACCTTTTACCACCAAAGGTTTCAAAACAGTGTTGCAAGACTAGGCTTTCATGCATCTCTCCCCCGTTGCTAAAGATAGTGGAAGAGAAGTGAAGACATATCCTTTTGGAGGGCCTCATAAGGACTTCTACAGGTGTCTAAATGTCCTAGAGATCCTTTTGTCAGATGAACTTTTTTTCCAGGAAGCAGGGCATTCTAAGAACAACATTGTCCTTCTGGTGGACCCCAAATCACTTGCTTATAGGATGCAGGTCTTCTGGAGACTCTGGAGAAACCTGACAGGTTTCAGACTTACAACCTTAGCAGGCAGTCCCCATCTGTACTCTCCTTCTACTCTAGCAAGCACTTACCCGCCCAAAGTTTTGATCCTCCTTTTGCTTCTCCAGGCATTATGGCATTTAACACTGTCCATCTATTTGTCTCCTGCTTGCATCAGTGATGAGTGGACCTGTCTTGCCCTAGAAGCCTGGCCAAAGAGAAGGCTATGTTCCCCTAATTTTGTTCCATTTTACCCTTTAAGAAACCTTGAAGCTGTTACAGCGCCTGCTGAAGTCACCCGGCTGCCGCAAGATCCCTGTGTTGGTGCAGAGCAAGGATGATGTGATTGTTACAGCCTCCAACTTCAGCTCTGAGAGGTAATGGGTAGGGAGCATTCACTTCTTCCTTTGATTTATTTATGTATTTTTAAATATTTATTTATTTGTTTGGCTGCGCCGGGTCTTAGTTGCGGCACGTGGGATCTTCATCGTGGCACGCGGGATCTTTAGTTGCGGCATGCGAACTCTCAGTTGCGGCATGTGGGATCCAGTTCCCTGACCGGGGATCGAACCCGGGCCCCTGCATTGGGTGCATGAAGTCTTAGCCACTGGACCACCAGGGAAGTCCTGGGAGCATTCACTTCTGCACAGGCACAGAGATTGGTTGAAATAGAAGATTGTGCTCTCAGCAATGTTGCTCAGGGGCTGTATCAGGTGACCCAGATTCTGAGGTACTGGTCTCACTGAGGTTGGAATCCCAGCTGATATTTCAGTGTCCTTATCTGTGAAATGGGAATAATACTACCTTCTTCATAGGGCTCTTGTAAGTGTTGGAAATGATGTATGTAAAGCACTTAGCACTGTGCCTGGCTGCTGTGTGATAGATACACAGCCATTTTTAGAATGGTTATTATTAATTTTTTTACACGGTTGTTTCTCAAAAGCTCTCTAATCACAGATCAGTTTTGGCATTTACTCATTAGCATGCCCTTTGATTCCATAAAATTTTTTTTTTTTGGCCGTGCCGCGCGGCTTGTAGGATGCTAGTTCCCTGACCGGGGATCGAACCTGGGCCCTCAGTAGTGAAAGCGCCGAGTCCTAACCACTGGACTGCCAGGAAATTCCCTGACTCCATAAATATTTATTGGGTGTTTGTTCTGTGCTGGGCTTTTCATCTAGGCATTGAGGAGTCAGAGTTGACTTGGGCATAGTCCTTGTCCTCAAGGTGGTCGGCTCCTTGGTCAGAGATAATCTCTTGATAATAGTAAATTTTGTTAACACTGCTCCTTCTCCCAGAGTCTTGGGGCTGCTTAAGTACAGGACCCGGAGCAGCCTGACATTTTGGCCTGTTTCTGCCCTGACGCTGTCTTCAGTACCAGCAGTTGGCCAGCAGAGGGGGTACGTTTCAGTCGACCCCATTTCAATTCATTTCATTTTGTTGAGTGCCTATTCTGTGCTGTCCCTACTCTAGGAGCTGTGGGAAATATATAATTCCTGATCTTGAGGAGTTTGACTAATCGTGAATAGGAGATATAGAGGCCATTCAGATAACAGACAGAAAATCAGATGTAGTCACGTGTAACAGAGACACAAAAAGTTCTCCCAAGACATACAGATAGCCAATAGGCACATGCAGTGTTGCTCAACATCGTTAGTTATTAGAGAAATGCAAATCAAAAGTACAATGAGGTACCACCTCACACCAGTCAGAATGGCCATCATTAAAAAGTCTACGAATAAATGCTAAAGAGGGTATGGAGAAAAAGGAACCCTCTTACACTGTTTGTGGGAATGTAAATTGGTGCAGCCACTATGGAAAACAGTTCCTCAAAAAACTAAAAGTAGGGGGCTTCCCTGGTGGCGCAGTGGTTGAGAGTCCGCCTGCCGATGCCGGGGGCATGGGTTCGTGCCCCGGTCCGGGAGGATCTCACATGCCGCAGAGCGGCTGGGCCCGTGAGCTGTGGCCACTGGGCCTGCGCGTCCGGAGCCTGTGCTCCGCAACGGGAGAGGCCACAACAGTGAGAGGCCCGTGCACCACGATGAAGAGTGGCCCCCGCTCGCCACAACTGGAGAAAGCCTTCGCACAGAAACGAAGACCCAACACAGCCAAAAATAAATAAATAAATTTATTTAAAAAAAAAAAGAATCCACCTGCCAATGCAGGGAATACGGGTTCGAGCCCTGCTCCAGGAAGATCCCACATGCCGCAGAGCAACTAAGCCCGTGTGCCACAACTACTGAGCCTGCACTCTAGAGCTCGTGAGCCACAACTCCTGAGCCCATGTGCCACAACTACTGAGCCTGTGCTCTAGAGCATGCTCCGCAACGAGAAGCCACCGCAATGAGAAGCCCACGCACCGCAACGAAGAGTAGCCCCCACTCTCCGCAACTAGAGAAAGGCCACGCACAGCAATGAAGACCCAATGCAGCCAAAAATAAATAAATTAAAATATATATATATCCTGTGACAAACCATAATGGAAAAGAATATGAAAAAGAATATATATATGTGTATAACTGAGTCACTTTGCTGTATAGCAGAAATTAACACAATGTTGTAAATCAACTATACTTCAATAAAATTTACAAAAAAAAAAAAAGTTCTTTGAAAACTCAGAGGGAATGAAGAGTGCCCATCTGGGAAGGATTCCCTAGAAGAGGCGGTGCTGGAAATGGGCTCTGAAGGATGAGAGGATTTGGTAGTTGGATAAGAGGGAAGGAATTCAGGCAGGGGGTGAACAATTCAGAGTGAACAAGTACATGGGAACAAAAAAGTACCAAGGTCTTAGGAGAAGGGAGGGAGTGTTCTCTGGTCTGGCTGGAATATAGGAATTTGAGAGAAATAAACTGGCAGAGATGTTGGGAGGAGGGATTCCGGCTGTCTTTTCTGCAGTGGAGAGTTGGTTAAGGTTTTAAGGATGTATGTGCTTTAGGAAGAAGAGGCAGTCATGATCGCTCGAAATAGGGTAGTGGTACCGAGACAGAGAGGAGGGGACAGGTTTCAGAGACAAAACTACATAGGAGGAGGAGGAGGCCTCAGAGCAGGTCTGGACAGAAGTAGGTGGGCTGGGCAGAGGGCCTGGGAGCCCAGTGAAGGGGTGGTGGGACCCTTAGCAGCAGCAGCCATTCCAGGAGCCCTCGTGCTGCTCATCCCCTATCAGGCAGGAGTTCGCCACCTGAGCGCCTTCTTCCTCTCTCTCCACACACTCCCCACCTTAGGATGTGCCCGATATTCCAAATCTCCAACGTTACAGGCGAGAACCTAGATCTGCTGAAGATGTTCCTCAACCTGCTCTCCCCTCGCACCAGTTACCGGGAGGAAGAGCCTGCTGAGTTTCAGATTGACGACACCTACTCTGTCCCGGTGAGTGGGTTCTGGTGGACTGAATAAGGCGGGAGGCTGAGTGGCGCTTCCTACAGGGGTGCCGGGGCGAGTCTGTAGTGCCAGTGGACTTACTGGACCGGGGTCTTGTCTGCAGGGTGTGGGAACAGTGGTGTCGGGGACAACACTGAGGGGCCTGATCAAGCTGAATGACACGCTGCTGCTGGGCCCAGATCCTTTGGGTAACTTCCTGTCCATTGCTGTCAAATCGATCCATCGCAAGCGCATGCCTGTCAAGGAGGTGCGGGGGGGCCAGACGGCCTCCTTCGCACTGAAGAAGGTGAGTGTTGATAAAACCAAGAACTCCCCTCGGGCTCTGTGTTATGCTAGGCTCTGGGTCATCTCCAGTCCTCATAGCCGGTCTGCGAGGCAGGGATTACTGACCTCACTTTTACAGATGAGGAAACTGAGGCTCAGGAGAGCCTGAGTGACTTGCCCAGCATCCGGGGAGAACACCGGGACTTAAACCTAGGCCTGCCGGCCTCCTGAGCTTGGTGAGGGCAGCTGGGAGCCTTCCTGCGCTTCCTTCTTGCTGGGGTCCTTCTACGCGGGGCTGTTGAGTCCATGCCAGATCCTCTTGCCATTCAGCTTTCAGTCTCCTGGGGATTGGGGTCAGTGCTAGCTCCTGGGTCATTTGCACCAGCCAAGTTAACCAGCAAAGCCGGGTTTTCTGTGGACTTCCCAACAGCCAGATCACGCTCGCCCTGTTTCTCCTACCTGAGTGCTTGCCTGCCTTTGCCCTCTCGCCACCCACTTAATTCCGACCCGTCTCGCAAGTCCTAGCTAAAATGCCACTTTCTGTATGAAGTCTTTCCTGACCCCCCAATAGCAGTGTTGAGGCTTTCCATGTAGCACTAAAGAAGGCCTGTGGTCCAGTGCAGTGAGAGGTCACGGCCAAGTTGGGGTGGTAGCAGTTCCCAGAAGGAGTCCTGGTCCTCTGTGACCAGGGGGTGAAGCCAGAAGGCATTATTGTCCCTGAGGTCTGGGATTCTCTCTCATTCAGATCAAGCGCTCGTCCATCCGGAAGGGCATGGTGATGGTTTCTCCACGCTTGAATCCCCAAGCATCCTGGGAGTTCGAGGCCGAGATCCTTGTCCTTCACCACCCCACCACAATCAGCCCGCGGTACCAGGCCATGGGTAGGTGTCTAAAGGCACTGCCAGCCTGAAGCCCCCTGCTCTAGTTCCCCCTACAGTGTGCTCCAGCAACCCAAACCCCAAAGTTTCAGCTGCAGCCAAAAGTCAGGTCGCTGCCCTGTTCAGTGATGCCATCCCCTCTGTTCCACCCACGAGCTGTGGCTTGTGGTTTATTCATTCTTGCAAACACTAACCAAGTACCAGCTCGGTGCTGGGCTCTGGAAACCCAGACCTCCCCTCAAGGACCTCACACTCAGTCCTTCAGCAGACATCTACCAAGTGCTGCAGTGTGCCAGGCGGTGTTGCCAAGGTGCTGGGGACAAAGACAAGATGGGCAAGGGCCCTGCCATCAAGAAGCCCACAGTCCAGAGAAGGCCCACATGCAAAGAGTGCCCTGTGTTCAGGAACTAGGGACAAGTGGGTCTGGGGACAAGCGAGGTCTAACTGGAGGGAAAAGTGGGAGAATGTGAGGCAGGATCAATCCAAGAACGGGCCTCCAGTCGCTTAGCCTCACTCTGCCCTCTGAGGTCTTCAGCCTGCCACAGCTCGAGCTTGTTTCATGCTTTCACCCACTGCCTCCCCTGCCCTGAGGCCACTGAGTGGCTCAGGCCTCTCCTGACTTCCTGGCTCCCTTGGCAGTGCACTGTGGGAGCATCAGGCAGACAGCCACCATCCTGAGCATGGACAAGGACTGTCTGCGCACCGGGGACAAGGCCACCGTGCATTTCCGCTTTATCAAGACCCCCGAGTACCTGCACATAGACCAGCGGCTGGTGTTCCGGGAAGGCCGCACCAAGGCTGTAGGCACCATCACTAAGGTACGGCCGGGCAGACCACCTTGCCTGCCTACAAGAAGTGCCAGGGACTGCTCCAGTTCTAGACTGTGAGCACAGCACGCTCTGCTCAAGAAGCCCTGAGAAATCTTACTGACTGCCAGGGGCAGAGGCACCAGTCCCTACCTTGGGAGAACTGGAACAGCGCCGAGGTATAGCCTTAGTGCCATCTTCTCTGCTCTCCTCAGAGGTTTCCCTAGACCTCCTGTCTTTCTGCGCTTTGGTAGTGACCATGGAGGAGAGAAGGTGGAGTTGAGGTATGGCAGTCCGTGGTGGGAGAATGTCTGGGCCTAGCCAGTGTTGGCCTCTGAGATGCTGGGCACATGCTCCGATGGTCTGGCTGGGGCCGTGCCCTTAGAGCAGCGGGTCCAGTTGGAGTGAGTGCTGGATAGCAGTGGGGCATGGCCTTGAGCTCTTTGTGTCCTGGAGCGCACCTTATGCCCTCTGCAGACTTCGTCCATGGCCTTGAGTAGCGGCACTTGATAGAGTGGTTTGACCCCTGCTCCATACATCCTGTCTGAGATCTTGGAATCAGCCTCAGGCTTGCTTCTCCTCCAGAATGGCCTTCCTTAGGCCCATCCACGTCACTAAGACTGTAGAGTGTGTTGAGTGGGGAGGGTCATCCTCGGAAGTCCCCTTGCTTCGGGCTGGCTGAGGGTTTGGCAGAAGCTGCCCGCACGTGCTGTGATGCCCTTGGGGATGCGGCTGGGCCTGTTCGCTGCTTTGTGTGAGGTTGAACTTGGGCCATAAGGGAAGGCTCTGAGTCAGTCCTTCCTGGGTGGTAGCTCTTAAGATTTTTGATGGCCACACTCCAAATGTTTCCAGCTCCTGAGACACTCACTTGATCTCTCTGGCAGGCCCAAAATTAAAACTTACCCCAGGCTCTTGTTACAGGGGCAGCAAGAGATAGAGTTGATGCTCTGGGCAGGCTGGACCCCAGCCTGGGAGCTGGGCTGAGTAGGAGATGGCTGAGGTTCACAGATTGTCTGTGGGAAGAGCAGCTGGGGCAGGGAACAGGCTGGAACCCTTCTGGGCTGGGCTGAGGCAGGTGAGACATCGGCCCTGGCACGCTGAGTGGAGAGGACATCTCTCCACCCCACTGCCCTGTCATCGCCCTCCTGCCACCCACCTCGCCCAGGCCCAGCCAGGCCACGGAGTGAGAGGTCCCTGAGACCTGAGGGGCGGGGCGGGGGCAGCTGAGCCCAGGTCACTGCCTGCAGCTCTGTCTCATCCCCCACCCCCTTGGCTCCTGCAGCTCCTCCAGACCACCAACAATTCCCCAATGAACTCCAAGCCCCAGCAGATTAAAATGCAATCGACGAAAAAGGGTCCCCTGCCCAAACGAGAAGAGGGAGGTCCCTCTGGAGGGCCAGCAGTAGGGGCACCCCCAACTGGAGATGAAGCTTGCTCTCTAGCGGCTGCGCAGCCAGCTGCGTTCGGCAGTCTCCAGCCACAGGTGAGTGTGCTTCCCAGGCTGGTCCTGGGCCCCTACGGCCTCGGGCGGGGTGGGGGCGGGGGCGTGGCCGCGGAGGTGACCCATAGGAGAGTGCCGGCAGCCTTCACCAGTCTGCCACGTCTTTGAGTTCCTAGATGGGTGTTTCCCACAACTCCAGGTCCCTAAGTGCTATCTAAGTGTGAGCTTTTTGTCTCTCAAGGCAGTGTTTTTCAAACTGAGATGTGGCGTACATGAAATGAACTTAATGGGTCCTGACCAGCATTTAGTTTTAATGAAAGAGAATAGAAAAATGTCAGCGTTTCCCTGTCATAGTAAGAGTGAGCATTGTGTGTGTGAGTGCAAGTGATGTATGTACGTACTGCAGCCCAAACGTCTGAAAGACGCTGCCTTAGAGGGTCCTCCTGGCCCCTTCCCCGACGTGACACTTCCTTAGGGGTAGGTGGTCTTGGGCCCTGTCAGTGTGGCTCTCACTCGGCACCTCCTGCCAGCATTGTCCCCTGGAGTCCTCTCCTGGTGGCCCTCACATCGCCCCTTTCCAGCGTCTCTTCGTCCGACTCCTCTTTGGAGAAGGAAGCTTCTGCCTGGACCTGTCCTTTCCGCTCTCCCTCCCCGTCGAGTCTTTCCTCTGACTCCTTCATTTCTTTTTTCTTCCCACCTGCCAGCAGTGGCACACGTTAGTTCCTGCTCACTCTGTGCTTCTCTGAACGGCTCCTCTCACACCGGGATCACCTGTGACCCACCAGCTGCGAGGAAGGCAGGGTGGGCGCCGGCTCCATCTGGTGGAGGGCGTAGCAGATGGCTGCTCGCTCACCTCCTGCCCCCGCTCCCCGCTGCCCCTCTGCTGTCCTGTCCTGCCCTGCTCCCGATGGGCCACTGCTTCTCAAGCTCCTTCTTCTCTCTTTCAGCCCAAGCCCGGCAGCGGGGGCCGGCGACGGGGGGGCCAGCGTCACAAGGTGAAGTCCCAGGGGGCCTGCCTGACTCCCGCCAGCGGCTGCTGAATCTCCCCCAGCCCACCTCCACCACCCAAGGCATCCTCGTTCTCTGGCCACCACTCCGCCAGATGGGCCAGAGCAACTCTGACCACCGCTCGCCCTCCCCCAGGCCGCACCCGGAGCCTCGTCATTCCCCCCACCCCCGTTTTCCAGGGGGTTGTAATTTATAAGCTGAGGAAGGTGGCCAGACTTCTGGAGGACTGACCATCTCCAACTCTCTTCCCCACCTTCTTCCTCACTCACACCTTTTTTGTACATCTGGGCCCTTAGTTTTTATTCTTTTTATTATCTATCTGTCTATCTAGTGTGCGTGTGCGTGTGTGTGGGCGTGTGAGGTGCAGGAGTACGGCCGGTCAGGGCCTGGCAGTCTTTCCCCTTTCTCCTCCGTGGCTGGCCACCAGCCTCCAGGAGCTAGTTGGCTGCCTGTCTGTCCGTGCGTTCGTGTGTCTCTGTGAGAACCTTTCAGGGCTGTCAGGAGCCGAAGCGCGCCCTCCTTCCCTGTGCTCACTCTCCAGTGCGCCTGGAGCCCCGCCACGGAGCCGCCTCCAGGCTGAGGGACGTCCAGAGCAGGGGGCCGTCCTTCTGCGACTTGGGGATCTCAGCAGAGTGGAGAGCGGTGGTCCCTCTTTTCTCTTTCTCCCTCGTTTCCCTTAAACCCCCAAACAGGTAATGCCAAAAGCTCTTAGGCTGTAACTGTAGACGTGTGGAGGGTGTTGGTGACTGAGTTGTAGGACCCTCCTTGCCCCTCTGACCTTGCCACTGACCTGAAGACAGCTGTGGCTCTTCTTTCCCCTTGGAGACAATCCTTTGTTTGCCTGGCTGGCTGGGGTGGCTCCTCTTCTGCTGAGTCTGCCGAGCTGGGGCTCTCACCTTGCCCTGGGGCCGCCTCCTGCTTGGACTTTGACTCTGATTCTTGTTGGGCCTCAGGGCACTGATGAGTGGGCCTGGGGTCTGCCTGCTCCAGGTCACAGTCAACAGCACCTCCTGTTGGCGGGGGTGCCAGGTGTTCCTCTGAGCCAGGCCGGGACTGGAACCCCTCCTTCCCTGCCACATCGCCCCAGCATGGCTGCTACAGGAGCCCAGCAGTGAAGGGCCTGAGCCCCAGATTTGGAAGCTCCAACTGGGGTACAGGGAGAGCAGGTAGGAGGTAGTAAAAAAGATTCTTCCAGACCCAGCTCAGAGCATTAAGCCCTTTGGAAGAATCGTTGCTGGGGTGGGGGTGGTGTTGCCCAGGCCAGAGGTGGTAGCATGGGCCCCAAACCAGCCTGCTCGGAGCTGTGGACTGAAGCCCTCTCTTTAGGGTGGACCGATGGGCAGAGATATGTTCTTTCTCTAGCCTGGGACACCCAGCTGGCTGGGGTCCTTCCTCAGCCTCGCCTCCCTTCCATCCCCAACCCTTCGCCGCCACTCCTGCTTCCGAACTGCTGCTCCCCTCCCCTCTCCTCCTGACTGTTTCTAGTTACCACTGACCTGTGGCCATGGACCGACCAAACCAGCACACAAAATAAAAGTTTGTTCCAAGTTGACGGTGTCCTGTTCCCTGCCCAGCCCCTCCAGGTGGAGGTGCGGCCACGGGGAACTCCGTTGCTCTGCCTGCCCTAGAGCCCCCGGCTGCGGGTCGGGCCAGGAGGGGCCCAGCTTCTCCTGTCAGGCAGGCATGGCTTCAAAACGCAGACTCCTCCGCCAGCTGTGACACAGGACAAGTTGCCATCCTCTGAACCTCAGTTTCCTCATCCACGGCAAGAGGTAAATGCCTACGTCAGGTTGTTGCGAGGATTCAGCGAGAGAATGTGTGTGAGGCCCTGATGTGCCCAGCACGTGGGCGGTACCCGGTGAATAATGGTCATCACACTGCTTACCACCCACGCCGGCTCCCACGTCCATGGCAGAGGCCGCAAGCTGGGCAACAGGCTCAAAAGGAGAAATGTGCCGTGGACACGTCTCTGCTGTTCAGCTGGGGCTGTGCCAGGCATTTCCCTCGCTTCATGTTCTTTGATGTTCGCGACTATGAGGGAGGTGGCGGTAGTTACGTTTTTCTGGTTAAGGACACTGGAGCTCAGGGGAACGGTGCCCCCAGCCCCCAGTCATTCCAGTCACCCACTCCAGCGGTGTCCTTCAGCCTGTCCTAGTTCCATTGTCTGCTGGCTGTTCCCCTCTTGAATTTTGACTCTGGTTCTGCTTACAGGGGCCGTTGCCCAGAGGTGCCTTTGTAATAGGAGTTCCAGCCTTGAGCAGCACCCTGTGCTCTCTGTCCCCACGGTGGGTGCTGTGGAATTTGTGTTTCCACAGGACTTGGCCATGGGGGACCTTGGAACAGGCAGAACCACGTTTTGTTGGAACTCTCCTGCCGCTGTGAGCATACCACTTCCTTTACATTTTGCAGCTGTGGCCTCCACCCTGGCCTCTGCCTTCCAACACTCAGGTCATTCTGATCTCTGTGGTCACCAGGCCCACACCTGCTGGCCAGGGAGCTGACTGCAGCATTTTATCGTCATTAGCTGGGACTACAAAGGTCCCATATGGGTCTCAGCCCTACCAGCTATCTATTTGGAACAAAACACCAGCCCTTTTGTTGTTGATGAAGAATAAAGCTGTTAATGCAGTCACCTCAAATGGCAAATCCTGACCCTTTTGTAACGCAGCTAACACGTGTGGCATCTTTAATTCAGCCAGGCCCACTGTTCTGGCTTATCGGCCTCCCCAGCACAGAATAAGCCACAGGAAATGTGCCATGGTGCAGGGGAAGCGCAGGTTTGATTGGGGTCACGGGATGGACCATAGAAAAGACGGTGCGAGGGTTGTGCCATGAGGGCCTCTTAAGATTTGGACGTGTGCAGACAGGCCCCAGAGGGCACAAACAGAGGCCCTGAGCCCTGACGGTGTGCGGTAGGTTCCAGGGATGCGTTTACTAATGCCGCTCAGGGATGTCACGACCTTTGTTGAAAAATGGTGTTAAATGCAGTGCAAGTGTGAATGAAATAGGAGGTGATGAGGCGAGCAGTCGCTGAGGGGCGAGCCATAGTACTAGCTTTTTCCTCATGCAGAGAGAGAGCTGAGGGCTTGAGTAACTGGCCCGAAGCCTTGGGCCTGGCTTTGCCTTCCACCCAGCACCATCTCCTGCAGCAGTTTATCCCCCAGCTCCTGCCTACTGACCTGTTCCTGCCTTTATTTTCTCAGCTGTGATTGGGCCCCTCCCTGGGCCAGGTGCCATGGTCAGGATGAGAGGCGTGTGTTGAGAGTCCAGCTGGGCAACCACCCCTGGCCCTTGGAGCTGCTCATTGGAGGCACTGAATCTGGGGAGATATTTGCAGGGAAGGGCCAGGACCTGCTCCCTGGAACTGGCAAGATTCTGGCTCTTCAGGGGACCAACCTCGTGCCATCCCAACACAGGTACAAGGGACAAGGGTTTAATTCCCACGGAGGGGGACTGCGGCACTGACGGCGGACGAGCTCAGTAGTAAAGTGGGTAATTTCTACTCTCTGCTCCAGTGGCACTGAGAGACGCAGGACAAGCCTCCTGCTTCACAGTGGGACTGGGACATCAGTGATGGCTAATAAAGCCACTCACTTTCTCCTGCCAGCCTTTGAGCCCAGAGTCACAGGCACAGGGCCTGCCTCAGGTCCCATCTCCCATCACAGCTGAGTTTTAGCCGAGAAGCCTGGTTTTCTAAAGCTTAGGAGGAAGCCTTTGGGGCACTGTTTTGGCTAAGTGCAGGGCCCCGTGCAATGGCCAGATAAAAACCACACACTCCCCTAATCCTGGGCATAGTTTATTTTTTGCATAGGCATAAATTAGAATCTGGAGATACAAAATTAAGAACCAATAGTGCAGCATTTGTGACAGGAGAGCGCAAAACAAAACCTGGTTGTCTGGAGGCAGGGCCAGTGCCAGAGGACCGATCACAGGATGGCCGGGGCCTCGCCTTCGTTCCAGCTCCATCCTCCATTCAGGGCACCCACCTGCACAGCAGCCTTTCCTGCCCCCTCCCCGCGGGCCGGAACGAACCACAGAGTTGGAACCAGTGCCCCAAGCCCCTCTTGGCAGCCAGGTTACAAGGACCTGAACTCACCCGAGGCCCCACAGAACGGGGCTAGGAATCAAGCCCTTAGCTTTTCAGTTAAAAAACAGACCTTGAAAAATACATACATAATAGAGCAGGGCTTGCTGGGTCCAAAAGCTCCCACCTCAGCCCCCCCCCTCCTAACCCAGCCCCCCACCCCTGACTGTCCCCCATAGAAAATGAGTCAGAATAGAAACAGAATTGAGCATGAGCTGAGAGAGCCCCCGGGGGTGGCTTAGGGTTAGGGGGCCTCTTACATCAGCGGCCTGATAGGGGTGGGGTAGGGCCAACAGTGCAGACAGACCTCCTCCCACCGTGGCACCCTGAGTGTCACTGTCAGTCACGGTGTCGCTGGGCCACCACAAGAGCCCAGGGAGTCCCCTGAACACTTCTAGCTGACCCCAGATGTTTATGGCCCCGAAGGACAGGTCTGGGCACCCTGGGGGAATGCAGCAAGCTTGCGCTGGGGCACAGGTGGGCCCTAGCAAGGAGTGGGGAGCAGAGTGGGCCGCAGTCCCAGCATCAGGAGAGAGAAAGCAACTACTGTCCCTAGCAGAGGGGACTCCTACTGGGCCACAGAAGCAGTAGCCCTCAGGCTCCCAGGAGCCAGATCCTCCAGGGTACAAGAAGCCCCATGGCCCACCCTGACCCAGGACAAATACAGTGTATAGAAGCCCTTCAGGAATGCTGTGGGCCTAGGCTGACAGCACTAGCTTTCTGGAGGAGCCCAGCTGCCTTCTCCCAGGAGCTTCCTGCCTGGGGACCAGTCCCAGCCTGCACCCTCCTCCCAGAGGACCTCACTTCTCTGCCTAGGGAGGGGGTACAGCTCAGCTGCCCCAGGCCCTAGCCTGTTTCACCCACGGCTTTGGCACCTGCTTCATTTATGCAGCTCCCTGGGTGCCAGCCCCTGCACACAGGCAAGGGGCAGGCAGGTCTCATCCACCTTTGCCGGAACATGGGCACTCATCCCGTCTCTCCCTGCCTCGATTTCCCACAACATGCTACATATATACACCCTCGCAGGAGGGAGAAGAAGACGCCCAGTGCCCGGTGCGCAGAGAACAAAGAAGGAAAAGCGACGCTGGAGCCTGCTGACCGCTGGAGCCACCCGGCGCTCAGGAAGAGCCTGCGCGTTCCTTCTCACCTCCGCTGGGCCAGGGGCTCTTCTTGCCCGCTCCCGGAAGTCAGTGCGCTTCAAGCGTGCGGGGGCAGAGGCGGGGGTGCTGCGCAGCCACCCCCAGAGCAGGGGGCACGTGCCGAGAGGAGCTGGCCTCCCCGCTGGCGGCGGCACAGAGAAGGCCTAGTGGGTGGGTTCCCCATGCACCCTGAAGCGGTAGATGCAGGTGTACTCGGGGTGGCCCCAGTTAGTCAAGATCCGCAGCTCCACCACCTGGTACGTGGCCATTTTAGGGCCCTGGGGAGAGAAGGCAGGGGTGGGAGTCCTCAGACCGGAGGGGAGACGGCCACACCTAGGGCCAGACGCCCCCTCCCCCGGGCCTCTGTAGAGAACCGGACTTCAAAGCTCCTGTCTTCAGACCCTGGAACAGTTTCCACCTGGTGGGCCAAGGAGCCCCACAGGCTTCAGAGGTCCCACAGGGGCCGCCAACGCACGTCAGGCTGCGCCAGGCCCAGCCCACGGCCACATAAAAACGGCCTTGTAACCGAGCCCCCGCATGATTCATCTCAAACTGGGAAAACCTCACAGGAGCTATCTTTGACCGTGAACAGAACTACCTTTATGGAGCGTTTGATGTATGTCGATGTTGAAAGAGAATTCCTTCACTGTGAATTAAGCAGAATTTCTTTTCTTTCTCAAGTTCCCATCAGTCCTCTGTGTCGTACGCTCATTTTCAGCTGAAGGCTGAAACTCTCTGCCTGGTAGCCAGGCCTGCCTCTCTCCCCCGCTCTGTCCCTTCTCCACCTCACCCACTTCCTCACACTAGGACTCCCCTGGTGTGGCTCTCAGGCCACCTACCAGAGACTCACCTGGGCTGGAGACTGGGGATCTATTTCTAACAAGGGCCTAGGAGACCTATGCCCACTCAAGTTGAGGCAGGAGCCCCCCAGCAGTGGCCCAGCCACGCTGTGCTGTGCGAGGCCCAGCTGGGCCACATTCACTCGGATACCTGCCCTCTGCAGGCAGCTCCCCAGCACTGCCCATCTGGGAGGGCCCCTCCCCCTCCCCTGCGCTGATGTGCACTTGGCGCCTCTCCCACGCCACAGGGACAGTGGTCTCTGTTCCGTACCTCGGGCTGTGGGTGGGCTAGGCTGTGACTTCTCACTTGGAACCCCCAGTGCCTGGCACAGGACAAGTACTCAGAAAACATCTGCTGAATGGGTGGGAAAGTACATATATATGCCTCTGCCAGCAGAACAGAATCCCATACCTGAAAATAAAACGTCTGAATGGGCTCCCCATCCTGGTCATAGGTGAACTGGCCAAGGAGCATCCCCTCCTGCTGCAGGTCTTCATCGAAACCCTGAAGAGAGAGCAAAGGATGGAGGGAAGAGCCTGCTCTTAGACACGGGCCCGCAGGGAGGAAGGCCTTCCCTCCCGTTTCCCCACTGGTCCCCTCCCACCCAGTGGGGCAGGCACCAGCCTCCTCGGGGACTGCAGGGGGCCTGAGCTCTGGACACAGGGTCGCTGTGTGATCTGTGACAAGTCAGTTAACTCATTAGGCCTCCGTTTCTTCCTCCGCAGCCCGAGGTAACTGAGACCGAAGTGCCGTTTCCCACCTTGGCGCCGTCTCTTCCATATCTATTCCCTTCCCCTCAACCAAAGAACGATCCCAACTCTATCCTCAATAGAGACCCACAGGGCCCTCTTACAGCCCCTCTAGCCCCCAGGTGGGATACTCACAAAGACGGCAAAGTCCTTGGGGGCACTGGAGATGGTGCTGTTGGGTGACAAGGATTTGGGCACATGCTCTAAGGTGACAGCAGTGGGGCGGATGCGGGCAGAAAGGCGAACCACAGCAAAGCCCTGGGGCCCCTGGAAGGCCCAGCAGTTGCCTGGGTGCACGTCTGGCTGGAAGGGAAGAACGTCGGGTCAGCACATGGCAGGTGACAAAGACAACCCGCCCTGGGCGCAGCTCTCAATGACCCAGGAGGGGACGGTCACCCAGCTACGCAGGCGACTCGGTGTGCTCAGGGCCCCCACCTGGAGAATGACTCGGGGAGACTGGGATTGGTACCACAGGGGGATGCCGAAGAGGCTGAGGAGGGCCGTCTTGGTCTCGTAGGTCTCGGAACATCGGGTACTGATAACGCTGGCCCCTGAGACAGGAAAGAAAGGCAGGGTGGGCGCCTGGGGCTGGACTCCAGCAGGGAGGGAGACCCACACAACCAGCTTAGCTCGCCAGCCACGGGAACCCCGGCAGGGACTACTATTGCCCGTCCCCTCCCTGAGGACCAGTCTTCACACCTAACCCAGACCCCAGAGCAGCTACAAGCACCGCCTGCCTCTTCCCGGCCGAGGATGGTGCTCAGCACGTCCCGCTTCTCCCACGCAGTCACTCGCCTTTGTTGTGAGCGCTGGGTTGGGTGAGTTCTGCTGACCTCAAGCCCTGCTTGCCTAACGCCACAGCTACCCTAGCAGATGCCAGGGGGCCCGCCAGCGTAGGGAAAGGGCCAGCCAAGGGAGGAGAGGTGCACACACCTCCCGACTCCAGAGCGTAGTCCACCATCCCGATGCGGTCCTCGCTGTAGCGCTTCAGAGCCTGGTTTACAATACGGTGCACCTGCTGAAACACAGGCGCCCCAGCAGCTGTGATGGGAAGCAGACTCGTCCACCTCCGTGGCCCCACTGTTAGGGGCCAGGAACCCCTGGGCTCAGCCCTCCCCAGTCCGGACACGTGCCGCTTGCTCAGGCGTTCACCTCCACCCTTCCACACCAGCCCCAGAGCAAACATCGGAGCCTCCTGGATGTCACTTAGGTCACGGAACAGGCCAGGGAGCTGGCAGTGTGGGACTGTGCAGCTCTATGGCTCCCAGGGAGGAAAGCAGTGCGTGTGTGCTGGGTGGATTAGCCATTGTGGGGGGCGGGGGTGTCCAGGGGCATCCAGTCCTCACCTCCTCTGTCACCCCAATCACGCCCTCCTTCTGCAGCGTCAGCCCCAGGCTGGCCACGGCCTCCCTCGCGGACTTGCCCTGCATCTCGGCCACGTGGGCGAGGATCTTGCTCTCCAGCTCCTGCAGCTGAGCTTGCGTCTCCTCTCGCTGAAGGAGCCCAGTGCGGCTTCCCCCACCTCGAAGAAGGAACTGACTGACCCAGGCAGGGAACTGAGACTCCACCTAGGAACCAAAGAAAGGTCTCACTCTGGGAGGCTCACAGTGGAAGCTGCCACAGCAGAGCCCTGGCCAGGGTGGGGTGGCGCCTGGCTTGGGTAGAGGGGACAGGGAGCGAGGAACAGGCCTGCGAGGGGAGGGCCAGCACGTGCCTGCTCAGGCCACAAGGAGGAAAGAGTTATGAACAATCCTCCATGTTATCAATGAGAGAACAGGAAGAACTTCTGTCCAAGAAAGCCAGCATCTGTGCTGAGTCCAGAGCAGGGGGCAAGAGGCTCTTTGCCTTGCAGACTGCTAGGACCGTCTCAGAGGAGGGGTATTCAGCAAGGGACGTGGATGGTTCCAACTCACATCGTCCCGCACAGCCTGGAGCTGCTGGGGCAGCAGGCCCACTTGGTCCTCCACCGAGCTCTGCTTCAGGGTCAGGGCTGCCAGTTCCTGCCGCAGGCCTTCCAGCTGAACCCCCAGCCGCCCCAGCTCCTTCATGGAACTCTCCCGAAAGGACTCCTGGGTCATCCTACTCCCAGACAGAGAAGAAAGAGTAAGCCTTGGATCGCTGGTGAGGGGTAAGGCTATGCTGAGGAGAACAAGAGGATCCCCTAGTTGGCACCTGATGTAAGTGTGTGCCCACCACTCACTGGTGAGTGCAAGGCTCACTCTTGGAGGTTCTGGCTGTAGAACAGAGCTCCGGTGCCTATGACTTGGCTTGCATATCCCAAGGAGCTAATTATTACAGTATCCCATTTCCCTTCTAAGCCCAGATCCATAATTCACTCTACCTCAGCTCTCACATCCTCCACAAGTACAGATATCTGGGGCATGGGAATACAGCCGGCATGAGGTTGTACAGAAAAGACGGTACATCTGTAAATGAACCCATGAATCCCAATTCTCTTGCAATGCCTGCAACCCCTGCCGGACCTCCACTGCACTTCAAGGACAGGCTCTGAGCAGGTGATCCTGAGCTAGGTTTCAGCCATCTCCCTCTCTGCTTGGGACACAATCAGAATTCTGCTCCGGGGCTCTGCTCCCCAGTCCTAGCTGGGGGTGGGAATGGGGGGGGGCTGGGGCTGAACAGGCCTAGGACAGATGGCAGTGTGCGTTACCTTTGCCACTCAGACTTCAGCTCCTGGAGTCGAGCCTCAGACTCCTATAAGCAGAAAGAAGGGAGCAATACAAGAAATGTCAGGCTCACAGCAGTCAGTCTCCCAGAGCAGAATCTGTTCCCTTTGGGGTCTTTGCTTAACCACGTCCCCACCCCAGGGCCTCCTGACTGATCTGGCAAACGTCAAACTGGCCTCCTGGTTGAGGTCCTTATGGGAGTCTCGGCCCATGTCTACAGTGCTCAGGCGTTCACCCGTTCACTCGTTCGTTCATGTATACCCAGCACAACAGGCCACTTGAAAGCAGCCCTTCCTGTCCTCAGGCATGATCCCAGGGCGTCTCTGCAGAGCGTTCCAGCCCGAGTGGATTCAGTTCAAGCAGAAGTCAGGGGACTCACAACCCTTCTCCCCATTCTGCACCTAAGCAGACCCTTAGGGGCCAAGGTGCCTCCTGAGCCCAAGAGCAGATGGTGAATTCGATCAGCGCCCCACCGTAGGCTCCAAGTGCCCCCAAGCCCACCAACCTGCGAGGCCTGGACAATCTTCTTGAAGAGGTCTTCTGAGTCCTGTTGATGCTCTGCTCTCAGGGTGACCAGTTCTTCCTATCAGGCATAGGAGAGAGGCTAAGGATTTTACTGAGTCGTGCTCAGAGGCCGCTTACAACCAGTAAGTGGTGTAACCGGAATTCGAACCAGGCCTGTTTGGCTGCAAACTTCAGCTCCTGGCCTTTCTGCTACAGTGCTTCTTGGAAACACGCAAGACTCCTCTTGGTCTTTACTGCACACCTGCATGGTGTGCCACACCTACGTGGGCATTACAGGCACACTACAATCTCATGTTCTCACAGCCAGGGGCGGGGCAGACAGGAGAGTCTCCATTTTAAAGAGGAGGACATTAAGTCTTAGAGAAGGTAATTGCCAAGTGGTAGAGCCGTCTGACCCTGAATGACACACTGCTGTCTCCCTCATGTCAGGGTGCAAGGCCTCGCCCCCTCCACCCCACACACCCAGGGTGTCAGCCACACGGGCCCCTCAGCTCCCCTCCCCGACCTGGATCTGAGCAGCGGTGTCCCTGCGGAAGTCCTCCTTCAGGGCAGCCTCGCGGCGGCTCACCAGCCCCTCCAGGAGCGCCAGGGTGTCCTCGTGGCTCAGGCTGCCGCTGCCCCCCTGCCCTCCAGCCCCCTGCCGCAGCTCCAAGCGTTCCAGCCGCATGGCCTCCTTCTGCCAGCTGGAGGAAAATTCGGCAGCAAGAGCTTCCAGGCGCCGCTCCAGAGAGTGTACCCGGGACAGAATGCGCTGCTCAGCCTGGCAGGACGGGGAGGGAAAAGCCACAGAGGTTAGGGACTTATGACAACAGTACTTCCTAAAGAGGAAGGGAAGAGAATCCCAGAAACACCCAAATGAAATTATAAAACACAGTCTGTCAACTGTCAGTTAAAAGGCACGAGCCTAGTGAGTACAGAGGTTGGGCTTCTGACTTGCAAAAATTCCATTTTTAAACTAGGCAGTACTTGCATGACTCAAAAAGCAAGCAAGCAAACAGCAAAAACTCATGCTCCTAACCTCCGCCCCATCCACCCAGAGCCCTCACCACCAAGCCTTCCCAGACCAGGCAACTACTTTTATTAGTGTCTTTACACAGATGAAAGTAAATACAAAGATATGTCATTCTTTACTTCCCCCGTTTTACAGAAAAGGTGGTCCTGAAATTGAGTTGTCTTTACTAGTGATTAAAAAAAAAAAAGTTAAAGATGCCAGAACACATCGTTATTTTGTGAAATAATAAAATCAGGGTCAGGAAAGTAATATCTACCAAAATAAATGGTTAAAAACGTGATAGCAAATTAAATTCAGCAGGATGCAAGCAAAGTTCAAATAACTATAATCAGAGGACAAAGCGTTTTACATTTTCATCGTAGACCCCAGGACCTGCACACACACTCCGGTTCGCCCCCCACTGGACTGCAGGCCTCTTGAGGGCAGGGCCTGGGCCGGGTCCAGCTTTAGCCTCTGGCGGGTTGCAAAAATGTCCTGCCCTCCTCCCAGCATCTGTGCCCTCTGCAATGTGGCTTCGCAGGTGCTTCCATGGAGAGGTGGGGTCCATTTCCCCCTCCTTGAATCTGGCCTGGCTCTGAGATTTGCTTCAGCCAATAGAATGTGTCGGAAGTCACAGTATGCTAGTTCTGAATCTAGTCCTCAAGGTCTGGCATGATTCCACTCTCCTGGAACCCTGCCCGGCCGCTATGAGAACAAGCCCAGGCTACCGGCTGGACAGCAAAGGTACAACCTGCCCAGTCCAGGCCTAGACCAGCCCGCCCCTGCTGACCCACCAGTCAACTGCAGACACGCGAGGGGGCCCAGCCAAGATCAGCTGTCCTTGCTCAGACCAGAAAAGCCACCCAGAGGACCTGCAGGCTCACGAGCTAATCCAATGCAGTACTTTTTTTTTTTTTTTTTTTTTTTGGCTACACCGCACAGCTTGCGGGACCTTAGCTCCCTGACCAGGGGTTGACCCTGGGCCGTGGCAGTGAGAGTGCCGAGTCCTAACCACCGGACCACCAGGGAATTCCCCAGTGCTGGTACTTTTAAGGCACTGATTCTGGGGGTGGTTTATCTATGGTAATAGGTAACAGAACAGGATATTACCTGACTCACAGAAGGTACTCAGTGAAGATTCGTGATATTGTACTGAAAAGGAACAAAGTCGGCAAGACAATTTGTCTTATTCCTTTTCCTTCTGTCTTCCGTGCCTCTTAGGACGGCGACTAACTTTTGGGCAGTTCTGAGTCATATTTAAGCACAGGCAACACCCCCCAACATCTGTACCACAAACAGTAGAGAAAGGTGTCCTGGCAGCACCTCCTCAGCTGTGTGTGTGAGGAAGAAGGGCAGGGACGACTTCAATGGCAAATTCAGGCCGAGGCGGGAGGCTGCGACCCTAAGATGCTCACCTGGAAATGTGGGGATGAGTCTCTGGAACCCCATACCGCACGCTGCCCGCTGCTGCCCTTCGAGGCCCACCAGGAAGCCACGGCGGGGTGGAACGTCTGCAGCCCGAAGGGGTAGCAATACCATGCGCCTGCACACAGAGGAGGGGGCAGTTAACCTGGGCCGGGGCCACAGCGCGGACGGCAGCCTCATGAGCAGCGCTCACCAGCAGCCTGTCTCGCTCGCGGGAGCCTTGCCCCGGCCAAAGGCGGTATGAGGGGTGGAGGTTCCCGCCACTCTCTGAGGCAGCAGCCTCCACCCGACAATCCCAGCGCGTACGCATCCTCACGTCCCCTCAGGAATCCTCATCTTTCCACAGGTGGCGAAGCTTGGAGGAAGCGGCTATCATAAGTTGGGGATGATCCAACGGTAGAACCCAGAGGGCCTGACGGTGGTCCTCAGTCCAGACCGTACATCAGAATCACCCATGCAGCTTTTGAAACAATCAGTGTCTGGCCCCGCCCTCCAGAGTGAGTTCGCGGGCCTGGGGGATCCCTCCATAAGGAGTTTTAAAAGCTCCCCAGGTGGGAATTCCCTGGCAGTCCCATGGTTAGGACTCCGAGCTCTCAATGCCGAGGGTGTGGGTTTAGTCCCTGGTTGGGGAATTAAAATCCCACAAACCGTGCAGCATGGTCCCCCAAAATAAATAAATAAATAAATAAATAAAAGCTCCCCGGGTGACTCTAATGGGCTGCCATGGTTGAGAATCACTGAAACAGAATCCACCTGCTCAGAAAGGCTGCCTGCTGCCCCAGAACAGAGCACAAGGCTGCCACCAGACAGAGACATTTGCACCTTGCTTTAGGGGCTACCTGTTTGTGATGTGTTTACTCCTAGGCTATGCACGTGCCACGTGTGTGCGTGTACATGTATGCGTGGGGCTGACAGCGCCTGAAAAAGCCATATTGGGTGTGGGGTCTCCACCCTGGTAAGATGTCACACTTGCCACTCAATTGTTGGCCTCCAGCAGGTGCAACAGGAAGCATGTGACCACCAGACTTTAAGTCAGACCCTCCGGACAGGCCTTCACTTACTGCCCTCCCGGAGCTGGTCACTCCACCCCTCTGCCTTTCAGACTTTCCGTGTGCATCTCATGACACCATGAGAGCCTCAGCTCCACCAACCCCACATGGGGATGGTGAAACAAACAACCTTGTGAGATAACACAAGGGAATATGCTTCCTGAACAAAACACTGTAAGATTATAAAAGGTCATTATTTTTTTAAGGGCAATGCCCAGTTTCCACTGGATAGGAACAAGCTGTTCTTGTAACAGGAAACAAGGGAATCAACACTTGGAAAGATGTTCTACCTTGGTAGAAATCAAAGAAATACAACTTGAGTAGATGCTAAACCTATAAAACCACCTCTAAAAATATAATAATAATAAAGCATGGTCTTTAATTATAAATTGGTAAAACTGAGCCTGGGGGCCACAGGGGCAACTCATAGGAAACTGTGAAACTCATGTGAAATTGTCAAATCAAAAGTTGAACACTAAATATATAAACATAATGATTACAACTATGTAAAAAATGTGAAAGTTCAACGATAGAGACTGGAACAACGTGGAGCATCTTATAGATGACAGGTACTTCTTGGTGCAAAAAGGTGCTCTCACTTCCCTTTACTACTTCATTGTTTTGATCCTAAAGACAGCTGAAGACTGAACTTGATGTAATGGTAATTCACTCACCCAGACAACCTCCTGATTTGGAATGGAGGGAAAATGACTGCTAATAACAGTGTCAGAGTCCCTGCTTTTTACCCCAATATTCCTGTACTAAGGCATGTTCCAGCCCCTGGGGCTGCAAGGATGCTCTAGACATGCTAGGCAGTCCAGCGTAGCAACCCAAACCAAGGACAAGATCAGTGGATCAGAGCATTTCCCCTTTCACCCGCTGGTCACCTGAGGACCCAGGAGACCCAGACAGGATGCTGCCCAGGCTCCATCCGACCCCGCTCGTCCTGCCTCCTTCCCTTTTTTGTAGTTGATCACTGTCTCTCTAGTTTTCACATTTCTGCTCAGCACCAGACTCGGCCCACACTCTGCCTGCCCCTCTGGCTCGCAAGCCCCATCTCCACAAGCTCTCGTTCTACCCCTCCCTGTGACAGTGGATGAGCTCACCATAGGTCAGGCCGGTCAGAAGCAGCAGCAGCAAGAGGAACCACAGGAACGTCTTCAGTGATGAGAAGCGCCTGGACCACAGGAGGGGAGAGAGGGCAGGCAGAGGTGTCAGGAGGGCTCCAGGGCCTCTATATGCCCCCAGGGAGTTCCTAGAGATTTTTCCCTGAGTGCTGAGCTAGAGTTAGAGAGGACACCCTCAAGCCTCTCATCTTGCCAGGGCCAGATTGGATGCTTTACCTGCAAAGCTTGGAGTGATGGGGACAATTCTGACTCTGAACTGTATTGATGTTATCAAAAATAAATACTGGGGGGGGGGGGCGGGGGGGCGGGCTTCCCTGGTGGCGCAGTGGTTAAGAATCTGCCTGCCAATGCAGGGGACACGGGTTTCAACCCCGGTCTGGGAAGATCTCACATGCCACGGAGCAACTAAGCCTGTGCGCCACAACTACTGAGGCTGTGCTCTAGAGCCCATGCTCCGCAACAAGAGATGCCACTGCAATGAGAAACCCGCGCACCGCAATGAAGAGTAGCCCCCGCTCGCCGCAACTAGAGAAAGTCCATGAGCAGCAACGAAGACCCAACACAGCCAAAAATAATAAATAAAAATAAATTTATAAAATAAATAAATAAGTAAATACTGGGGTCTCTGAATAACCTAAAACTTTCACAGACAGATGTCCTCTAGGCAAGCAAATATAGAAGAAACAAAAAGTAACTCCTTAGTCAGGCAGTATTTTCTTTTGGAAAACACTGGGGGTCCAGATCACCAGGGGGCCAAGAGGGATGCTGAATGTTCTGGGAAACACCACTTGCTGGCTAGAGCCTAAGGCCTGGCCAGCAGGAGTAAAGCTGGGCTTGTCTGAGACTCAGAAGTGGCTAGGCTGGTGTTCGGAAGGAAGTGCCCAAGAAGCTGCGTTCCAGAACACTCCCTGCACCTGACTCTAAGTCCTGTCCACTGTCAGGCATGATTCCAGAAAAAGGGGCTCTGGGTGTCCACTCCACGCTCACTAATAAAAGCCGCAGGTAAACTGGGAAAGAAAAACCTTCAGAGAAACCATCACGCACAGGTGTAGATGCTTTATCGGCCCCTTCTGCCTGGGGCCTTCTGACTCCTTGTCAGTCTTGCTTACCTGGTTAAAACGAAGACGTCGAGGAGGGAGGCAGCTGTCGTCAGGCGGTACCAGGTGGTGCCAATCCACCAGTAGAGGAGTCCGAAGAGCCGGCCTGGAAGAGGGCCCGTCAAGCCTAAGTGCCACCCTGAACCACTGGGCCTGTGTGTCTCCACCAGCGGTCCTCCCTGCCCCGACCCCAACCCTGATCGCCAGTGCACCTCCGTCCTGTCCCATGCTACCCAGGTCCTGTGATGCCACCCGCCTGCGCTGCCAACGCCCTCCGCCCAGCTTTCAAGCAAGGGTGCTCCCGTGGCTCCTGGCTCCCCGTAATTATTCTGGAGCGAGCTATCCCTGGTGGTCCTACAGTCTCTTTCTAACGGGTTGGATACCCAACCGCAGAAAGATGGGTGAAAGTGACTGCCAGAGAGAATGGAAACAATCATGTACAGAGCAGCCGGCACCCACCTGGAGAAGTGACCACCATCCAGAAAAGAGAGCCCGCCCGAGAGACAGCGTTCCGTAGCCGCGACCCTGAACCCTGCTGGTCCGTCTCCGAGTAGCCTGCAGGGGAGGAGAGGAGACGCCCAGTTGTCCTCACTCTTTTTTTCTGGTGTGGAAGTGCCGTGCACCGCAGGGCCTGCGGAATCTTAGTTCCCCGACCAGGGATCGAACCCGTGCCCCCTGCAGTGGAAGCGTGGAGTCCTAACCACTGGACCGCCGCTGTCCTCACTCTTAAGAGCCTTGGGACATGGAGACTGTCAGTTGTCTGCTCCTCTAGACTGTGAGCTGAGACCGTGTGTCATTCTCCTTCACATCTCCAAGTGACAGAGGCTGGCAGCTAGCAGGCCAGTAAACGCTGACGAAGCGAAGTGCTAGATTTCTGACATTTTATTTCCCTTGGACTCCTTGTCTGCTTCCTTCTCACCAGCAATCCCTCAAACCACTCAGAACTAGACTAAGGGAATCAAGCACCTCCTGCGTGTGAAGCTCCATGTTAAACACCTGCCGGAAATGGGTCAAATAAGGGAACGGGCCACAGGCGGCTCAAGGCCTCGTGGGGCCAGGCGATCGCATCCCAGCGCTATCGAGGGCAACCCCAGGCCTGGGTTCAGGGCACCATGGTGGCACAGCAGCAACACTCAGCTGGACACCATGCTCTCTCGAGCTGTCAGGGCGCCTTCCCCTACTTCCCGTCACCTCCCCAGCAGCCCGGGAACCTGGCGAAGCACCTCCCCGAGGCTGGGGAGGGAGGACGTCGCCTACCTACGTAGTCATCCTCGGAAGAGTAGCCCGAGGACGACCCGAGGAAGTCCTCGGACAGCTTGTTCTCCGGGAGCCCGTTGACTTTGCTGCTCTCAGTGCCACCTGTGTCTCTCCTCCTCACCCGCAGGTCCTCACCTGAGGAGGGAAGAACGCGGGGTTCTCCTGGGGCAGAGATGCTCCAAGGAGGGTGTTCCAGAGGAACTCGCGGGGACACCCCGAGGAGCATCTCTGATGGGCAGATGGAATCTACTCTTAGCCCCGCCCGAGCTCCCTTGGGTCAAGGGAGGGTGAACTAGGACCGGCCCCTCCGTCTCCCAGGCCTGGAGCAGCTACGTGGCTACTCCATCGTCTAAAGGGGCCTGGAAGTTCAGACACTCAGCTGCTCTCCCAAGGGTTTCCGAAGGTGGGGAACCCCTCTTCTGGCCCAGCAGCCGTTAGGAAACCCCCGGGGGGGATTTTGGACCATAAATCTCCAGAGGCAGCAGAGGCCCAGGAGAAAGGCTGTGGACACTCACTCCAGAAGGGGTCACCATGCAGCTGGTCGTCGAGGATGGAGTTCCTGGTGAGAGAGGCAGCGATGGAGGCGGCCCGGGGGCTGCCAAAGTAGGACTCCCTGACCACAGACTCGCTGTAGTAGGAGGTGTGCCTGTCGGAGGAGGGGCCCAGCTGCGGCGCTGGGGAGAGGCGCTTCATGTTGCTGGATTTCCTCTTCAGGGTCCTGTGGGAGGTCAGCAGGAGGAGAGAGGCAGGAGCTGGCAGGTGAGCCCAGCCAGGAAAGCGAAAGCGGGGCTCTAGGCAGTGCTCTGCCCTCCTAAGGTCGGGGCGGGGGGGGGGGGGGGGGGGGGGCCTGCGGCCTTGTTGCTAGGCAACTAACAACTCCCAACTGCTGACTGTCTACCACGCAAAGCGGGTACTTTCTGTGCTCCCATTATCTCTAAATCTCACAAGCAGTTAGGCGAGATCATCAGTAAGCGATGGAGTCAGGATTCAAATCTAGGTCTCTAACTTCAAAGCCAAAGTGTTTTTTCATGCTTCCTCATGGATTAGTAATTTCTACAACCCACTGACAACCCAGACAAACCCAACCTGGCCTTCTAGAGCTAGTCAAAGCCTCAGGGGCTGTCATCTGGGCCTCACATCTGCAAGGGGGCAGGGTGAGGCAGGCGCCTGCCTTAGCTCACATCCTGGTGCCCCTTGGACTTGTTCGTCTCCTCAGCTGCTTCGCTGGCCCTGAGGAGGCCCTACAGACAGTGGCACATGTGGGTGTGGGTGTGGGTCTGGGGAGGATGGCCAGACCGGCAGAGCCATCCACGGCACCATGGGTTCCTGTGAGCCCAGCTCTCGGTTTTGGGGTTTCCGGCCTGGCTTATTCTTGAAGCTGCCTCTCCCCACTTCCTGTTCTCTGAACATGAGGGCAGCAGCCCGGCTTACAGCATGGAGAGAAGAAACAGCACTGGGCCCTGGCATCCCCAGAGGTGTGAATGTCCCCTTTGACCAGACATGGGTATCTGATCTCTGCCCACAAAAGTCACAAGACGAAGAGGCTGCGCAGTGAACCGCCCAAGACATGTGCTCTGCAGGTCAGTGCGATCCCACGGAGGCAGGTGGGGCTGGAAGTGGCAATCCCATACCTGAGAGGACTGTCTTTAAACAGGGTGCTCTGACTCCCCATCACCGAGCTCCCCCCACTGCTGCTGCTGCCGTCGTCGTCACCCTGGGAGCAGCGTGTTAGGCGCTGGCTTCTTCGAGACATGACGAGGTGGGCGGGGGACCCTTCCCCTGAAGAGTCTTGGGAGAGAAAGGGCGCCATGTGAAGCGTGGGGCTGTTCTCAGCCCCTCTCCAGGGGAGGAGAAACAACGCACTGCCTCCTAGCCAATCCCCACCCCCCACCGGGATTCAACTGAAACAGCCTGAGATGTGGGTGACATGGGGCATTTATTAATTATCCCGGCCCCACCCACCCTGCTGCCCTCTGCCCTCTGCCTTGGGCAGCCTCTTTCATGGCACCTTCCACAGGATTTCCTAATTCTCAGTTTACTGGATGCGGAGGTCCGTGAGAGCTAGAATTGGGCCTTCTGCAACCTTTGACATGAGACAGAGCCTGTGGCACCTGATAGGTAGGCCACAGGTGCTAAATGAATGCCTTTCATCACTGCTGCCCTGCACCCGCTCTCCAGCCCAGCCATCTTACCGTGCTGCCCTGTCCCTAGAGCTGCGCCTGTTCTTGTTCTAGCTTGTTTCCCTTAGATGGGACGTGCTTTCCTTTCTTCATAGCTGTATTCACTGATTCAGAGCCGCAATCAAACTTTGACTCCAGAAAACTTTTGCACGGTAACCCCTGCCTACATCCTGATGGCGCCCGGATGCCGTATCCCATTAGTGATTATTGGGCTGCAACACCAGTGCATCTTGATATGATAAAATACTTTGTTAAATGCCTCCTAGGTACCCGCTCCTTACACACCCATTATAATCCAGGAAGGCATCGTTACCCCCATTGTACTGGGGGGAACCTGGGACACTGAAATGATCAGTAACCTGCCCACAGCCACCCAGCCTGTAAGTGACAGTGGCAGAGTTTGAGCTCAACTCTCACGGGTTGCAGGGCCTGGGTCCTTCCACTCCACCAGGAGGTTTTCAAGTTGTTTCAGGAATATGTTGTTGTGTCCCCAACTAGAGTCTTTTACAGCCTCCAGTATGTTCAGAACAGGCTGCAGAGCTGTTACATTTGTTAACAAACTAACAAAACAGGCAGGTGGAGCGCCAGTGTGGGATTACCCTCAGTCCCTACCAGCCAGACCAGTCACTACGTGGGGTGGAAAACCAAGGCTCTGGAATTGATAAGGAAGACTCAGAGGAGGCCAAGGTGAAAAGACATGGTAAAAGGGGGCATTCTACAACACAAGGAGGATTCATAAACCTTTCAGTTCTAGAAACCCAAGTTCAAAATCTCAGATGACCAGTATGAGCACTCTGAACATGGCGCCTTTGCCAGCCTGTATTACAAAGTCACTGTAATACTTCGGTCCTAGTACTTGTGACTTATTACTCCCAATATTCCTCGTTGATACTTAAATTACTAGTTCTCTGGGCTGTGTGGTGGACATAGGCTCTAACACATCCCAACTCAGACTACAGAAACCAGGAGGTCTGGTTAGTCTAGTTGAAGAATTCTACAAAGTCGTCTTCTGAAAAACAAGCAGCCTCATGTCTTGGGTCTTACTGGTGTCTTCACAGGTAGGATGTCCACCTGGCATCTTTCCCTGGTTTTAGCCGATGGTGGTATCCACAGCAGGAAGTTGGCCTGGATCCTTTTCTATATTCCATTCCTTATAAGGTAATTCCACCCCTGCTACTGCCCTCCCCACCTGAAAGCTACAGATGCTCACACAGGCTCCTCCTCTTAACCCTGCCCTGATGAAGCCTTCGCCCTGGGGCGGGAACAAAGCAATGAGTTTAAACAGAACTCAAGCTACTGCTGGCAAGAATATAAATAAATATTTAGATGGAGGTGTGTGTGTGTGTGCGTGCGTGTGTGTGTGTGTGTGTGTGTGTTTGGGGGGGGGCGGTTGCTGAAAACCATCAGCAGTCAGCACCCTTCTGGGGTTCCTTTTAGTCTTTCTCATAGGGTTCTGCTATCACGAAACAGTTTATCATTGAATCTGGGTTTCGCAAGATGAAAAGGTCGAGGCCCCGTCCTCCAAAACAAAACAAGAGGTGAGCCTCTCAGAGCTCCAATCTTTTGCATATCAGAATAAACACCCCCCGCCTCCCCCGCCCCGTTAAGACACCCTCAAATAAAACATCCCTTCCCACTTCTGAGAGGAACCACATCCTTTCTCAGCTCCACCCTTCCCCACCCCCATCACAAACTTATATGGCAGTATCCATCCAGTCGTCAGACTTAACCTAGATCTTGGGCATCCTCCGCGGTACGTTTTCATACTACATTCTCTCGTGGGACCTGCAAAACGCTCCAGGTGCTAGCTCTGCTCCCTTCATTCCCTACTGGCTAAACCTGCGGGAGTTTTGTTTTTTTTACCAACCATGCGCCTTCCCTGCCTCTCTGCTCTAAGTCACACTCCCGCCTCCTATTTGGTTTCTTTTTTTTTTTTTTTTTTTTTAGAACTGAACAAAATGGGCCTCCCTCCTATTCCCAGAGTTATGACAGGCGGCGGCAGAAGCAGAGAACTACCTGTCCCTGGAAACTGCCTGACTGGCACGAAAACGCGGGCACTGGCCTGGGCCGCTTTGGGACAGCCGGGTCTCCGCTCCTCGCCTACCGGGGAGGTTCGGCCCGGGGAAGTCCCGCCCGGAGACATCCGCCCTCCAGACTGACCAGTGGAGCGGCCAGTCCCGGGGGCGGGGGCCGGGCGGCGGAGATGAGTCACGGCGGCCTTGGCACAGCGCTGGCCCTTCTCGACCGGTCCAGGGGCGTGCACCGGGCGGGGCTGGAGCCTGGCCCAGCTTGGCCCGGAGAGGAAGGGCCAGGCCTGGGCAGCTCGGCTCTGGCCGGTGCAGCCCGACAATGACCCCGGGGTCAGGCCGGGCCCGGGACCCGCGGGGAGGGGAGCGATGCCGGCCCACCACCCTCGCCCCGCGCGTCTGCCCGCCAGAGGCCCAAGGCCGGCTGTTACCTGCTGCCGCCGCTGCTCCGTGCGGGACCGGGGACGTTCGAGGCCAGCCGCGCCTCCCGGGCGCACCCTCTTACCGCGTCGGAATCCGGGGAGGTGCGGTCGGCGCAGGGACCCGGGGCGCGCGGGGAACTGCGGACGGCGGATTGGCGGACAATGCGGCCCGCGCAGAACCGCGCTGCGCAAGTGGGGCCGGACGGCGCGCGCGTGGCCGAGTGTGTTATGTGTGCGCCTGTCAGTCAACGCTGACAGACCGCAGCCCATTGGTCAGACCCCGCCCGCGTCACCGCCCACTGCCACTGCCCATTGGGCGGTTTGAACACAAAGGCTCCGGCTCGCCCCGCCCGCCGCGTGGGCCAAACGGGCGGGGCAAGGCCAGACAAGAATCGCGCGTGGGAGGCGCGAGTGACTGGGTAACCCCTGGGCGCTGGAGGACTCGGATGGAGCCGGCAAGCGGGGGCTTGACCTGGCCTGACTTCGCACTTGACTCCCGGTCTGGTTGCTCAAAACACTTGGGCCCTGTCCTGGTACTGCCTCATGCGCCTCACCCCACCCGCGGCCTTCTGGGGCCCAGCTCTCGGCAAGATGACGCGACAGGGCCGGGGTGCCAGGACCTTAAAGGTATTGAAGATGGCACGAGGAAGTGGGGAGCAGGGGAGATTGACAACCCCTGGCCTAAGACCCACCTGGAGGGGTAGCGTGTAGTTAGCCCTTAGAGGACCTCCCCAAAACGATTGTTGGAATCTCTTGCGTAACTGTTTTCTTAGGCATTTCTACACTTTTTTTTTTTTTTTACAGATCAGGAAACAGGTTCATAGAGTTTTTAAGTGATTTGCTTAGTCACACAGCTTCAACGAGGCAAAACTGAGATTAGAAGCTTCTCTCCATATCCAAGCCCCCCCCCCTTTTTTTTTCCATTTTGGGATTGATTTTGGGATTCCAGACTTGGCAGGAAGCTCTGCCACTTCTCAGTCTGCCCTCAGAGGCCCCCAAATTTCATGGCAGAAGCTTTTCTTCATTTGAAGGAGGATTCTTGCCCCAGTTGGTGCTGAGAAGGCAAGGCTGGTTACCTGTTCCTCTGCTTTACTCAAATCTGAGTGTGGAAAGAGTACTTGATAGATACGGAATGAATACCATGCTGCCTGACTTCAAGGGTCCTGTGCTCCCCCCTGGCTCCCCACTGGCCAACTCTACAGATGCAGAAAGTGCCCAGCTTGGGAGGAGTCACTTCCTGGCAAGCTCTTCTAAGGGAAGATGAAACTGTTGTTACTTCACTTTTAAAGTGCCAAGAGGAAGAGACTAGAAATAATGAAATCAGGACAGGAAGACGCTGGGGGTAGGGGATTGAGGAAATGTGAAGCCCCTTGTGCTAAGTCGACTCCATACAAAGATGACCCCCTGATCCCTGGGTCTCCACTGCCCCACCCGGAAAAGAGGGGCCTCACCTGCAGTTACAATCTATTGAAGACAACAGTGCTTGCCTCTGGGGTTAGGCTTTGAGCCCCCTGAAGACAAGGGCTGGCTCATGTCTGAGTATCTGCTGAACATGGGATGAGTGAAGTGAGAATTGAAATCAGATTTAGAGTCAGCCTCCAGGTAAGGGAGGGGCCTTCTCTTGACACCTTCTCCACCCCAAGGAGCTTAATGCCTCAGTTCTGTCCTAGCCAATTCCAGTGGAGTCTCCATATCCCGCCACCTCCGTTGCAGAGCCTGCTTCACTCCTTTCCAAGGATCCTGGCAGAAGGACCCCCTTCCCAGGATGTGCTGGTTTGTAAAGCAAGAGGCCATGTGCCTTCCACTGGTCTCAGGCAAGGGCCATGGCCACAGGCTGGCTAGAGGCAGCCCTCTACTAAACTGTGTTGCCTCTGTGGGCCTGTAGTAGGTAAATAATGGGCCCCAAAGATATTAGGTCCTAATTCTTGGAACCTGTGAATGTTACCATACATGGAAAGTCTTTGCAGATGCGATTAAAGGAAGGATTTTGAGATGGGGAGATTATCCTGGATTATCAGAGTGGGCTCTAAATGTAATCACCAGTGTCCTTTTAAGAGAAAGGCAGAGGAGAAGAGGAGGGGGCAATGTGGCCAAAGAAACAAATTGGAGTGTGCGGCCACGAGACAAGGAATGCTGGCGGCCACTGGAAGCTGGGAGAAGCCAGGGACGGAGTGTCTCCTAGAGTCTCCAGAGGGAGCAAGGCCCTGCCAACACCTTGACTTTCGTCCAGTGATTTTGGTTTTGGACTTCTGGTCTTCTCAACTATGAGAGAATAAATCTCTGTTGTTTTAAGTCACCAAATCTGTGGTAATTTGTTACGGCAGCCACGGGAATATAATTAGGGCCCCTGGGAAATTCCTGGTCTTGTTGTTCAAGGCTCCCAGGACTGTGTGAGGCGCCTCCCTCTGTCCTGACCATCCTCACTGATGGGACCTGTCAGACTTGTGCGATCACACACAGCTCTGTCTGCCCATCTCCGCTGCCCCTGGCCTTTCTGCCATCTTCTCCCTGAGCCACGCTCTGCCCTTTCAGACTCGTCTCTCTGCCCGGCCACCATTCATTTGTTAGTCTTCTCCCAGCGCCCCTCCTCTCTTTTCACGGCTCTGTTATTGCTCCTCCTTTCTCCCGTCATCGTTTCATCAACAGTGGCAGGGCAGAGGTGGCCAGCTTTGCCCCAACTGGAACAGGCTCTGGGTGGCTGACGGTGCAGCCACTGCCGTGGGGCCACACGATGGCTTTCTCTGTTGCCAGGCACTTTTGCCTCGGTGGCCCCTTCCTTCATAAAAAAAATTTTTTTAAATTATATTTTACAACCACGTGGGTAGAAAGATGACTAATCTAGGCTTGATTCATGAGTAAGTATTCATTATTATTATGCTTAATTTTTCTTCCGGTTTTAAAAGAAATGAAATGAAAACATTTCCGTGGGCCCCTGAAGCATCCTGCGTCCCGGGCGCTGAGCCCGCTCTGCTTAATGGAGAGGTTGGCTCTGTGCTGGAGATGCCGAGGAACAGCTCAGTGAGACGAGCCCATACTGGCTCCCGCCCCAGCCCCTGCCTGCCAGAGGCCAACCTGAGTGCTCTGGGGCTCTGGAACCTTCTTCCACTCCAGCCCAGAGGAGCAGCAGCCGTGGCAAGTCCTGCATCAGCCGAAAAGCAAGGGGGGACCCGCGATCTGCAGCCCTGGGTCTAGGCCGGGTGCACCGCTTGCTTTCTCTGTGGCCTTCTCTGTGGCCTGCTCTGTGAGCCACTTCACCTCTCGTTCGTAAAATGCAAATAATAACTGTCCTGTCTGTTACACAACTGGCTGTGTGACCTGAGACAAGCCAGCGAGGCTCCCTGGCCTCTGTTTCCTCAGGTGTGAGGTCAGCTGAGGAGCGGCGCTGCTTCAGCACGAAGGGCTTTTGCCGCCGGGGTCTTTGAGAGACGAAGGGAGACGGGTTTGGCCTGGACTCAAAGTCAAGTCAGGTAGCTTCTCCGTGCTTCCAGAGACCGGGCTTCCCCGTTCCCCCCTCACGTAGTGGCGGAATGAGCCGTGTCCCTGTCTGCCTCCCCCAGGACTCCCGACACTTGCAGCAGGACTGATCCTAGTAGGTGCTCAATACACTTGTGTCAGATGCACACACGGGTGAGGGTAACGCCTCCAGCCACCTCCCTGCAGCCAAGGCCCCTCCATCTCCTCCTCCCTGCCGTCCTCACCTGCCAGCCTGTTGGCGTCTGTCATTTAACCGTCACAAGCAGAGTAGCCTTGGTGGGGGCGGGGGTGGGGGGGACTTAAATGTCAGACTTCCTGGCTGCAGGAATACGTTTGACAGCCACCAAGAGGCGGTAACCTCAGAGGATTTTGGTGGCCCCTCGGCCCCCCAGGGGCTGTTTCTCTGCCTCCTGGGAATCTGATGCGACCTCCCTACTCCACCCCGCCCAGTCTGGCGACAGGGCTCTGTATTTACAGAATCTTTTATCCAGGGAGCCTCCGTCACCAGGTGGCAAGTGCAGTTAGGCCTGTTTTATGGAAGAAGTCCAGTCGAGGAGGGAAAGACGCCGGGGCCTGCCGGGGCGCCAGGGACAGATGTGGATCCCCCGCCGAGATGGACTTTCCCAGGCAGGTTCTAGTGGGTGACTGTGCCCTAGTCATCTCTGTTCCCCCATGCCTATTACAACGCCTGGCTCCTCATAAATGCTCGATAAACGTGCACCAAGTGCCCGCCTGACTGCAGCTCCCCAATCTTCAAACATCCCCCTCCCTCGTACAGCCTCGGAAAGCCAGCAGTCCGATACTCCCTGCGGCCTCACTTGCAGTCCAGAGCAGATCCCTCCTCAGCGGCGCCCCGGGGCCCCTTCCACTCCCACACCTTTGCTCAGGCTGTGCCCCGGCCTAGAATGCCCTTGCCCTGTTTCTCTACCTAATGAAATCCTAATCGTTCATGGATGCACTCAAAGGTCTCTTGTCTCATGAAGGCTTGCTTCCCTGCCTCCAAGTTCCCAAGGTGGAAGGAATGGCTCCCGCATCCCTGTCTCTGCCCACTTCTCAGGCGGTGTTCTGGAACGGGAATAACAGTCACAGCCCCCAGGGGTACCATGAGGGTTAGACGGGCTGGTGCCTGGTACACAGAGAGTGTGGGCTACAATGATCACTCATCATGCCCCCAGCACAGCGCCTGGGTGCATGGAGGAACAGCCCGCACGGGCTGTGGCCTGGAGGAAGGTCAGGGCGGCACTGGGGCCTTCAAGGGCACTGGCCCATGTGTCAGAACTCGTAGGCTGACATCGGGGGACTTGCCTGATATCTATGTGAGGTTGTCCCTCCTGGAAATGACACATCCACCAGCTGCTCCACCTCCCGTGGGGACATTGCTGGCCAGTGGTGCAGGCTTGACACCTGGGCTTTCCTGGTGAACAACTCGTGCGAGTCATTTAGCCTTTCTCAGCCTCCGCATCCTTATCTGTAAAATGGGCACGTCTGTTTCTCAGGAGCTGAGCACAGTGCCTGGCACAGGGCAAGTGCTCAGTCAATGCAAACCGCTTTTTAATTTACAAGCGTGTATTTATTCACCCATTGCCTACTGTGTGCCTGCTCTGACAGTAAGACGTGGCCCTTCTGGAGGAGGCCATCAAGTGAGCAGATCATCACCACACAGCAAGGCCCCGGGAGGCACACAGGCCTCTAAGGGTCCCCCGTGACCAGGGCCTCAGTATGACTTCTGTGGGCCCCTTCTTCCAAAAAAGGATTAAAAATTCTATTTTGTGATTGTGCTGCTATAAAGAAGAATATAATCCAGGCTGGATTATATCCACTTTCCCCCCTTCTGATTGATAAAAATAATTAAAACATCTCCGTGGGCCCTGTAAGTGTGGTAGGCCCTGACATCGTGCCTGCTGCGTGTAAGGTCTGGCTGTGACTCCTCACCCAGATCTGGGGAGTCACAGAGGCTGCCAGAGATGGTGACCTGAAGGGCGGGAGGAGTGGCCCGCATGACGGGGTGGGGTGGGGCGTGGCAGTCATTGCCGCCCTTCCCTGTTCTCCAAGGCCTGGGGAGAAGGGGCTGCATGAGTCCTCACGAGGTGGCCAGTCTTTGCCACAGTGTTATGGTTGGTGTGACCGGCATGCCTCGCCAGGCAGGACAGACCTCGGAGGGGCACTCAGCACCCAGCCATCAGCACTGCAGCCTGCCTGGGGAGGCATGTTCCATCACGAGGCACTCAGTGTGGTCCCCAGGGAGGGTGCAGGGCTGGCGGGCCCTGGGTCATGGCTGAGGGCATTTCAGTCTGGGGACCCCAGTTCATTCAGTCCACCTTCTGTGCCCAGCATGGCCCCCACCGCCCGTTTCCTGGAGGTCTCTACTTCCTGAGAGCCAAAGCCCTCCAGGTGTAGGGGAATCTGGGTGGCTGGCTTTGGTGGCGCACAGGTGGAGCGAGGCAGGGCTGCAGAGGCTAAATGTGGTCACCTACCTGGCTCAGGCCTATGGGCTGGCCTCCAGTAACACCTCCCAGGGCCCCCAGTCTGTGCCCCTGGGCATCATAACCGGCATGGCCTGCAGCCACCGGCCCGGGCTGTTGGGCCTGGTGGTCCGGAGCTGTGGGCTCAGGAATGTTGACTCCTTGATTCCGAAGGGTGGGAGGGGAGGGTGGGTCCAGGGAGGGATGGCCTGGGGCTGCCCCTTCACCCCACTCGTCCAAGACGGGACTTGCCTTTAGCAGCTGGGGTGTGTGTGTGTGCACACGTGCACACGCCTGAGGGTGTGGAAAACACGGATGGTAGACCGGGGCTGCTACTTGGGAGTGACGTGACCTGCGGCAAGCCTCAGCCTGCCCACCCAGGGGCTGAATGAACTGCCTCTGGGGTCCCTTCCAGAGCCCACCCCAGGCTCAGCCCTCCCCACTGCCGTAGCTGCCCCCGTCTTTACTCCAATCACCCTCCCCGAACCTTTCCAGCCCCCAGGACGTGCTTGGGAGTGAGTTACGTGACTCCATGCCCAGCACAGTGCCTGCGGCACATGGACAGCTCGGTCATGGGATGGGGTGGGGGGTGTTGGGAGGGGTGGGGGGTATTGGGAGGGGTTGGGGGTGTTGGGAGGGGTGGGGGGTGTTGGGAGGGGTGGGGGCTGCTGGGAGGTGTTGGGGTATTGGGGTGTTGGGAGAGGTGGGGGGTGTTGGGAAGGGTTGGGGG